>NW_027223039.1:2523636-2839090 GCF_043380555.1 Nothobranchius furzeri
TCCACCCCGCCATCAGCAGCTGGAGGCTGGCTGCTGGAGGCTGGCTGCTCCTCCTCCACCCCGCCATCACCAGCTGGAGGCTGGCTGCAGCTCCTGCACCCCGCCATCAGCTGCTGGAGGCTGCCTGCAGCTCCTGCACCCCGCCATCAGCTGCTGGAGGCTGGCTGCAGCTCCTCCACCCCGCCATCAGCTGCTGGAGGCTGGCTTCTGCTCCTCCACCCCGCCATCAGCTGCTGGAGGCTGGCTGCTGCTCCTGCACCCCGCCATCAGCTGCTGGAGGCTTCTGTTCCTCCACCCCGCCATCAGCAGCTGGAGGCTGGCTGCTGGAGGCTGGCTGCTGCTCCTCCACCCCGCCATCACCAGCTGGAGGCTGGCTGCAGCTCCTGCACCCCGCCATCAGCTGCTGGAGGCTGGCTTCTGCTCCTCCACCCCGCCACCAGCTGCTGGAGGCTTGCTGCTGCTCATCCACCCCGCCATCAGCTGCTGGAGGCTGGCTGCTGCTCCTGCACCCCGCCATCAGCTGCTGGAGGCTGGCTGCTGCTCCTCCACCCCACCATGACCTGCTGGAGGCTGGCTGCAGCTCCTGCACCCCGCCATCAGCTGCTGGAGGCTGGCTGCAGCTCCTCCACCCCGCCATCAGCTGCTGGAGGCTGGCTTCTGCTCCTCCACCCCGCCACCAGCTGCTGGAGGCTTGCTGCTGCTCCTGCACCCCGCCATCAGCTGCTGGAGGCTTCTGTTCCTCCACCCCGCCATCAGCAGCTGGAGGCTGGCTGCTGGAGGCTGGCTGCTGCTCCTCCACCCCGCCATCACCAGCTGGAGGCTGCCTGCAGCTCCTGCACCCCGCCATCAGCTGCTGGAGGCTACCTGCAGCTCCTCCACCCCGCCATCAGCTGCTGGAGGCTGGCTTCTGCTCCTCCACCCCACCATGACCTGCTGGAGGCTGGCTGCAGCTCCTCCACCCCGCCATCAGCTGCTGGAGGCTGCCTGCAGCTCCTGCACCCCGCCATCAGCTGCTGGAGGCTGGCTGCTGCTCCTCCACCCCACCATGACCTGCTGGAGGCTGGCTGCAGCTCCTCCACCCCGCCATCAGCTGCTGGAGGCTGGCTGCTGGAGGCTGGCTGCTGCTCCTCCACCCCGCCATCACCAGCTGGAGGCTGGCTGCAGCTCCTGCACCCCGCCATCAGCTGCTGGAGGCTGCCTGGAGCTCCTGCACCCCGCCATCAGCTGCTGGAGGCTTCTGTTCCTCCACCCCGCCATCAGCAGCTGGAGGCTGGCTGCTGCTCCTCCACCCCGCCATCAGCTGCTGGAGGCTGGCTGCTGCTCCTGCACCCCGCCATCAGCTGTTGGAGGCTTCTGTTCCTCCACCCCGCCATCAGCAGCTGGAGGTTGGCTGCTGCTCCTCCACCCCGCCATCAGCTGCTGGAGGCTGGCTGCTGCTCCTGCACCCCGCCATCAGCTGTTGGAGGCTTCTGTTCCTCCACCCCGCCATCAGCAGCTGGAGGCTGGCTGCTGCTCCTCCACCCCGCCATCAGCTGCTGGAGGCTGCCTGCAGCTCCTGCACCCCGCCATCAGCTGCTGGAGGCTGCCTGCAGCTCCTGCACCCCGCCATCAGCTGCTGGAGGCTTCTGTTCCTCCACCCCGCCATCAGCAGCTGGAGGCTGGCTGCTGGAGGCTGGCTGCTGCTCCTCCACCCCGCCATCACCAGCTGGAGGCTGGCTGCAGCTCCTCCACCCCACCATGACCTGCTGGAGGCTGGCTGCAGCTCCTGCACCCCGCCATCAGATGCTGGAGGCTGCCTGCAGCTCCTGCACCCCGCCATCAGCTGCTGGAGGCTGGCTGCTGCTCCTGCACCCCGCCATCAGCTGCTAGAGGCTGGCTGCTGCTCCTCCACCCCACCATGACCTGCTGGAGGCTGGCTGCAGCTCCTCTACCCCGCCATCAGCTGCTGGAGGCTGCCTGCAGCTCCTGCACCCCGCCATCAGCTGCTGGAGGCTGGCTGCAGCTCCTCCACCCCGCCATCAGCTGCTGGAGGCTGGCTTCTGCTCCTCCACCCCGCCATCAGCTGCTGGAGGCTGGCTGCTGCTCCTGCACCCCGCCATCAGCTGCTGGAGGCTTCTGTTCCTCCACCCCGCCATCAGCAGCTGGAGGCTGGCTGCTGGAGGCTGGCTGCTGCTCCTCCACCCCGCCATCACCAGCTGGAGGCTGGCTGCAGCTCCTGCACCCCGCCATCAGCTGCTGGAGGCTGGCTTCTGCTCCTCCACCCCGCCACCAGCTGCTGGAGGCTTGCTGCTGCTCCTCCACCCCGCCATCAGCTGCTGGAGGCTGGCTGCTGCTCCTGCACCCCGCCATCAGCTGCTGGAGGCTGGCTGCTGCTCCTCCACCCCACCATGACCTGCTGGAGGCTGGCTGCAGCTCCTGCACCCCGCCATCAGCTGCTGGAGGCTGGCTGCAGCTCCTCCACCCCGCCATCAGCTGCTGGAGGCTGGCTTCTGCTCCTCCACCCCGCCACCAGCTGCTGGAGGCTTGCTGCTGCTCCTGCACCCCGCCATCAGCTGCTGGAGGCTTCTGTTCCTCCACCCCGCCATCAGCAGCTGGAGGCTGGCTGCTGGAGGCTGGCTGCTGCTCCTCCACCCCGCCATCACCAGCTGGAGGCTGCCTGCAGCTCCTGCACCCCGCCATCAGCTGCTGGAGGCTACCTGCAGCTCCTCCACCCCGCCATCAGCTGCTGGAGGCTGGCTTCTGCTCCTCCACCCCACCATGACCTGCTGGAGGCTGGCTGCAGCTCCTCCACCCCGCCATCAGCTGCTGGAGGCTGGCTGCTGGAGGCTGGCTGCTGCTCCTCCACCCCGCCATCACCAGCTGGAGGCTGGCTGCAGCTCCTGCACCCCGCCATCAGCTGCTGGAGGCTGCCTGGAGCTCCTGCACCCCGCCATCAGCTGCTGGAGGCTTCTGTTCCTCCACCCCGCCATCAGCAGCTGGAGGCTGGCTGCTGCTCCTCCACCCCGCCATCAGCTGCTGGAGGCTGGCTGCTGCTCCTGCACCCCGCCATCAGCTGTTGGAGGCTTCTGTTCCTCCACCCCGCCATCAGCAGCTGGAGGTTGGCTGCTGCTCCTCCACCCCGCCATCAGCTGCTGGAGGCTGGCTGCTGCTCCTGCACCCCGCCATCAGCTGTTGGAGGCTTATGTTCCTCCACCCCGCCATCAGCAGCTGGAGGCTGGCTACTGCTCCTGCACCCCGCCATCAGCTGTTGGAGGCTTCTGTTCCTCCACCCCGCCATCAGCAGCTGGAGGCTGGCTGCTGCTCCTCCACCCCGCCATCAGCTGCTGGAGGCTGCCTGCAGCTCCTGCACCCCGCCATCAGCTGCTGGAGGCTGCCTGCAGCTCCTGCACCCCGCCATCAGCTGCTGGAGGCTTCTGTTCCTCCACCCCGCCATCAGCTGCTGGAGGCTGGCTGCTGCTCCTCCACCCCGCCATCACCAGCTGGAGGCTGGCTGCAGCTCCTCCACCCCACCATGACCTGCTGGAGGCTGGCTGCAGCTCCTGCACCCCGCCATCAGATGCTGGAGGCTGCCTGCAGCTCCTGCACCCCGCCATCAGCTGCTGGAGGCTGGCTGCTGCTCCTGCACCCCGCCATCAGCTGCTAGAGGCTGGCTGCTGCTCCTCCACCCCACCATGACCTGCTGGAGGCTGGCTGCAGCTCCTCTACCCCGCCATCAGCTGCTGGAGGCTGCCTGCAGCTCCTGCACCCCGCCATCAGCTGCTGGAGGCTGCCTGCAGCTCTTGCTCCCCGCCATCAGCTGCTGGAGGCTGGCTGCAGCTCCTCCGCCCCGCCATCAGCTGCTGGAGGCTGGCTTCTGCTCCTCCACCCCGCCATCAGCTGCTGGAGGCTGGCTGCTGCTCCTGCACCCCGCCATCAGCTGCTGGAGGCTTCTGTTCCTCCACCCCGCCATCAGCAGCTGGAGGCTGGCTGCTGGAGGCTGGCTGCAGCTCCTCTACCCCGCCATCAGCTGCTGGAGGCTGCCTGCAGCTCCTGCACCCCGCCATCAGCTGCTGGAGGCTGCCTGCAGCTCTTGCTCCCCGCCATCAGCTGCTGGAGGCTGGCTGCAGCTCCTCCGCCCCGCCATCAGCTGCTGGAGGCTGGCTTCTGCTCCTCCACCCCGCCATCAGCTGCTGGAGGCTGGCTGCTGCTCCTGCACCCCGCCATCAGCTGCTGGAGGCTTCTGTTCCTCCACCCCGCCATCAGCAGCTGGAGGCTGGCTGCTGGAGGCTGGCTGCTGCTCCTCCACCCCGCCATCACCAGCTGGAGGCTGGCTGCAGCTCCTGCACCCCGCCATCAGCTGCTGGAGGCTGCCTGGAGCTCCTGCACCCCGCCATCAGCTGCTGGAGGCTTCTGTTCCTCCACCCCGCCATCAGCAGCTGGAGGCTGGCTGCTGGAGGCTGGCTGCTCCTCCTCCACCCCGCCATCACCAGCTGGAGGCTGGCTGCAGCTCCTGCACCCCGCCATCAGCTGCTGGAGGCTGCCTGCAGCTCCTGCACACCGCCATCAGCTGCTGGAGGCTGGCTGCAGCTCCTCCACCCCGCCATCAGCTGCTGGAGGCTGGCTTCTGCTCCTCCACCCCGCCATCAGCTGCTGGAGGCTGGCTGCTGCTCCTGCACCCCGCCATCAGCTGCTGGAGGCTTCTGTTCCTCCACCCCGCCATCAGCAGCTGGAGGCTGGCTGCTGGAGGCTGGCTGCTGCTCCTCCACCCCGCCATCACCAGCTGGAGGCTGGCTGCAGCTCCTGCACCCCGCCATCAGCTGCTGGAGGCTGGCTTCTGCTCCTCCACCCCGCCACCAGCTGCTGGAGGCTTGCTGCTGCTCCTCCACCCCGCCATCAGCTGCTGGAGGCTGGCTGCTGCTCCTGCACCCCGCCATCAGCTGCTGGAGGCTGGCTGCTGCTCCTCCACCCCACCATGACCTGCTGGAGGCTGGCTGCAGCTCCTGCACCCCGCCATCAGCTGCTGGAGGCTGGCTGCAGCTCCTCCACCCCGCCATCAGCTGCTGGAGGCTGGCTTCTGCTCCTCCACCCCGCCACCAGCTGCTGGAGGCTTGCTGCTGCTCCTGCACCCCGCCATCAGCTGCTGGAGGCTTCTGTTCCTCCACCCCGCCATCAGCAGCTGGAGGCTGGCTGCTGGAGGCTGGCTGCTGCTCCTCCACCCCGCCATCACCAGCTGGAGGCTGCCTGCAGCTCCTGCACCCCGCCATCAGCTGCTGGAGGCTACCTGCAGCTCCTCCACCCCGCCATCAGCTGCTGGAGGCTGGCTTCTGCTCCTCCACCCCACCATGACCTGCTGGAGGCTGGCTGCAGCTCCTCCACCCCGCCATCAGCTGCTGGAGGCTGCCTGCAGCTCCTGCACCCCGCCATCAGCTGCTGGAGGCTGGCTGCTGCTCCTCCACCCCACCATGACCTGCTGGAGGCTGGCTGCAGCTCCTCCACCCCGCCATCAGCTGCTGGAGGCTGGCTGCTGGAGGCTGGCTGCTGCTCCTCCACCCCGCCATCACCAGCTGGAGGCTGGCTGCAGCTCCTGCACCCCGCCATCAGCTGCTGGAGGCTGCCTGGAGCTCCTGCACCCCGCCATCAGCTGCTGGAGGCTTCTGTTCCTCCACCCCGCCATCAGCAGCTGGAGGCTGGCTGCTGCTCCTCCACCCCGCCATCAGCTGCTGGAGGCTGGCTGCTGCTCCTGCACCCCGCCATCAGCTGTTGGAGGCTTCTGTTCCTCCACCCCGCCATCAGCAGCTGGAGGTTGGCTGCTGCTCCTCCACCCCGCCATCAGCTGCTGGAGGCTGGCTGCTGCTCCTGCACCCCGCCATCAGCTGTTGGAGGCTTCTGTTCCTCCACCCCGCCATCAGCAGCTGGAGGCTGGCTGCTGCTCCTGCACCCCGCCATCAGCTGTTGGAGGCTTCTGTTCCTCCACCCCGCCATCAGCAGCTGGAGGCTGGCTGCTGCTCCTCCACCCCGCCATCAGCTGCTGGAGGCTGCCTGCAGCTCCTGCACCCCGCCATCAGCTGCTGGAGGCTGCCTGCAGCTCCTGCACCCCGCCATCAGCTGCTGGAGGCTTCTGTTCCTCCACCCCGCCATCAGCAGCTGGAGGCTGGCTGCTGGAGGCTGGCTGCTGCTCCTCCACCCCGCCATCACCAGCTGGAGGCTGGCTGCAGCTCCTCCACCCCACCATGACCTGCTGGAGGCTGGCTGCAGCTCCTGCACCCCGCCATCAGATGCTGGAGGCTGCCTGCAGCTCCTGCACCCCGCCATCAGCTGCTGGAGGCTGGCTGCTGCTCCTGCACCCCGCCATCAGCTGCTAGAGGCTGGCTGCTGCTCCTCCACCCCACCATGACCTGCTGGAGGCTGGCTGCAGCTCCTCTACCCCGCCATCAGCTGCTGGAGGCTGCCTGCAGCTCCTGCACCCCGCCATCAGCTGCTGGAGGCTGCCTGCAGCTCTTGCTCCCCGCCATCAGCTGCTGGAGGCTGGCTGCAGCTCCTCCGCCCCGCCATCAGCTGCTGGAGGCTGGCTTCTGCTCCTCCACCCCGCCATCAGCTGCTGGAGGCTGGCTGCTGCTCCTGCACCCCGCCATCAGCTGCTGGAGGCTTCTGTTCCTCCACCCCGCCATCAGCAGCTGGAGGCTGGCTGCTGGAGGCTGGCTGCTGCTCCTCCACCCCGCCATCACCAGCTGGAGGCTGGCTGCAGCTCCTGCACCCCGCCATCAGCTGCTGGAGGCTTCTGTTCCTCCACCCCGCCATCAGCAGCTGGAGGCTGGCTGCTGGAGGCTGGCTGCTCCTCCTCCACCCCGCCATCACCAGCTGGAGGCTGGCTGCAGCTCCTGCACCCCGCCATCAGCTGCTGGAGGCTGCCTGCAGCTCCTGCACCCCGCCATCAGCTGCTGGAGGCTGGCTGCAGCTCCTCCACCCCGCCATCAGCTGCTGGAGGCTGGCTTCTGCTCCTCCACCCCGCCATCAGCTGCTGGAGGCTGGCTGCTGCTCCTGCACCCCGCCATCAGCTGCTGGAGGCTTCTGTTCCTCCACCCCGCCATCAGCAGCTGGAGGCTGGCTGCTGGAGGCTGGCTGCTGCTCCTCCACCCCGCCATCACCAGCTGGAGGCTGGCTGCAGCTCCTGCACCCCGCCATCAGCTGCTGGAGGCTGGCTTCTGCTCCTCCACCCCGCCACCAGCTGCTGGAGGCTTGCTGCTGCTCCTCCACCCCGCCATCAGCTGCTGGAGGCTGGCTGCTGCTCCTGCACCCCGCCATCAGCTGCTGGAGGCTGGCTGCTGCTCCTCCACCCCACCATGACCTGCTGGAGGCTGGCTGCAGCTCCTGCACCCCGCCATCAGCTGCTGGAGGCTGGCTGCAGCTCCTCCACCCCGCCATCAGCTGCTGGAGGCTGGCTTCTGCTCCTCCACCCCGCCACCAGCTGCTGGAGGCTTGCTGCTGCTCCTGCACCCCGCCATCAGCTGCTGGAGGCTTCTGTTCCTCCACCCCGCCATCAGCAGCTGGAGGCTGGCTGCTGGAGGCTGGCTGCTGCTCCTCCACCCCGCCATCACCAGCTGGAGGCTGCCTGCAGCTCCTGCACCCCGCCATCAGCTGCTGGAGGCTACCTGCAGCTCCTCCACCCCGCCATCAGCTGCTGGAGGCTGGCTTCTGCTCCTCCACCCCACCATGACCTGCTGGAGGCTGGCTGCAGCTCCTCCACCCCGCCATCAGCTGCTGGAGGCTGCCTGCAGCTCCTGCACCCCGCCATCAGCTGCTGGAGGCTGGCTGCTGCTCCTCCACCCCACCATGACCTGCTGGAGGCTGGCTGCAGCTCCTCCACCCCGCCATCAGCTGCTGGAGGCTGGCTGCAGCTCCTGCACCCCGCCATCAGATGCTGGAGGCTGCCTGCAGCTCCTGCACCCCGCCATCAGCTGCTGGAGGCTGGCTGCTGCTCCTGCACCCCGCCATCAGCTGCTAGAGGCATGGCTGCTGCTCCTCCACCCCACCATGACCTGCTGGAGGCTGGCTGCAGCTCCTCTACCCCGCCATCAGCTGCTGGAGGCTGCCTGCAGCTCCTGCACCCCGCCATCAGCTGCTGGAGGCTGCCTGCAGCTCTTGCTCCCCGCCATCAGCTGCTGGAGGCTGGCTGCAGCTCCTCCGCCCCGCCATCAGCTGCTGGAGGCTGGCTTCTGCTCCTCCACCCCGCCATCAGCTGCTGGAGGCTGGCTGCTGCTCCTGCACCCCGCCATCAGCTGCTGGAGGCTTCTGTTCCTCCACCCCGCCATCAGCAGCTGGAGGCTGGCTGCTGGAGGCTGGCTGCTGCTCCTCCACCCCGCCATCACCAGCTGGAGGCTGGCTGCAGCTCCTGCACCCCGCCATCAGCTGCTGGAGGCTGACTGGAGCTCCTGCACCCCGCCATCAGCTGCTGGAGGCTTCTGTTCCTCCACCCCGCCATCAGCAGCTGGAGGCTGGCTGCTGGAGGCTGGCTGCTCCTCCTCCACCCCGCCATCACCAGCTGGAGGCTGGCTGCAGCTCCTGCACCCCGCCATCAGCTGCTGGAGGCTGCCTGCAGCTCCTGCACCCCGCCATCAGCTGCTGGAGGCTGGCTGCAGCTCCTCCACCCCGCCATCAGCTGCTGGAGGCTGGCTTCTGCTCCTCCACCCCGCCATCAGCTGCTGGAGGCTGGCTGCTGCTCCTGCACCCCGCCATCAGCTGCTGGAGGCTTCTGTTCCTCCACCCCGCCATCAGCAGCTGGAGGCTGGCTGCTGGAGGCTGGCTGCTGCTCCTCCACCCCGCCATCACCAGCTGGAGGCTGGCTGCAGCTCCTGCACCCCGCCATCAGCTGCTGGAGGCTGGCTTCTGCTCCTCCACCCCGCCACCAGCTGCTGGAGGCTTGCTGCTGCTCATCCACCCCGCCATCAGCTGCTGGAGGCTGGCTGCTGCTCCTGCACCCCGCCATCAGCTGCTGGAGGCTGGCTGCTGCTCCTCCACCCCACCATGACCTGCTGGAGGCTTGCTGCAGCTCCTGCACCCCGCCATCAGCTGCTGGAGGCTGGCTGCAGCTCCTCCACCCCGCCATCAGCTGCTGGAGGCTGGCTTCTGCTCCTCCACCCCGCCACCAGCTGCTGGAGGCTTGCTGCTGCTCCTGCACCCCGCCATCAGCTGCTGGAGGCTTCTGTTCCTCCACCCCGCCATCAGCAGCTGGAGGCTGGCTGCTGGAGGCTGGCTGCTGCTCCTCCACCCCGCCATCACCAGCTGGAGGCTGCCTGCAGCTCCTGCACCCCGCCATCAGCTGCTGGAGGCTACCTGCAGCTCCTCCACCCCGCCATCAGCTGCTGGAGGCTGGCTTCTGCTCCTCCACCCCACCATGACCTGCTGGAGGCTGGCTGCAGCTCCTCCACCCCGCCATCAGCTGCTGGAGGCTGCCTGCAGCTCCTGCACCCCGCCATCAGCTGCTGGAGGCTGGCTGCTGCTCCTCCACCCCACCATGACCTGCTGGAGGCTGGCTGCAGCTCCTCCACCCCGCCATCAGCTGCTGGAGGCTGGCTGCTGGAGGCTGGCTGCTGCTCCTCCACCCCGCCATCACCAGCTGGAGGCTGGCTGCAGCTCCTGCACCCCGCCATCAGCTGCTGGAGGCTGCCTGGAGCTCCTGCACCCCGCCATCAGCTGCTGGAGGCTTCTGTTCCTCCACCCCGCCATCAGCAGCTGGAGGCTGGCTGCTGCTCCTCCACCCCGCCATCAGCTGCTGGAGGCTGGCTGCTGCTCCTGCACCCCGCCATCAGCTGTTGGAGGCTTCTGTTCCTCCACCCCGCCATCAGCAGCTGGAGGTTGGCTGCTGCTCCTCCACCCCGCCATCAGCTGCTGGAGGCTGGCTGCTGCTCCTGCACCCCGCCATCAGCTGTTGGAGGCTTCTGTTCCTCCACCCCGCCATCAGCAGCTGGAGGCTGGCTGCTGCTCCTCCACCCCGCCATCAGCTGCTGGAGGCTGCCTGCAGCTCCTGCACCCCGCCATCAGCTGCTGGAGGCTGCCTGCAGCTCCTGCACCCCGCCATCAGCTGCTGGAGGCTTCTGTTCCTCCACCCCGCCATCAGCAGCTGGAGGCTGGCTGCTGGAGGCTGGCTGCTGCTCCTCCACCCCGCCATCACCAGCTGGAGGCTGGCTGCAGCTCCTCCACCCCACCATGACCTGCTGGAGGCTGGCTGCAGCTCCTGCACCCCGCCATCAGATGCTGGAGGCTGCCTGCAGCTCCTGCACCCCGCCATCAGCTGCTGGAGGCTGGCTGCTGCTCCTGCACCCCGCCATCAGCTGCTAGAGGCTGGCTGCTGCTCCTCCACCCCACCATCAGCTGCTGGAGGCTGCCTGCAGCTCCTGCACCCCGCCATCAGCTGCTGGAGGCTGCCTGCAGCTCCTGCACCCCGCCATCAGCTGCTGGAGGCTGGCTGCAGCTCCTCCACCCCGCCATCAGCTGCTGGAGGCTGGCTTCTGCTCCTCCACCCCGCCATCAGCTGCTGGAGGCTGGCTGCTGCTCCTGCACCCCGCCATCAGCTGCTGGAGGCTTCTGTTCCTCCACCCCGCCATCAGCAGCTGGAGGCTGGCTGCTGGAGGCTGGCTGCTGCTCCTCCACCCCGCCATCACCAGCTGGAGGCTGGCTGCAGCTCCTGCACCCCGCCATCAGCTGCTGGAGGCTGGCTTCTGCTCCTCCACCCCGCCACCAGCTGCTGGAGGCTTGCTGCTGCTCCTCCACCCCGCCATCAGCTGCTGGAGGCTGGCTGCTGCTCCTGCACCCCGCCATCAGCTGCTGGAGGCTGGCTGCTGCTCCTCCACCCCACCATGACCTGCTGGAGGCTGGCTGCAGCTCCTGCACCCCGCCATCAGCTGCTGGAGGCTGGCTGCAGCTCCTCCACCCCGCCATCAGCTGCTGGAGGCTGGCTTCTGCTCCTCCACCCCGCCACCAGCTGCTGGAGGCTTGCTGCTGCTCCTGCACCCCGCCATCAGCTGCTGGAGGCTTCTGTTCCTCCACCCCGCCATCAGCAGCTTGAGGCTGGCTGCTGGAGGCTGGCTGCTGCTCCTCCACCCCGCCATCACCAGCTGGAGGCTGCCTGCAGCTCCTGCACCCCGCCATCAGCTGCTGGAGGCTACCTGCAGCTCCTCCACCCCGCCATCAGCTGCTGGAGGCTGGCTTCTGCTCCTCCACCCCACCATGACCTGCTGGAGGCTGGCTGCAGCTCCTCCACCCCGCCATCAGCTGCTGGAGGCTGCCTGCAGCTCCTGCACCCCGCCATCAGCTGCTGGAGGCTGGCTGCTGCTCCTCCACCCCACCATGACCTGCTGGAGGCTGGCTGCAGCTCCTCCACCCCGCCATCACCAGCTGGAGGCTGCCTGCTGCTCCTCCCCCCGCCATCAGCTGCTGGAGGCTGGCTGCTGGAGGCTGGCTGCTGCTCCTCCACCCCGCCATCACCAGCTGGAGGCTGGCTGCAGCTCCTGCACCCCGCCATCAGCTGCTGGAGGCTGCCTGGAGCTCCTGCACCCCGCCATCAGCTGCTGGAGGCTTCTGTTCCTCCACCCCGCCATCAGCAGCTGGAGGCTGGCTGCTGCTCCTCCACCCCGCCATCAGCTGCTGGAGGCTGGCTGCTGCTCCTGCACCCCGCCATCAGCTGTTGGAGGCTTCTGTTCCTCCACCCCGCCATCAGCAGCTGGAGGTTGGCTGCTGCTCCTCCACCCCGCCATCAGCTGCTGGAGGCTGGCTGCTGCTCCTGCACCCCGCCATCAGCTGTTGGAGGCTTCTGTTCCTCCACCCCGCCATCAGCAGCTGGAGGCTGGCTGCTGCTCCTGCACCCCGCCATCAGCTGTTGGAGGCTTCTGTTCCTCCACCCCGCCATCAGCAGCTGGAGGCTGGCTGCTGCTCCTCCACCCCGCCATCAGCTGCTGGAGGCTGCCTGCAGCTCCTGCACCCCGCCATCAGCTGCTGGAGGCTGCCTGCAGCTCCTGCACCCCGCCATCAGCTGCTGGAGGCTTCTGTTCCTCCACCCCGCCATCAGCTGCTGGAGGCTGGCTGCTGCTCCTCCACCCCGCCATCACCAGCTGGAGGCTGGCTGCAGCTCCTCCACCCCACCATGACCTGCTGGAGGCTGGCTGCAGCTCCTGCACCCCGCCATCAGATGCTGGAGGCTGCCTGCAGCTCCTGCACCCCGCCATCAGCTGCTGGAGGCTGGCTGCTGCTCCTGCACCCCGCCATCAGCTGCTAGAGGCTGGCTGCTGCTCCTCCACCCCACCATGACCTGCTGGAGGCTGGCTGCAGCTCCTCTACCCCGCCATCAGCTGCTGGAGGCTGCCTGCAGCTCCTGCACCCCGCCATCAGCTGCTGGAGGCTGCCTGCAGCTCTTGCTCCCCGCCATCAGCTGCTGGAGGCTGGCTGCAGCTCCTCCGCCCCGCCATCAGCTGCTGGAGGCTGGCTTCTGCTCCTCCACCCCGCCATCAGCTGCTGGAGGCTGGCTGCTGCTCCTGCACCCCGCCATCAGCTGCTGGAGGCTTCTGTTCCTCCACCCCGCCATCAGCAGCTGGAGGCTGGCTGCTGGAGGCTGGCTGCTGCTCCTCCACCCCGCCATCACCAGCTGGAGGCTGGCTGCAGCTCCTGCACCCCGCCATCAGCTGCTGGAGGCTTCTGTTCCTCCACCCCGCCATCAGCAGCTGGAGGCTGGCTGCTGGAGGCTGGCTGCTCCTCCTCCACCCCGCCATCACCAGCTGGAGGCTGGCTGCAGCTCCTGCACCCCGCCATCAGCTGCTGGAGGCTGCCTGCAGCTCCTGCACCCCGCCATCAGCTGCTGGAGGCTGGCTGCAGCTCCTCCACCCCGCCATCAGCTGCTGGAGGCTGGCTTCTGCTCCTCCACCCCGCCATCAGCTGCTGGAGGCTGGCTGCTGCTCCTGCACCCCGCCATCAGCTGCTGGAGGCTTCTGTTCCTCCACCCCGCCATCAGCAGCTGGAGGCTGGCTGCTGGAGGCTGGCTGCTGCTCCTCCACCCCGCCATCACCAGCTGGAGGCTGGCTGCAGCTCCTGCACCCCGCCATCAGCTGCTGGAGGCTGGCTTCTGCTCCTCCACCCCGCCACCAGCTGCTGGAGGCTTGCTGCTGCTCCTCCACCCCGCCATCAGCTGCTGGAGGCTGGCTGCTGCTCCTGCACCCCGCCATCAGCTGCTGGAGGCTGGCTGCTGCTCCTCCACCCCACCATGACCTGCTGGAGGCTGGCTGCAGCTCCTGCACCCCGCCATCAGCTGCTGGAGGCTGGCTGCAGCTCCTCCACCCCGCCATCAGCTGCTGGAGGCTGGCTTCTGCTCCTCCACCCCGCCACCAGCTGCTGGAGGCTTGCTGCTGCTCCTGCATCCCGCCATCAGCTGCTGGAGGCTTCTGTTCCTCCACCCCGCCATCAGCAGCTGGAGGCTGGCTGCTGGAGGCTGGCTGCTGCTCCTCCACCCCGCCATCACCAGCTGGAGGCTGCCTGCAGCTCCTGCACCCCGCCATCAGCTGCTGGAGGCTACCTGCAGCTCCTCCACCCCGCCATCAGCTGCTGGAGGCTGGCTTCTGCTCCTCCACCCCACCATGACCTGCTGGAGGCTGGCTGCAGCTCCTCCACCCCGCCATCAGCTGCTGGAGGCTGCCTGCAGCTCCTGCACCCCGCCATCAGCTGCTGGAGGCTGGCTGCTGCTCCTCCACCCCACCATGACCTGCTGGAGGCTGGCTGCAGCTCCTCCACCCCGCCATCAGCTGCTGGAGGCTGGCTGCAGCTCCTGCACCCCGCCATCAGATGCTGGAGGCTGCCTGCAGCTCCTGCACCCCGCCATCAGCTGCTGGAGGCTGGCTGCTGCTCCTGCACCCCGCCATCAGCTGCTAGAGGCATGGCTGCTGCTCCTCCACCCCACCATGACCTGCTGGAGGCTGGCTGCAGCTCCTCTACCCCGCCATCAGCTGCTGGAGGCTGCCTGCAGCTCCTGCACCCCGCCATCAGCTGCTGGAGGCTGCCTGCAGCTCTTGCTCCCCGCCATCAGCTGCTGGAGGCTGGCTGCAGCTCCTCCGCCCCGCCATCAGCTGCTGGAGGCTGGCTTCTGCTCCTCCACCCCGCCATCAGCTGCTGGAGGCTGGCTGCTGCTCCTGCACCCCGCCATCAGCTGCTGGAGGCTTCTGTTCCTCCACCCCGCCATCAGCAGCTGGAGGCTGGCTGCTGGAGGCTGGCTGCTGCTCCTCCACCCCGCCATCACCAGCTGGAGGCTGGCTGCAGCTCCTGCACCCCGCCATCAGCTGCTGGAGGCTGCCTGGAGCTCCTGCACCCCGCCATCAGCTGCTGGAGGCTTCTGTTCCTCCACCCCGCCATCAGCAGCTGGAGGCTGGCTGCTGGAGGCTGGCTGCTCCTCCTCCACCCCGCCATCACCAGCTGGAGGCTGGCTGCAGCTCCTGCACCCCGCCATCAGCTGCTGGAGGCTGCCTGCAGCTCCTGCACCCCGCCATCAGCTGCTGGAGGCTGGCTGCAGCTCCTCCACCCCGCCATCAGCTGCTGGAGGCTGGCTTCTGCTCCTCCACCCCGCCATCAGCTGCTGGAGGCTGGCTGCTGCTCCTGCACCCCGCCATCAGCTGCTGGAGGCTTCTGTTCCTCCACCCCGCCATCAGCAGCTGGAGGCTGGCTGCTGGAGGCTGGCTGCTGCTCCTCCACCCCGCCATCACCAGCTGGAGGCTGGCTGCAGCTCCTGCACCCCGCCATCAGCTGCTGGAGGCTGGCTTCTGCTCCTCCACCCCGCCACCAGCTGCTGGAGGCTTGCTGCTGCTCCTCCACCCCGCCATCAGCTGCTGGAGGCTGGCTGCTGCTCCTGCACCCCGCCATCAGCTGCTGGAGGCTGGCTGCTGCTCCTCCACCCCACCATGACCTGCTGGAGGCTGGCTGCAGCTCCTGCACCCCGCCATCAGCTGCTGGAGGCTGGCTGCAGCTCCTCCACCCCGCCATCAGCTGCTGGAGGCTGGCTTCTGCTCCTCCACCCCGCCACCAGCTGCTGGAGGCTTGCTGCTGCTCCTGCACCCCGCCATCAGCTGCTGGAGGCTTCTGTTCCTCCACCCCGCCATCAGCAGCTGGAGGCTGGCTGCTGGAGGCTGGCTGCTGCTCCTCCACCCCGCCATCACCAGCTGGAGGCTGCCTGCAGCTCCTGCACCCCGCCATCAGCTGCTGGAGGCTACCTGCAGCTCCTCCACCCCGCCATCAGCTGCTGGAGGCTGGCTTCTGCTCCTCCACCCCACCATGACCTGCTGGAGGCTGGCTGCAGCTCCTCCACCCCGCCATCAGCTGCTGGAGGCTGCCTGCAGCTCCTGCACCCCGCCATCAGCTGCTGGAGGCTGGCTGCTGCTCCTCCACCCCACCATGACCTGCTGGAGGCTGGCTGCAGCTCCTCCACCCCGCCATCAGCTGCTGGAGGCTGGCTGCTGGAGGCTGGCTGCTGCTCCTCCACCCCGCCATCACCAGCTGGAGGCTGGCTGCAGCTCCTGCACCCCGCCATCAGCTGCTGGAGGCTGCCTGGAGCTCCTGCACCCCGCCATCAGCTGCTGGAGGCTTCTGTTCCTCCACCCCGCCATCAGCAGCTGGAGGCTGGCTGCTGCTCCTCCACCCCGCCATCAGCTGCTGGAGGCTGGCTGCTGCTCCTGCACCCCGCCATCAGCTGTTGGAGGCTTCTGTTCCTCCACCCCGCCATCAGCAGCTGGAGGTTGGCTGCTGCTCCTCCACCCCGCCATCAGCTGCTGGAGGCTGGCTGCTGCTCCTGCACCCCGCCATCAGCTGTTGGAGGCTTCTGTTCCTCCACCCCGCCATCAGCAGCTGGAGGCTGGCTGCTGCTCCTCCACCCCGCCATCAGCTGCTGGAGGCTGCCTGCAGCTCCTGCACCCCGCCATCAGCTGCTGGAGGCTGCCTGCAGCTCCTGCACCCCGCCATCAGCTGCTGGAGGCTTCTGTTCCTCCACCCCGCCATCAGCAGCTGGAGGCTGGCTGCTGGAGGCTGGCTGCTGCTCCTCCACCCCGCCATCACCAGCTGGAGGCTGGCTGCAGCTCCTCCACCCCACCATGACCTGCTGGAGGCTGGCTGCAGCTCCTGCACCCCGCCATCAGATGCTGGAGGCTGCCTGCAGCTCCTGCACCCCGCCATCAGCTGCTGGAGGCTGGCTGCTGCTCCTGCACCCCGCCATCAGCTGCTAGAGGCTGGCTGCTGCTCCTCCACCCCACCATGACCTGCTGGAGGCTGGCTGCAGCTCCTCTACCCCGCCATCAGCTGCTGGAGGCTGCCTGCAGCTCCTGCACCCCGCCATCAGCTGCTGGAGGCTGGCTGCAGCTCCTCCACCCCGCCATCAGCTGCTGGAGGCTGGCTTCTGCTCCTCCACCCCGCCATCAGCTGCTGGAGGCTGGCTGCTGCTCCTGCACCCCGCCATCAGCTGCTGGAGGCTTCTGTTCCTCCACCCCGCCATCAGCAGCTGGAGGCTGGCTGCTGGAGGCTGGCTGCTGCTCCTCCACCCCGCCATCACCAGCTGGAGGCTGGCTGCAGCTCCTGCACCCCGCCATCAGCTGCTGGAGGCTGGCTTCTGCTCCTCCACCCCGCCACCAGCTGCTGGAGGCTTGCTGCTGCTCCTCCACCCCGCCATCAGCTGCTGGAGGCTGGCTGCTGCTCCTGCACCCCGCCATCAGCTGCTGGAGGCTGGCTGCTGCTCCTCCACCCCACCATGACCTGCTGGAGGCTGGCTGCAGCTCCTGCACCCCGCCATCAGCTGCTGGAGGCTGGCTGCAGCTCCTCCACCCCGCCATCAGCTGCTGGAGGCTGGCTTCTGCTCCTCCACCCCGCCACCAGCTGCTGGAGGCTTGCTGCTGCTCCTGCACCCCGCCATCAGCTGCTGGAGGCTTCTGTTCCTCCACCCCGCCATCAGCAGCTGGAGGCTGGCTGCTGGAGGCTGGCTGCTGCTCCTCCACCCCGCCATCACCAGCTGGAGGCTGCCTGCAGCTCCTGCACCCCGCCATCAGCTGCTGGAGGCTACCTGCAGCTCCTCCACCCCGCCATCAGCTGCTGGAGGCTGGCTTCTGCTCCTCCACCCCACCATGACCTGCTGGAGGCTGGCTGCAGCTCCTCCACCCCGCCATCAGCTGCTGGAGGCTGCCTGCAGCTCCTGCACCCCGCCATCAGCTGCTGGAGGCTGGCTGCTGCTCCTCCACCCCACCATGACCTGCTGGAGGCTGGCTGCAGCTCCTCCACCCCGCCATCAGCTGCTGGAGGCTGGCTGCTGGAGGCTGGCTGCTGCTCCTCCACCCCGCCATCACCAGCTGGAGGCTGGCTGCAGCTCCTGCACCCCGCCATCAGCTGCTGGAGGCTGCCTGGAGCTCCTGCACCCCGCCATCAGCTGCTGGAGGCTTCTGTTCCTCCACCCCGCCATCAGCAGCTGGAGGCTGGCTGCTGCTCCTCCACCCCGCCATCAGCTGCTGGAGGCTGGCTGCTGCTCCTGCACCCCGCCATCAGCTGTTGGAGGCTTCTGTTCCTCCACCCCGCCATCAGCAGCTGGAGGTTGGCTGCTGCTCCTCCACCCCGCCATCAGCTGCTGGAGGCTGGCTGCTGCTCCTGCACCCCGCCATCAGCTGTTGGAGGCTTCTGTTCCTCCACCCCGCCCTCAGCAGCTGGAGGCTGGCTGCTGCTCCTGCACCCCGCCATCAGCTGTTGGAGGCTTCTGTTCCTCCACCCCGCCATCAGCAGCTGGAGGCTGGCTGCTGCTCCTCCACCCCGCCATCAGCTGCTGGAGGCTGCCTGCAGCTCCTGCACCCCGCCATCAGCTGCTGGAGGCTGCCTGCAGCTCCTGCACCCCGCCATCAGCTGCTGGAGGCTTCTGTTCCTCCACCCAGCCATCAGCAGCTGGAGGCTGGCTGCTGGAGGCTGGCTGCTGCTCCTCCACCCCGCCATCACCAGCTGGAGGCTGGCTGCAGCTCCTCCACCCCACCATGACCTGCTGGAGGCTGGCTGCAGCTCCTGCACCCCGCCATCAGATGCTGGAGGCTGCCTGCAGCTCCTGCACCCCGCCATCAGCTGCTGGAGGCTGGCTGCTGCTCCTGCACCCCGCCATCAGCTGCTAGAGGCTGGCTGCTGCTCCTCCACCCCACCATGACCTGCTGGAGGCTGGCTGCAGCTCCTCTACCCCGCCATCAGCTGCTGGAGGCTGCCTGCAGCTCCTGCACCCCGCCATCAGCTGCTGGAGGCTGCCTGCAGCTCTTGCTCCCCGCCATCAGCTGCTGGAGGCTGGCTGCAGCTCCTCCGCCCCGCCATCAGCTGCTGGAGGCTGGCTTCTGCTCCTCCACCCCGCCATCAGCTGCTGGAGGCTGGCTGCTGCTCCTGCACCCCGCCATCAGCTGCTGGAGGCTTCTGTTCCTCCACCCCGCCATCAGCAGCTGGAGGCTGGCTGCTGGAGGCTGGCTGCTCCTCCTCCACCCCGCCATCACCAGCTGGAGGCTGGCTGCAGCTCCTGCACCCCGCCATCAGCTGCTGGAGGCTGCCTGCAGCTCCTGCACCCCGCCATCAGCTGCTGGAGGCTGGC
Source organism: Nothobranchius furzeri (assembly GCF_043380555.1). Lineage (NCBI taxonomy): Eukaryota > Metazoa > Chordata > Actinopteri > Cyprinodontiformes > Nothobranchiidae > Nothobranchius > Nothobranchius furzeri. The sequence goes on from NW_027223039.1 coordinate 2,542,223, forward strand.
TGCAGCTCCTCCACCCCGCCATCAGCTGCTGGAGGCTGGCTTCTGCTCCTCCACCCCGCCATCAGCTGCTGGAGGCTGGCTGCTGCTCCTGCACCCCGCCATCAGCTGCTGGAGGCTTCTGTTCCTCCACCCCGCCAATCATCAGCTGGAGGCTGGCTGCTGGAGGCTGGCTGCTGCTCCTCCACCCCGCCATCACCAGCTGGAGGCTGGCTGCAGCTCCTGCACCCCGCCATCAGCTGCTGGAGGCTGGCTTCTGCTCCTCCACCCCGCCACCAGCTGCTGGAGGCTTGCTGCTGCTCCTCCACCCCGCCATCAGCTGCTGGAGGCTGGCTGCTGCTCCTGCACCCCGCCATCAGCTGCTGGAGGCTGGCTGCTGCTCCTCCACCCCACCATGACCTGCTGGAGGCTGGCTGCAGCTCCTGCACCCCGCCATCAGCTGCTGGAGGCTGGCTGCAGCTCCTCCACCCCGCCATCAGCTGCTGGAGGCTGGCTTCTGCTCCTCCACCCCGCCACCAGCTGCTGGAGGCTTGCTGCTGCTCCTGCACCCCGCCATCAGCTGCTGGAGGCTTCTGTTCCTCCACCCCGCCATCAGCAGCTGGAGGCTGGCTGCTGGAGGCTGGCTGCTGCTCCTCCACCCCGCCATCACCAGCTGGAGGCTGCCTGCAGCTCCTGCACCCCGCCATCAGCTGCTGGAGGCTACCTGCAGCTCCTCCACCCCGCCATCAGCTGCTGGAGGCTGGCTTCTGCTCCTCCACCCCACCATGACCTGCTGGAGGCTGGCTGCAGCTCCTCCACCCCGCCATCAGCTGCTGGAGGCTGCCTGCAGCTCCTGCACCCCGCCATCAGCTGCTGGAGGCTGGCTGCTGCTCCTCCACCCCACCATGACCTGCTGGAGGCTGGCTGCAGCTCCTCCACCCCGCCATCAGCTGCTGGAGGCTGCCTGCAGCTCCTGCACCCCGCCATCAGCTGCTGGAGGCTGGCTGCAGCTCCTCCACCCCGCCATCAGCTGCTGGAGACTGGCTGCAGCTCCTCCACCCCACCATGACCTGCTGAAGGCTGGCTGCAGCTCCTTCACCCCGCCATCAGCTGCTGGAGGCTGCCTGCAGCTCCTGCACCCCGCCATCAGCTGCTGGAGGCTGCCTGCAGCTCCTGCACCCCGCCATCAGCTGCTGGAGGCTGGCTACAGCTCCTCCACCCCGCCATCAGCTGCTGGAGGCTGGCTTCTGCTCCTCCACCCCGCCACCAGCTGCTGGAGGCTGGCTGCTGCTCCGGCACCCCGCCATCAGCTGCTGGAGGCTTCTGTTCCTCCACCCCGCCATCAGCAGCTGGAGGCTGGCTGCTGCTCCTCCACCCCGCCATCACCAGCTGGAGGTTGGCTGCAGCTCCTGCACCCCGCCATCAGCTGCTGGAGGCTGGCTGCTGCTCCTCCACCCCACCATGACCTGCTGGAGGCTGGCTGCAGCTCCTCCACCCCGCCATCAGCTGCTGGAGGCTGCCTGCAGCTCCTGCACCCCGCCATCAGCTGCTGGAGGCTGCCTGCAGCTCCTGCACCCCGCCATCAGCTGCTGGAGGCTGGCTGCAGCTCCTGCACCCCGCCATCAGCTGTTGGAGGCTGGCTGCAGCTCCTCCACCCCGCCACCAGCTGCTGGAGGCTGCCTGCAGCTCCTGCACCCCGCCATCAGCTGCTGGAGGCCGGCTGCAGCTCCTCCACCCCGCCACCAGCTGCTGGAGGCTGCCTGCAGCTCCTCCACCCCTTCATCAGCTGCTGGAGGCTGCCTGCAGCTCCTGCACCCCTTCATCAGCTGCTGGAGGCTGGCTGCAGCTCCTCCACCCTGCCATCAGCTGCTGGAGGCTTCTGTTCCTCCACCCCGCCATCGGCAGCTGGAGGCTGGCTGCTGGAGGCTGGCTGCTGCTCCTCCACCCCGCCATCACCAGCTGGAGGCTGGCTGCAACTCCTGCACCCCGCCATCAGCTGCTGGAGGCTGGCTGCAGCTCCTCCACCCCGCCATCAGCTGCTGGAGGCTGCCTGCAGCTCCTGCACCCCGCCATCAGCTGCTGGTGGCTGCCTGCAGCTCCTGCACCCCGCCATAAGCTGCTGGAGGCTGGCTTCTGCTCCTCCACCCCGCCACCAGCTGCTGGAGGCTGGCTGCTGCTCCTGCACCCCGCCATCAGCTGCTGGAGGCTTCTGTTCCTCCACCCCGCCATCAGCATCTGGAGGCTGGCTGCTGGAGGCTGGCTGCTGCTCCTCCACCCCGCCATCACCAGCTGGAGGCTGGCTGCAGCTCCTGCACCCCGCCATCAGCTGCTGGAGGCTGCCTGGAGCTCCTGCACCCCGCCATCAGCTGCTGGAGGCTTCTGTTCCTCCACCCCGCCATCAGCAGCTGGAGGCTGGCTGCTGCTCCTCCACCCCGCCATCACCAGCTGGAGGCTGGCTGCAGCTCCTGCACCCCGCCATCAGCTGCTGGAGGCTGCCTGCAGCTCCTGACCCCCGCCATCAGCTGCTGGAGGCTGGCTGCTGCTCCTGCACCCCGCCATCAGCTGCTGGAGGCTGGCTGCTGCTCCTCCACCCCACCATGACCTGCTGGAGGCTGGCTGCAGCTCCTCCACCCCGCCATCAGCTGCTGGAGGCTTCTGTTCCTCCACCCCGCCATCAGCTGCTGGAGGCTGCCTGGAGCTCCTCCACCCCGCCATCCGCTGCTGGAGGCTGGCTTCTGCTCCTCCACCCCGCCACCAGCTGCTGGAGGCTGGTTGCTGCTCCTGCACCCCGCCATCAGCTGCTGGAGGCTTCTGTTCCTCCACCCCGCCATCAGCAGCTGGAGGCTGGCTGCTGGAGGCTGGCTGCTGCTCCTCCACCCCGCCATCACCAGCTGGAGGCTGGCTGCAGCTCCTGCACCCCGCCATCAGCTGCTGGAGGCTGCCTGGAGCTCCTGCACCCCGCCATCAGCTGCTGGAGGCTGCCTGCAGCTCCTGCACCCCGCCATCAGCTGCTGGTGGCTGCCTGCAGCTCCTGCACCCCGCCATCAGCTGCTGGAGGCTGGTGCAGCTCCTCCACCCCGTCATCAGCTGCTGGAGGCTGGCTTCTGCTCCTCCACCCCGCCACCAGCTGCTGGAGGCTGGCTGCTGCTCCTGCACCCCGCCATCAGCTGCTGGAGGCTTCTGTTCCTCCACCCCGCCATCAGCATCTGGAGGCTGGCTGCTGGAGGCTGGCTGCTGCTCCTCCACCCCACCATGACCTGCTGGAGGCTGGCTGCAGCTCCTCCACCCCGCCATCAGCTGCTGGAGGCTGCCTGCAGCTCCTGCACCCCGCCATCAGCTGCTGGAGGCTGCCTGCATCTCCTGCACCCCGCCATCAGCTGCTGGAGACTGGCTGCAGCTCCTCCACCCCGCCATCCGCTGCTGGAGGCTGCCTGCAGCTCCTCCACCCCTTCATCAGCTGCTGGAGGCTGCCTGCAGCTCCTGCACCCCTTCATCAGCTGCTGGAGGCTGGCTGCAGCTCCTCCACCCTGCCATCAGCTGCTGGAGGCTTCTGTTCCTCCACCCCGCCATCGGCAGCTGGAGGCTGGCTGCTGGAGGCTGGCTGCTGCTCCTCCACCCCGCCATCACCAGCTGGAGGCTGGCTGCAACTCCTGCACCCCGCCATCAGCTGCTGGAGGCTGGCTGCAGCTCCTCCACCCCGCCATCAGCTGCTGGAGGCTGCCTGCAGCTCCTGCACCCCGCCATCAGCTGCTGGTGGCTGCCTGCAGCTCCTGCACCCCGCCATCAGCTGCTGGAGGCTGGTGCAGCTCCTCCACCCCGCCATCAGCTGCTGGAGGCTGGCTTCTGCTCCTCCACCCCGCCACCAGCTGCTGGAGGCTGGCTGCTGCTCCTGCACCCCGCCATCAGCTGCTGGAGTCTTCTGTTCCTCCACCCCGCCATCAGCATCTGGAGGCTGGCTGCTGGAGGCTGGCTGCTGCTCCTCCACCCCGCCATCACCAGCTGGAGGCTGGCTGCAGCTCCTGCACCCCGCCATCAGCTGCTGGAGGCTGCCTGCAGCTCCTGACCCCCACCATCAGCTGCTGGAGACTGGCTGCTGCTCCTGCACCCCGCCATCAGCTGCTGGAGGCTGGCTGCTGCTCCTCCACCCCACCATGACCTGCTGGAGGCTGGCTGCAGCTCCTCCACCCCGCCATCAGCTGCTGGAGGCTGCCTGGAGCTCCTGCACCCCGCCATCAGCTGCTGGAGGCTTCTGTTCCTCCACCCCGCCATCAGCAGCTGGAGGCTGGCTGCTGGACCCTGGCTGCTGCTCCTCCACCCCGCCATCACCAGCTGGAGGCTGCCTGCAGCTCCTGCACCCCGCCATCAGCTGCTGGAGGCTGGCTGCAGCTCCTCCACCCCGCCATCAGCTGCTGGAGGCTGGCTTCTGCTCCTCCACCCCGCCACCAGCTGCTGGAGGCTGGCTGCTGCTCCTGCACCCCGCCATCAGCAGCTGGAGGCTGGCTGCTAGAGGCTGGCTGCTGCTCCTCCACCCCGCCATCACCAGCTGGAGGCTGGCTGCAGCTCCTGCACCCCGCCATCAGCTGCTGGAGGCTGCCTGGAGCTCCTGCACCCCGCCATCAGCTGCTGGAGGCTTCTGTTCCTCCACCCCGCCATCAGCAGCTGGAGGCTGGCTGCTGGACCCTGGCTGCTGCTCCTCCACCCCGCCATCACCAGCTGGAGGCTGGCTGCAGCTCCTGCACCCCGCCATCAGCTGCTGGAGGCTGCCTGCAACTCCTGCACCCCGCCATCAGCTGCTGGAGGCTGCCTGCAGCTCCTGCACCCCGCCATGAGCTGCTGGATGCTGCCTGCAGCTCCTGCACCCCGCCATCAGCTGCTGGAGGCTTCTGTTCCTCCACCCCGCCATCAGCAGCTGGAGGCTGGCTGCTGGAGGCTGGCTGCTGCTCCTCCACCCCGCCATCACCAGCTGGAGGCTGGCTGCAGCTCCTGCACCCCGCCATCAGCTGCTGGAGGCTTCTGTTCCTCCACCCCGCCATCAGCAGCTGGAGGCTGGCTGCTGGAGGCTGGCTGCTGCTCCTCCACCCCGCCATCACCAGCTGGAGGCTGGCTGCAGCTCCTTCACCCCGCCATCAGCTGTTGCAGGCTGCCTGGAGCTCCTGCACCCCGCCATCAGCTGCTGGAGGCTTCTGCTCCTCCACCCCGCCATCAGCAGCTGGAGGCTGGCTGCTGGAGGCAGGCTGCTGCTCCTCCACCCTGCCATCACCAGCTGGAGGCTGGCTGCAACTCCTGCACCCCGCCATCAGCTGCTGGAGGCTGCCTGCAGCTCCTGCACCCCGCCATCAGCTGCTGGAGGCTGGCTGCTGCTCCTGCACCCCGCCCTCAGCTGCTGGAGGCTGGCTGCTGCTCCTCCACCCCACCATGACCTGCTGGAGGCTGGCTGCACCTCCTCCACCCCGCCATCAGCTGCTGGAGACTGCCTGCAGCTCCTGCACCCCGCCATCAGCTGCTGGAGGCTGCCTGCAGCTCCTGCACCCCGCCATCAGCTGCTGGAGGCTTCTGTTCCTCCACCCCGCCATCAGCAGCTGGAGGCTGGCTGCTGCTCCTTTACCCCGCCATCACCAGCTGGAGGCTGGCTGCAGCTCCTGCACCCCGCCATCAGCTGCTGGAGGCTGCCTGGAGCTCCTGCACCCCGCCATCAGCTGCTGGAGGCTGGCTGCTGCTCCTGCACCCCGCCATCAGCTGCTGGAGGCTGGCTGCTGCTCCTCCACCCCACCATGACCTGCTGGAGGCTGGCTGCAGCTCCTGCACCCCGCCATCAGCTGCTGGAGGCTGGCTGCAGCTCCTCCACCCTGCCATCAGCTGCTGGAGGCTGGCTTCTGCTCCTCCACCCCGCCACCAGCTGCTGGAGGCTGGCTGCTGCTCCTGCACCCCGCCATCAGCTGCTGGAGGCTTCTGTTCCTCCACCCCGCCATCAGCAGCTGGAGGCTGGCTGCTGGAGGCTGGCTGCTGCTCCTTTACCCCGCCATCACCAGCTGGAGGCTGGCTGCAGCTCCTGCACCCCGCCATCAGCTGCTGGAGGCTGCCTGGAGCTCCTGCACCCCGCCATCAGCTGCTGGAGGCTGGCTGCTGCTCCTGCACCCCGCCATCAGCTGCTGGAGGCTGGCTGCTGCTCCTCCACCCCACCATGACCTGCTGGAGGCTGACTGCAGCTCCTGCACCCCGCCATCAGCTGCTGGAGGCTGGCTGCAGCTCCTCCACCCCGCCATCAGCTGCTGGAGGCTGGCTTCTGCTCCTCCACCCCGCCACCAGCTGCTGGAGGCTGGCTTCTGCTCCTCCACCCCGCCATCAGCAGCTGGAGGCTGGCTGCTGGAGGCCGGCTGCTGCTCCTCCACCCCGCCATCACCAGCTGGAGGCTGGCTGCAGCTCCAGCACCCCGCCATCAGCTGATGGAGGCTGCCTGCAGCTCCTGCACCCCGCCATCAGCTGCTGGAGGCTGGCTGCAGCTCCTGCACCCCGCCATCAGCTGCTGGAGGCTGCCTGCAGCTCCTGCACCCCGCCATCAGCTGCTGGAAGCTGGCTGCTGCTCCTCCACCCCACCATGACCTGCTGGAGGCTGGCTGCAGCTCCTCCACCCCGCCATCAGCTGCTGGAGGCTGCCTGCAGCTCCTGCACCCCGCCATCAGCTGCTGGAGGCTGCCTGCAGCTCCTGCACCCCGCCATCAGCTGCTGGAGGCTGGCTGCAGCTCCTCCACCCCGCCATCAGCTGCTGGAGGCTGGCTTCTGCTCCTCCACCCCGCCACCAGCTGCTGGAGGCTGGCTGCTGCTCCTGCACCCCGCCATCAGCTGCTGGAGGCTTCTGTTCCTCCACCCCGCCATCAGCAGCTGGAGGCTGGCTGCTGGAGGCTGGCTGCTGCTCCTCCACCCCGCCATCACCAGCTGGAGGCTGGCTGCAGCTCCTGCACCCCGCCATCAGCTGCTGGAGGCTGCCTGGAGCTCCTGCACCCCGCCATCAGCTGCTGGAGGCTTCTGTTCCTCCACCCCGCCATCAGCAGCTGGAGGCTGGCTGCTGCTCCTCCACCCCGCCATCACCAGCTGGAGGCTGCCTGGAGCTCCTGCACCCCGCCATAAGCTGCTGGAGGCTTCTGTTCCTCCACCCCGCCATCAGCAGCTGGAGGCTGGCTGCTGGAGGCTGGCTGCAGCTCCTGCACCCCGCCATCAGCTGCTGGAGGCTGCCTGGAGCTCCTGCACCCCGCCATCAGCTGCTGGAGGCTTCTGTTCCTCCACCCCGCCATCAGCTGCTGGAGGCTGGCTTCTGCTCCTCCACCCCGCCACCAGCTGCTGGAGGCTGGCTGCTGCTCCTGCACCCCGCCATCAGCTGCTGGAGGCTGCCTGGAGCTCCTGCACCCCGCCATCAGCTGCTGTAGGCTTCTGTTCCTCCACCCCGCCATCAGCAGCTGGAGGCTGGCTGCAGCTCCTGCACCCCGCCATCAGCTGCTGGAGGCTGCCTGGAGCTCCTGCACCCCGCCATAAGCTGCTGGAGGCTTCTGTTCCTCCACCCCGCCATCAGCAGCTGGAGGCTGGCTGCTGGAGGCTGGCTGCAGCTCCTGCACCCCGCCATCAGCTGCTGGAGGCTGCCTGGAGCTCCTGCACCCCGCCATCAGCTGCTGGAGGCTTCTGTTCCTCCACCCCGCCATCAGCTGCTGGAGGCTGGCTTCTGCTCCTCCACCCCGCCACCAGCTGCTGGAGGCTGGCTGCTGCTCCTGCACCCCGCCATCAGCTGCTGGAGGCTTCTGTTCCTCCACCCCGCCATCAGCAGCTGGAGGCTGGCTGCTAGAGGCTGGCTGCTGCTCCTCCACCCCGCCATCACCAGCTGGAGGCTGGCTGCAGCTCCTGCACCCCGCCATCAGCTGCTGGAGGCTGCCTGGAGCTCCTGCACCCCGCCATCAGCTGCTGGAGGCTTCTGTTCCTCCACCCCGCCATCAGCAGCTGGAGGCTGGCTGCTGGACCCTGGCTGCTGCTCCTCCACCCCACCATGACCTGCTGGAGGCTGGCTGCAGCTCCTCCACCCCGCCATCAGCTGCTGGAGGCTGCCTGCAGCTCCTGCACCCCGCCATGAGCTGCTGGATGCTGCCTGCAGCTCCTGCACCCCGCCATCAGCTGCTGGAGGCTGGCTGCAGCTCCTCCACCCCGCCATCAGCTGCTGGAGGCTGGCTTCTGCTCCTCCACCCCGCCACCAGCTGCTGGAGGCTGGCTGCTGCTCCTGCACCCCGCCATCAGCTGCTGGAGGCTTCTGTTCCTCCACCCCGCCATCAGCAGCTGGAGGCTGGCTGCTGGAGGCTGGCTGCTGCTCCTCCACCCCGCCATCACCAGCTGGAGGCTGGCTGCAGCTCCTGCACCCCGCCATCAGCTGCTGGAGGCTTCTGTTCCTCCACCCCGCCATCAGCAGCTGGAGGCTGGCTGCTGGAGGCTGGCTGCTGCTCCTCCACCCCGCCATCACCAGCTGGAGGCTGGCTGCAGCTCCTGCACCCCGCCATCAGCTGCTGCAGGCTGCCTGGAGCTCCTGCACCCCGCCATCAGCTGCTGGAGGCTTCTGCTCCTCCACCCCGCCATCAGCAGCTGGAGGCTGGCTGCTGGAGGCAGGCTGGTGCTCCTCCACCCCGCCATCACCAGCTGGAGGCTGGCTGCAGCTCCTGCACCCCGCCATCAGCTGCTGGAGGCTGGCTGCTTCTCCTCCACCCCACCATGACCTGCTGGAGGCTGGCTGCACCTCCTCCACCCCGCCATCAGCTGCTGGAGGCTGCCTGCAGCTCCTGCACCCCGCCATCAGCTGCTGGAGGCTGCCTGCAGCTCCTGCACCCCGCCATCAGCTGCTGGAGGCTTCTGTTCCTCCACCCCGCCATCAGCAGCTGGAGGCTGGCTGCTGCTCCTCCACCCCGCCATCAGCTGCTGGAGGCTGGCTGCTGCTCCTGCACCCCGCCATCAGCTGTTGGAGGCTTCTGTTCCTCCACCCCGCCATCAGCAGCTGGAGGCTGGCTGCTGCTCCTCCACCCCGCCATCAGCTGCTGGAGGCTGGCTGCTGCTCCTGCACCCCGCCATCAGCTGTTGGAGGCTTCTGTTCCTCCACCCCGCCATCAGCAGCTGGAGGCTGGCTGCTGCTCCTGCACCCCGCCATCAGCTGCTGGAGGCTTCTGTTCCTCCACCCCGCCATCAGCAGCTGGAGGCTGGCTGCTGGAGGCTGGCTGCTGCTCCTCCACCCCGCCATCACCAGCTGGAGGTTGGCTGCAGCTCCTGCACCCCGCCATCAGCTGCTGGAGGCTGCCTGCAGCTCCTGCACCCCGCCATCAGCTGCTGGAGGCTGGCTGCTGCTCCTCCACCCCACCATGACCTGCTGGAGGCTGGCTGCAGCTCCTCCACCCCGCCATCAGCTGCTGGAGGCTGCCTGCAGCTCCTGCACCCCGCCATCAGCTGCTGGAGGCTGCCTGCAGCTCCTGCACCCCGCCATCAGCTGCTGGAGGCTGGCTGCAGCTCCTGCACCCCGCCATCAGCTGTTGGAGGCTGGCTGCAGCTCCTCCACCCCGCCACCAGCTGCTGGAGGCTGCCTGCAGCTCCTGCACCCCGCCATCAGCTGCTGGAGGCCGGCTGCAGCTCCTCCACCCCGCCACCAGCTGCTGGAGGCTGCCTGCAGCTCCTCCACCCCGCCATCAGCTGCTGGAGGCTGCCTGCAGCTCCTGCACCCCTTCATCAGCTGCTGGAGGCTGGCTGCAGCTCCTCCACCCTGCCATCAGCTGCTGGAGGCTTCTGTTCCTCCACCCCGCCATCGGCAGCTGGAGGCTGGCTGCTGGAGGCTGGCTGCTGCTCCTCCACCCCGCCATCACCAGCTGGAGGCTGGCTGCAATTCCTGCACCCCGCCATCAGCTGCTGGAGGCTGGCTGCAGCTCCTCCACCCCGCCATCAGCTGCTGGAGGCTGCCTGCAGCTCCTGCACCCCGCCATCAGCTGCTGGTGGCTGCCTGCAGCTCCTGCACCCCGCCATCAGCTGCTGGAGGCTGGTGCAGCTCCTCCACCCCGCCATCAGCTGCTGGAGGCTGGCTTCTGCTCCTCCACCCCGCCACCAGCTGCTGGAGGCTGGCTGCTGCTCCTGCACCCCGCCATCAGCTGCTGGAGGCTTCTGTTCCTCCACCCCGCCATCAGCATCTGGAGGCTGGCTGCTGGAGGCTGGCTGCTGCTCCTCCACCCCGCCATCACCAGCTGGAGGCCGGCTGCAGCTCCTGCACCCCGCCATCAGCTGCTGGAGGCTGCCTGGAGCTCCTGCACCCCGCCATCAGCTGCTGGAGGCTTCTGTTCCTCCACCCCGCCATCAGCAGCTGGAGGCTGGCTGCTGGAGGCTGGCTGCTGCTCCTCCACCCCGCCATCACCAGCTGGAGGCTGGCTGCAGCTCCTGCACCCAGCCATCAGCTGCTGGAGGCTGCCTGCAGCTCCTGCACCCCGCCATCAGCTGCTGGAGGCTGGCTGCTGCTCCTGCACCCCGCCATCAGCTGCTGGAGGCTGGCTGCTGCTCCTCCACCCCACCATGACCTGCTGGAGGCTGGCTGCAGCTCCTCCACCCCGCCATCAGCTGCTGGAGGCTTCTGTTCCTCCACCCCGCCATCAGCTGCTGGAGGCTGCCTGGAGCTCCTCCACCCCGCCATCCGCTGCTGGAGGCTGGCTTCTGCTCCTCCACCCCGCCACCAGCTGCTGGAGGCTGGCTGCTGCTCCTGCACCCCGCCATCAGCTGCTGGAGGCTTCTGTTCCTCCACCCCGCCATCAGCAGCTGGAGGCTGGCTGCTGGAGGCTGGCTGCTGCTCCTCCACCCCGCGATCACCAGCTGGAGGCTGGCTGCAGCTCCTGCACCCCGCCATCAGCTGCTGGAGGCTGCCTGGAGCTCCTGCACCCCGCCATCAGCTGCTGGAGGCTTCTGTTCCTCCACCCCGCCATCAGCAGCTGGAGGCTGGCTGCTGGAGGCTGCCTGCAGCTCCTGCACCCCGACATCAGCTGCTGGAGGCTACCTGCAGCTCCTCCACCCCGCCATCAGCTGCTGGAGGCTGCCTGCAGCTCCTGCACCCCGCCATCAGCTGCTGGTGGCTGCCTGCAGCTCCTGCACCCCGCCATCAGCTGCTGGAGGCTGGTGCAGCTCCTCCACCCCGCCATCAGCTGCTGGAGGCTGGCTTCTGCTCCTCCACCCCGCCACCAGCTGCTGGAGGCTGGCTGCTGCTCCTGCACCCCGCCATCAGCTGCTGGAGGCTTCTGTTCCTCCACCCCGCCATCAGCAGCTGGAGGCTGGCTGCTGGAGGCTGGCTGCTGCTCCTCCACCCCGCCATCACCAGCTGGAGGTTGGCTGCAGCTCCTGCACCCCGCCATCAGCTGCTGGAGGCTGCCTGCAGCTCCTGCACCCCGCCATCAGCTGCTGGAGGCTGGCTGCTGCTCCTCCACCCCACCATGACCTGCTGGAGGCTGGCTGCAGCTCCTCCACCCCGCCATCAGCTGCTGGAGGCTGCCTGCAGCTCCTGCACCCCGCCATCAGCTGCTGGAGGCTGCCTGCAGCTCCTGCACCCCGCCATCAGCTGCTGGAGGCTGGCTGCAGCTCCTGCACCCCGCCATCAGCTGTTGGAGGCTGGCTGCAGCTCCTCCACCCCGCCACCAGCTGCTGGAGGCTGCCTGCAGCTCCTGCACCCCGCCATCAGCTGCTGGAGGCCGGCTGCAGCTCCTCCACCCCGCCACCAGCTGCTGGAGGCTGCCTGCAGCTCCTCCACCCCGCCATCAGCTGCTGGAGGCTGCCTGCAGCTCCTGCACCCCTTCATCAGCTGCTGGAGGCTGGCTGCAGCTCCTCCACCCTGCCATCAGCTGCTGGAGGCTTCTGTTCCTCCACCCCGCCATCGGCAGCTGGAGGCTGGCTGCTGGAGGCTGGCTGCTGCTCCTCCACCCCGCCATCACCAGCTGGAGGCTGGCTGCAACTCCTGCACCCCGCCATCAGCTGCTGGAGGCTGGCTGCAGCTCCTCCACCCCGCCATCAGCTGCTGGAGGCTGCCTGCAGCTCCTGCACCCCGCCATCAGCTGCTGGTGGCTGCCTGCAGCTCCTGCACCCCGCCATCAGCTGCTGGAGGCTGGTGCAGCTCCTCCACCCCGCCATCAGCTGCTGGAGGCTGGCTTCTGCTCCTCCACCCCGCCACCAGCTGCTGGAGGCTGGCTGCTGCTCCTGCACCCCGCCATCAGCTGCTGGAGGCTTCTGTTCCTCCACCCCGCCATCAGCATCTGGAGGCTGGCTGCTGGAGGCTGGCTGCTGCTCCTCCACCCCGCCATCACCAGCTGGAGGCTGGCTGCAGCTCCTGCACCCCGCCATCAGCTGCTGGAGGCTGCCTGGAGCTCCTGCACCCCGCCATCAGCTGCTGGAGGCTTCTGTTCCTCCACCCCGCCATCAGCAGCTGGAGGCTGGCTGCTGCTCCTCCACCCCGCCATCACCAGCTGGAGGCTGGCTGCAGCTCCTGCACCCCGCCATCAGCTGCTGGAGGCTGCCTGCAGCTCCTGCACCCCGCCATCAGCTGCTGGAGGCTGGCTGCTGCTCCTGCACCCCGCCATCAGCTGCTGGAGGCTGGCTGCTGCTCCTCCACCCCACCATGACCTGCTGGAGGCTGGCTGCAGCTCCTCCACCCCGCCATCAGCTGCTGGAGGCTGCCTGCAGCTCCTGCACCCCGCCATCAGCTGCTGGAGGCTGCCTGCAGCTCCTGCACCCCGCCACCAGCTGCTGGAGGCTGCCTGGAGCTCCTGCACTCCACCATCAGCTGCTGGAGGCTTCTGTTCCTCCACCCTGCCATCAGCAGCTGGAGGCTGGCTGCTGGAGGCTGGCTGCTGCTCCTCCACCCCGCCATCACCAGCTGGAGGCTGGCTGCAGCTCCTGCACCCCGCCATCAGCTGCTGGAGGCTGCCTGCAGCTCCTGCACCCCGCCATCAGCTGCTGGAGGCTGGCTGCTGCTCCTGCACCCCGCCATCAGCTGCTGGAGGCTGGCTGCTGCTCCTCCACCCCACCATGACCTGCTGGAGGCTGGCTGCAGCTCCTCCACCCCGCCATCAGCTGCTGGAGGCTGCCTGCAGCTCCTGCACCCCGCCATCAGCTGCTGGAGGCTGCCTGCAGCTCCTGCACCCCGCCATCAGCTGCTGGAGGCTGGCTGCAGCTCCTCCACCCCGCCATCAGCTGCTGGAGGCTGGCTTCTGCTCCTCCACACCGCCATCAGCTGCTGGAGGCTGGCTGCTGCTCCTGCACCCCGCCATCAGCTGCTGGAGGCTTCTGTTAATCCACCCCGCCATCAGCAGCTGGAGGCTGGCTGCTGGAGGCTGGCTGCTGCTCCTCCACCCCGCCATCACCAGCTGGAGGCTGGCTGCAGCTCCTGCACCCCGCAATCAGCTGCTGGAGGCTGCCTGCAGCTCCTGCACCCCGCCATCAGCTGCTGGAGGCTGGCTGCTGCTCCTCCACCCCACCATGACCTGCTGGAGGCTAGCTGCAGCCCCTCCACCCCGCCATCCGCTGCTGGAGTCTGGCTTCTGCTCCTCCACCCCGCCACCAGCTGCTGGAGGCTGGCTGCTGCTCCTGCACCCCGCCATCAGCTGCTGGAGGCTGGCTGCAGCTCCTCCACCCCGTCATCCGCTGCTGGAGGCTGGCTTCTGCTCCTCCACCCCGCCACCAGCTGCTGGAGGCTGGCTGCTGCTCCTGCACCCCGCCATCAGCTGCTGGAGGCTTCTGTTCCTCCACCCCGCCATCAGCAGCTTGAGGCTGGCTGCTGGAGGCTGGCTGCTGCTCCTCCACCCCGCCATCACCAGCTGGAGGCTGGCTGCAGCTCCTGCACCCCGCCTTTAGCTGCTGGAGGCTGCCTGGAGCTCCTGCACCCCGCCATCAGCTGCTGGAGGCTTCTGTTCCTCCACCCCGCCATCAGCAGCTTGAGGCTGGCTGCTGGAGGCTGGCTGCTGCTCCTCCACCCCGCCATCACCAGCTGGAGGCTGGCTGCAGCTCCTGCACCCCGCCATCAGCTGCTGGAGGCTGCCTGCGGCTCCTGCACCCCGCCATCAGCTGCTGGAGGCTGGCTGCTGCTCCTGCACCCCGCCATCAGCTGCTGGAGGCTGGCTGCTGCTCCTCCACCCCACCATGACCTGCTGGAGGCTGGCTGCTGCTCCTCCACCCCACCATGACCTGCTGGAGGCTGGCTGCAGCTCCTCCACCCCGCCATCAGCTGCTGGAGGCTGCCTGGAGCTCCTGCACCCCGCCATCAGCTGCTGGAGGCTTCTCTTCCTCCACCCCGCCATCACCAGCTGGAGGCTGGCTGCAGCTCCTGCACCCCGCCATCAGCTGCTGGAGGCTGCCTGCAGCTCCTGCACCCCGCCATCAGCTGCTGGAGGCTGGCTGCTGCTCCTGCACCCCGCCATCAGCTGCTGGAGGCTGGCTGCTGCTCCTCCACCCCACCATGACCTGCTGGAGGCTAGCTGCAGCTCCTCCACCCCGCCATCCGCTGCTGGAGGCTGGCTTCTGCTCCTCCACCCCGCCATCAGCTGCTGGAGGCTGGCTTCTGCTCCTCCACCCCGCCACCAGCTGCTGGAGGCTGGCTGCTGCTCCGGCACCCCGCCATCAGTTGCTGGAGGCTTCTGTTCCTCCACCCCGCCATCAGCAGCTGGAGGCTGGCTAGTGCTCCTCCACCCCGCCATCACCAGCTGGAGGTTGGCTGCAGCTCCTGCACCCCGCCATCAGCTGCTGGAGGCTGGCTGCTGCTCCTCCACCCCACCATGACCTGCTGGAGGCTGGCTGCAGCTCCTCCACCCCGCCATCAGCTGCTGGAGGCTGCCTGCAGCTCCTGCACCCCGCCATCAGCTGCTGGAGGCTGCCTGCAGCTCCTGCACCCCGCCATCAGCTGCTGGAGGCTGGCTGCAGCTCCTGCACCCCGCCATCAGCTGTTGGAGGCTGGCTGCAGCTCCTCCACCCCGCCACCAGCTGCTGGAGGCTGCCTGCAGCTCCTGCACCCCGCCATCAGCTGCTGGAGGCCGGCTGCAGCTCCTCCACCCCGCCACCAGCTGCTGGAGGCTGCCTGCAGCTCCTCCACCCCTTCATCAGCTGCTGGAGGCTGCCTGCAGCTCCTGCACCCCTTCATCAGCTGCTGGAGGCTGGCTGCAGCTCCTCCACCCTGCCATCAGCTGCTGGAGGCGTCTGTTCCTCCACCCCACCATCGGCAGCTGGAGGCTGGCTGCTGGAGGCTGGCTGCTGCTCCTCCACCCCGCCATCACCAGCTGGAGGCTGGCTGCAACTCCTGCACCCCGCCATCAGCTGCTGGAGGCTGGCTGCAGCTCCTACACCCCGCCATCAGGTGCTGAAGGCTGCCTGCAGCTCCTGCACCCCGCCATCAGCTGCTGGTGGCTGCCTGCAGCTCCTGCACCCCGCCATCAGCTGCTGGAGGCTGGTGCAGCTCCTCCACCCCGCCATCAGCTGCTGGAGGCTGGCTTCTGCTCCTCCACCCCGCCACCAGCTGCTGGAGGCTGGCTGCTGCTCCTGCACCCCGCCATCAGCATCTGGAGGCTGGCTGCTGGAGGCTGGCTGCTGCTCCTCCACCCCGCCATCACCAGCTGGAGGCTGGCTGCAGCTCCTGCACCCCGCCATCAGCTGCTGGAGGCTGCCTGGAGCTCCTGCACCCCGCCATCAGCTGCTGGAGGCTTCTGTTCCTCCACCCCGCCATCAGCAGCTGGAGGCTGGCTGCTGGAGGCTGGCTGCTGCTCCTCCACCCCGCCATCACCAGCTGGAGGCTGGCTGCAGCTCCTGCACCCCGCCATCAGCTGCTGGAGGCTGCCTGCAGCTCCTGACCCCCGCCATCAGCTGCTGGAGGCTGGCTGCTGCTCCTGCACCCCGCCATCAGCTGCTGGAGGCTGGCTGCTGCTCCTCCACCCCGCCATCAGCTGCTGGAGGCTTCTGTTCCTCCACCCCGCCATCAGCTGCTGGAGGCTGCCTGGAGCTCCTCCACCCCGCCATCCGCTGCTGGAGGCTGGCTTCTGCTCCTCCACCCCGCCACCAGCTGCTGGAGGCTGGTTGCTGCTCCTGCACCCCGCCATCAGCTGCTGGAGGCTTCTGTTCCTCCACCCCGCCATCAGCAGCTGGAGGCTGGCTGCTGGAGGCTGGCTGCTGCTCCTCCACCCCGCCATCACCAGCTGGAGGCTGGCTGCAGCTCCTGCACCCCGCCTTCAGCTGCTGGAGGATGCCTGGAGCTCCTGCACCCCGCCATCAGCTGCTGGAGGCTTCTGTTCCTCCACCCCGCCATCAGCAGCTGGAGGCTGGCTGCTGGAGGCTGGCTGCTGCTCCTCCACCCCGCCATCACCAGCTGGAGGCTGCCTGCAGCTCCTGCACCCCTTCATCAGCTGCTGGAGGCTGGCTGCAGCTCCTCCACCCTGCCATCAGCTGCTGGAGGCTTCTGTTCCTCCACCCCGCCATCGGCAGCTGGAGGCTGGCTGCTGGAGGCTGGCTGCTGCTCCTCCACCCCGCCATCACCAGCTGGAGGCTGGCTGCAGCTCCTCCACCCCGCCATCAGCTGCTGAAGGCTGCCTGCAGCTCCTGCACCCCGCCATCAGCTGCTGGTGGCTGCCTGCAGCTCCTGCACCCCGCCATCAGCTGCTGGAGGCTGGTGCAGCTCCTCCACCCCGCCATCAGCTGCTGGAGGCTTCTGTTCCTCCACCCCGCAATCAGCATCTGGAGGCTGGCTGCTGGAGGCTGGCTGCTGCTCCTCCACCCCGCCATCACCAGCTGGAGGCTGGCTGCAGCTCCTGCACCCCGCCATCAGCTGCTGGAGGCTGCCTGGAGCTCCTGCACCCCGCCATCAGCTGCTGGAGGCTTCTGTTCCTCCACCCCGCCATCAGCAGCTGGAGGCTGGCTGCTGGAGGCTGGCTGCTGCTCCTCCACCCCGCCATCACCAGCTGGAGGCTGGCTGCAGCTCCTGCACCCCGCCATCAGCTGCTGGAGGCTGCCTGCAGCTCCTGACCCCCGCCATCAGCTGCTGGAGGCTGGCTGCTGCTCCTCCACCCCGCCATCAGCTGCTGGAGGCTTCTGTTCCTCCACCCCGCCATCAGCTGCTGGAGGCTGCCTGGAGCTCCTCCACCCCGCCATCCGCTGCTGGAGGCTGGCTTCTGCTCCTCCACCCCGCCACCAGCTGCTGGAGGCTGGTTGCTGCTCCTGCACCCCGCCATCAGCTGCTGGAGGCTTCTGTTCCTCCACCCCGCCATCAGCAGCTGGAGGCTGGCTGCTGGAGGCTGGCTGCTGCTCCTCCACCCCGCCATCACCAGCTGGAGGCTGGCTGCAGCTCCTGCACCCCGCCATCAGCTGCTGGAGGCTGCCTGGAGCTCCTGCACCCCGCCATCAGCTGCTGGAGGCTTCTGTTCCTCCACCCCGCCATCAGCAGCTGGAGGCTGGCTGCTGGAGGCTGGCTGCTGCTCCTCCACCCCGCCATCACCAGCTGGAGGCTGCCTGCAGCTCCTGCACCCCGCCATCAGCTGCTGGAGGCTACCTGCAGCTCCTCCACCCCGCCATCAGCTGCTGGAGGCTGCCTGCAGCTCCTGCACCCCGCCATCAGCTGCTGGTGGCTGCCTACAGCTCCTGCACCCCGCCATCAGCTGCTGGAGGCTGGTGCAGCTCCTCCACCCCGCCATCAGCTGCTGGAGGCTGGCTTCTGCTCCTCCACCCCGCCACCAGCTGCTGGAGGCTGGCTGATGCTCCTGCACCCCGCCATCAGCTGCTGGAGGCTTCTGTTCCTCCACCCCGCCATCAGCATCTGGAGGCTGGCTGCTGGAGGCTGGCTGCTGCTCCTCCACCCCGCCATCACCAGCTGGAGGCTGGCTGCAGCTCCTGCACCCCGCCATCAGCTGCTGGAGGCTGCCTGGAGCTCCTGCACCCCGCCATCAGCTGCTGGAGGCTTCTGTTCCTCCACCCCGCCATCAGCAGCTGGAGGCTGGCTGCTGGAGGCTGGCTGCTGCTCCTCCACCCCGCCATCACCAGCTGGAGGCTGGCTGCAGCTCCTGCACCCCGCCATCAGCTGCTGGAGGCTGCCTGCAGCTCCTGCACCTCGCCATCAGCTGCTGGAGGCTGGCTGCTGCTCCTGCACCCCGCCATCAGCTGCTGGAGGCTGGCTGCTGCTCCTCCACCCCACCATCAGCTGCTGGAGGCTGCCTGCAGCTCCTGCACCCCGCCATCAGCTGCTGGAGGCTGCCTGCAGCTCCTGCACCCCGCCATCAGCTGCTGGAGACTGGCTGCAGCTCCTCCACCCCGCCATCCGCTGCTGGAGGCTGGCTTCTGCTCCTCCACCCCGCCACCAGCTGCTGGAGGCTGGCTGCTGCTCCTGCACCCCGCCATCAGCTGCTGGAGGCTTCTGTTCCTCCACCCCGCCATCAGCAGCTGGAGGCTGGCTGCTGGAGGCTGGCTGCTGCTCCTCTTCCCCGCCATCACCAGCTGGAGGCTGGCTGCAGCTCCTGCACCCCGCCATCAGCTGCTGGAGGCTGCCTGGAGCTCCTGCACCCCGCCATCAGCTGCTGGAGGCTTCTGTTCCTCCACCCCGCCATCAGCAGCTGGAGGCTGGCTGCTGGAGGCTGGCTGCTGCTCCTCCACCCCGCCATCACCAGCTGGAGGCTGCCTGCAGCTCCTGCACCCCGCCATCAGCTGCTGGAGGCTACCTGCAGCTCCTCCACCCCGCCATCAGCTGCTGGAGGCTGGCTTCTGCTCCTCCACCCCACCATGACCTGCTGGAGGCTGGCTGCAGCTCCTCCACCCCGCCATCAGCTGCTGGAGGCTGCCTGCAGCTCCTGCACCCCGCCATCAGCTGCTGGAGGCTGGCTGCTGCTCCTCCACCCCACCATGACCTGCTGGAGGCTGGCTGCAGCTCCTCCACCCCGCCATCAGCTGCTGGAGGCTGCCTGCAGCTCCTGCACCCCGCCATCAGCTGCTGGAGGCTGCCTGCAGCTCCTGCACCCCGCCATCAGCTGCTGGAGGCTGGCTGCAGCTCCTCCACCCCGCCATCAGCTGCTGGAGACTGGCTGCAGCTCCTCCACCCCACCATGACCTGCTGAAGGCTGGCTGCAGCTCCTTCACCCCGCCATCAGCTGCTGGAGGCTGCCTGCAGCTCCTGCACCCCGCCATCAGCTGCTGGAGGCTGCCTGCAGCTCCTGCACCCCGCCATCAGCTGCTGGAGGCTGGCTACAGCTCCTCCACCCC
This sequence comes from Nothobranchius furzeri, assembly GCF_043380555.1. Taxonomy (NCBI): domain Eukaryota; kingdom Metazoa; phylum Chordata; class Actinopteri; order Cyprinodontiformes; family Nothobranchiidae; genus Nothobranchius; species Nothobranchius furzeri. The sequence goes on from NW_027223039.1 coordinate 2,561,447, forward strand.
GCCATCAGCTGCTGGAGGCTGGCTTCTGCTCCTCCACCCCGCCACCAGCTGCTGGAGGCTGGCTGCTGCTCCGGCACCCCGCCATCAGCAGCTGGAGGCTTCTGTTCCTCCACCCCGCCATCACCAGCTGGAGGTTGGCTGCAGCTCCTGCACCCCGCCATCAGCTGCTGGAGGCTGGCTGCTGCTCCTCCACCCCACCATGACCTGCTGGAGGCTGGCTGCAGCTCCTCCACCCCGCCATCAGCTGCTGGAGGCTGCCTGCAGCTCCTGCACCCCGCCATCAGCTGCTGGAGGCTGCCTGCAGCTCCTGCACCCCGCCATCAGCTGCTGGAGGCTGGCTGCAGCTCCTGCACCCCGCCATCAGCTGTTGGAGGCTGGCTGCAGCTCCTCCACCCCGCCACCAGCTGCTGGAGGCTGCCTGCAGCTCCTGCACCCCGCCATCAGCTGCTGGAGGCCGGCTGCAGCTCCTCCACCCCGCCACCAGCTGCTGGAGGCTGCCTGCAGCTCCTCCACCCCTTCATCAGCTGCTGGAGGCTGCCTGCAGCTCCTGCACCCCTTCATCAGCTGCTGGAGGCTGGCTGCAGCTCCTCCACCCTGCCATCAGCTGCTGGAGGCTTCTGTTCCTCCACCCCGCCATCGGCAGCTGGAGGCTGGCTGCTGGAGGCTTCTGTTCCTCCACCCCGCCATCACCAGCTGGAGGCTGGCTGCAACTCCTGCACCCCGCCATCAGCTGCTGGAGGCTGGCTGCAGCTCCTCCACCCCGCCATCAGCTGCTGGAGGCTGCCTGCAGCTCCTGCACCCCGCCATCAGCTGCTGGTGGCTGCCTGCAGCTCCTGCACCCCGCCATCAGCTGCTGGAGGCTTCTGTTCCTCCACCCCGCCATCAGCAGCTGGAGGCTGGCTGCTGGAGGCTGGCTGCTGCTCCTCCACCCCGCCATCACCAGCTGGAGGCTGGCTGCAGCTCCTGCACCCCGCCATCAGCTGCTGGAGGCTGCCTGCAGCTCCTGACCCCCGCCATCAGCTGCTGGAGGCTGGCTGCTGCTCCTGCACCCCGCCATCAGCTGCTGGAGGCTGGCTGCTGCTCCTCCACCCCGCCATCAGCTGCTGGAGGCTTCTGTTCCTCCACCCCGCCATCAGCTGCTGGAGGCTGCCTGGAGCTCCTCCACCCCGCCATCCGCTGCTGGAGGCTGGCTTCTGCTCCTCCACCCCGCCACCAGCTGCTGGAGGCTGGTTGCTGCTCCTGCACCCCGCCATCAGCTGCTGGAGGCTTCTGTTCCTCCACCCCGCCATCAGCAGCTGGAGGCTGGCTGCTGGAGGCTGGCTGCTGCTCCTCCACCCCGCCATCACCAGCTGGAGGCTGGCTGCAGCTCCTGCACCCCGCCATCAGCTGCTGGAGGCTGCCTGGAGCTCCTGCACCCCGCCATCAGCTGCTGGAGGCTTCTGTTCCTCCACCCCGCCATCAGCAGCTGGAGGCTGGCTGCTGGAGGCTGGCTGCTGCTCCTCCACCCCGCCATCACCAGCTGGAGGCTGCCTGCAGCTCCTGCACCCCGCCATCAGCTGCTGGAGGCTACCTGCAGCTCCTCCACCCCGCCATCAGCTGCTGGAGGCTGCCTGCAGCTCCTGCACCCCGCCATCAGCTGCTGGTGGCTGCCTGCAGCTCCTGCACCCCGCCATCAGCTGCTGGAGGCTGGTGCAGCTCCTCCACCCCGCCATCAGCTGCTGGAGGCTGGCTTCTGCTCCTCCACCCCGCCACCAGCTGCTGGAGGCTGGCTGATGCTCCTGCACCCCGCCATCAGCTGCTGGAGGCTTCTGTTCCTCCACCCCGCCATCAGCATCTGGAGGCTGGCTGCTGGAGGCTGGCTGCTGCTCCTCCACCCCGCCATCACCAGCTGGAGGCTGGCTGCAGCTCCTGCACCCCGCCATCAGCTGCTGGAGGCTGCCTGGAGCTCCTGCACCCCGCCATCAGCTGCTGGAGGCTTCTGTTCCTCCACCCCGCCATCAGCAGCTGGAGGCTGGCTGCTGGAGGCTGGCTGCTGCTCCTCCACCCCGCCATCACCAGCTGGAGGCTGGCTGCAGCTCCTGCACCCCGCCATCAGCTGCTGGAGGCTGCCTGCAGCTCCTGCACCTCGCCATCAGCTGCTGGAGGCTGGCTGCTGCTCCTGCACCCCGCCATCAGCTGCTGGAGGCTGGCTGCTGCTCCTCCACCCCACCATCAGCTGCTGGAGGCTGCCTGCAGCTCCTGCACCCCGCCATCAGCTGCTGGAGGCTGCCTGCAGCTCCTGCACCCCGCCATCAGCTGCTGGAGACTGGCTGCAGCTCCTCCACCCCGCCATCCGCTGCTGGAGGCTGGCTTCTGCTCCTCCACCCCGCCACCAGCTGCTGGAGGCTGGCTGCTGCTCCTGCACCCCGCCATCAGCTGCTGGAGGCTTCTGTTCCTCCACCCCGCCATCAGCAGCTGGAGGCTGGCTGCTGGAGGCTGGCTGCTGCTCCTCTTCCCCGCCATCACCAGCTGGAGGCTGGCTGCAGCTCCTGCACCCCGCCATCAGCTGCTGGAGGCTGCCTGGAGCTCCTGCACCCCGCCATCAGCTGCTGGAGGCTTCTGTTCCTCCACCCCGCCATCAGCAGCTGGAGGCTGGCTGCTGGAGGCTGGCTGCTGCTCCTCCACCCCGCCATCACCAGCTGGAGGCTGCCTGCAGCTCCTGCACCCCGCCATCAGCTGCTGGAGGCTACCTGCAGCTCCTCCACCCCGCCATCAGCTGCTGGAGGCTGGCTTCTGCTCCTCCACCCCACCATGACCTGCTGGAGGCTGGCTGCAGCTCCTCCACCCCGCCATCAGCTGCTGGAGGCTGCCTGCAGCTCCTGCACCCCGCCATCAGCTGCTGGAGGCTGGCTGCTGCTCCTCCACCCCACCATGACCTGCTGGAGGCTGGCTGCAGCTCCTCCACCCCGCCATCAGCTGCTGGAGGCTGCCTGCAGCTCCTGCACCCCGCCATCAGCTGCTGGAGGCTGCCTGCAGCTCCTGCACCCCGCCATCAGCTGCTGGAGGCTGGCTGCAGCTCCTCCACCCCGCCATCAGCTGCTGGAGACTGGCTGCAGCTCCTCCACCCCACCATGACCTGCTGAAGGCTGGCTGCAGCTCCTTCACCCCGCCATCAGCTGCTGGAGGCTGCCTGCAGCTCCTGCACCCCGCCATCAGCTGCTGGAGGCTGCCTGCAGCTCCTGCACCCCGCCATCAGCTGCTGGAGGCTGGCTACAGCTCCTCCACCCCGCCATCAGCTGCTGGAGGCTGGCTTCTGCTCCTCCACCCCGCCACCAGCTGCTGGAGGCTGGCTGCTGCTCCGGCACCCCGCCATCAGCTGCTGGAGGCTTCTGTTCCTCCACCCCGCCATCACCAGCTGGAGGTTGGCTGCAGCTCCTGCACCCCGCCATCAGCTGCTGGAGGCTGGCTGCTGCTCCTCCACCCCACCATGACCTGCTGGAGGCTGGCTGCAGCTCCTCCACCCCGCCATCAGCTGCTGGAGGCTGCCTGCAGCTCCTGCACCCCGCCATCAGCTGCTGGAGGCTGCCTGCAGCTCCTGCACCCCGCCATCAGCTGCTGGAGGCTGGCTGCAGCTCCTGCACCCCGCCATCAGCTGTTGGAGGCTGGCTGCAGCTCCTCCACCCCGCCACCAGCTGCTGGAGGCTGCCTGCAGCTCCTGCACCCCGCCATCAGCTGCTGGAGGCCGGCTGCAGCTCCTCCACCCCGCCACCAGCTGCTGGAGGCTGCCTGCAGCTCCTCCACCCCTTCATCAGCTGCTGGAGGCTGCCTGCAGCTCCTGCACCCCTTCATCAGCTGCTGGAGGCTGGCTGCAGCTCCTCCACCCTGCCATCAGCTGCTGGAGGCTTCTGTTCCTCCACCCCGCCATCGGCAGCTGGAGGCTGGCTGCTGGAGGCTTCTGTTCCTCCACCCCGCCATCACCAGCTGGAGGCTGGCTGCAACTCCTGCACCCCTCCATCAGCTGCTGGAGGCTGGCTGCAGCTCCTCCACCCCGCCATCAGCTGCTGGAGGCTGCCTGCAGCTCCTGCACCCCGCCATCAGCTGCTGGTGGCTGCCTGCAGCTCCTGCACCCCGCCATCAGCTGCTGGAGGCTGGTGCAGCTCCTCCACCCCGCCACCAGCTGCTGGAGGCTGGCTGCTGCTCCTGCACCCCGCCATCAGCTGCTGAAGGCTTCTGTTCCTCCACCCCGCCATCAGCATCTGGAGGCTGGCTGCTGGAGGCTGGCTGCTGCTCCTCCACCCCGCCATCACCAGCTGGAGGCTGGCTGCAGCTCCTGCACCCCGCCATCAGCTGCTGGAGGCTGCCTGGAGCTCCTGCACCCCGCCATCAGCTGCTGGAGGCTTCTGTTCCTCCACCCCGCCATCAGCAGCTGGAGGCTGGCTGCTGGAGGCTGGCTGCTGCTCCTCCACCCCGCCATCACCAGCTGGAGGCTGGCTGCAGCTCCTCCACCCCGCCATCCGCTGCTGGAGGCTGGCTTCTGCTCCTCCACCCCGCCACCAGCTGCTGGAGGCTGGCTGCTGCTCCTGCACCCCGCCATCAGCTGCTGGAGGCTTCTGTTCCTCCACCCCGCCATCAGCTGCTGGAGGCTGCCTGGAGCTCCTCCACCCCGCCATCCGCTGCTGGAGGCTGGCTTCTGCTCCTCCACCCCGCCACCAGCTGCTGGAGGCTGGTTGCTGCTCCTGCACCCCGCCATCAGCTGCTGGAGGCTTCTGTTCCTCCACCCCGCCATCAGCAGCTGGAGGCTGGCTGCTGGAGGCTGGCTGCTGCTCCTCCACCCCGCCATCACCAGCTGGAGGCTGGCTGCAGCTCCTGCACCCCGCCTTCAGCTGCTGGAGGATGCCTGGAGCTCCTGCACCCCGCCATCAGCTGCTGGAGGCTTCTGTTCCTCCACCCCGCCATCAGCAGCTGGAGGCTGGCTGCTGGAGGCTGGCTGCTGCTCCTCCACCCCGCCATCACCAGCTGGAGGCTGCCTGCAGCTCCTGCACCCCTTCATCAGCTGCTGGAGGCTGGCTGCAGCTCCTCCACCCTGCCATCAGCTGCTGGAGGCTTCTGTTCCTCCACCCCGCCATCGGCAGCTGGAGGCTGGCTGCTGGAGGCTGGCTGCTGCTCCTCCACCCCGCCATCACCAGCTGGAGGCTGGCTGCAGCTCCTCCACCCCGCCATCAGCTGCTGAAGGCTGCCTGCAGCTCCTGCACCCCGCCATCAGCTGCTGGTGGCTGCCTGCAGCTCCTGCACCCCGCCATCAGCTGCTGGAGGCTGGTGCAGCTCCTCCACCCCGCCATCAGCTGCTGGAGGCTTCTGTTCCTCCACCCCGCAATCAGCATCTGGAGGCTGGCTGCTGGAGGCTGGCTGCTGCTCCTCCACCCCGCCATCACCAGCTGGAGGCTGGCTGCAGCTCCTGCACCCCGCCATCAGCTGCTGGAGGCTGCCTGGAGCTCCTGCACCCCGCCATCAGCTGCTGGAGGCTTCTGTTCCTCCACCCCGCCATCAGCAGCTGGAGGCTGGCTGCTGGAGGCTGGCTGCTGCTCCTCCACCCCGCCATCACCAGCTGGAGGCTGGCTGCAGCTCCTGCACCCCGCCATCAGCTGCTGGAGGCTGCCTGCAGCTCCTGACCCCCGCCATCAGCTGCTGGAGGCTGGCTGCTGCTCCTCCACCCCGCCATCAGCTGCTGGAGGCTTCTGTTCCTCCACCCCGCCATCAGCTGCTGGAGGCTGCCTGGAGCTCCTCCACCCCGCCATCCGCTGCTGGAGGCTGGCTTCTGCTCCTCCACCCCGCCACCAGCTGCTGGAGGCTGGTTGCTGCTCCTGCACCCCGCCATCAGCTGCTGGAGGCTTCTGTTCCTCCACCCCGCCATCAGCAGCTGGAGGCTGGCTGCTGGAGGCTGGCTGCTGCTCCTCCACCCCGCCATCACCAGCTGGAGGCTGGCTGCAGCTCCTGCACCCCGCCATCAGCTGCTGGAGGCTGCCTGGAGCTCCTGCACCCCGCCATCAGCTGCTGGAGGCTTCTGTTCCTCCACCCCGCCATCAGCAGCTGGAGGCTGGCTGCTGGAGGCTGGCTGCTGCTCCTCCACCCCGCCATCACCAGCTGGAGGCTGCCTGCAGCTCCTGCACCCCGCCATCAGCTGCTGGAGGCTACCTGCAGCTCCTCCACCCCGCCATCAGCTGCTGGAGGCTGCCTGCAGCTCCTGCACCCCGCCATCAGCTGCTGGTGGCTGCCTACAGCTCCTGCACCCCGCCATCAGCTGCTGGAGGCTGGTGCAGCTCCTCCACCCCGCCATCAGCTGCTGGAGGCTGGCTTCTGCTCCTCCACCCCGCCACCAGCTGCTGGAGGCTGGCTGATGCTCCTGCACCCCGCCATCAGCTGCTGGAGGCTTCTGTTCCTCCACCCCGCCATCAGCATCTGGAGGCTGGCTGCTGGAGGCTGGCTGCTGCTCCTCCACCCCGCCATCACCAGCTGGAGGCTGGCTGCAGCTCCTGCACCCCGCCATCAGCTGCTGGAGGCTGCCTGGAGCTCCTGCACCCCGCCATCAGCTGCTGGAGGCTTCTGTTCCTCCACCCCGCCATCAGCAGCTGGAGGCTGGCTGCTGGAGGCTGGCTGCTGCTCCTCCACCCCGCCATCACCAGCTGGAGGCTGGCTGCAGCTCCTGCACCCCGCCATCAGCTGCTGGAGGCTGCCTGCAGCTCCTGCACCTCGCCATCAGCTGCTGGAGGCTGGCTGCTGCTCCTGCACCCCGCCATCAGCTGCTGGAGGCTGGCTGCTGCTCCTCCACCCCACCATCAGCTGCTGGAGGCTGCCTGCAGCTCCTGCACCCCGCCATCAGCTGCTGGAGGCTGCCTGCAGCTCCTGCACCCCGCCATCAGCTGCTGGAGACTGGCTGCAGCTCCTCCACCCCGCCATCCGCTGCTGGAGGCTGGCTTCTGCTCCTCCACCCCGCCACCAGCTGCTGGAGGCTGGCTGCTGCTCCTGCACCCCGCCATCAGCTGCTGGAGGCTTCTGTTCCTCCACCCCGCCATCAGCAGCTGGAGGCTGGCTGCTGGAGGCTGGCTGCTGCTCCTCTTCCCCGCCATCACCAGCTGGAGGCTGGCTGCAGCTCCTGCACCCCGCCATCAGCTGCTGGAGGCTGCCTGGAGCTCCTGCACCCCGCCATCAGCTGCTGGAGGCTTCTGTTCCTCCACCCCGCCATCAGCAGCTGGAGGCTGGCTGCTGGAGGCTGGCTGCTGCTCCTCCACCCCGCCATCACCAGCTGGAGGCTGCCTGCAGCTCCTGCACCCCGCCATCAGCTGCTGGAGGCTACCTGCAGCTCCTCCACCCCGCCATCAGCTGCTGGAGGCTGGCTTCTGCTCCTCCACCCCACCATGACCTGCTGGAGGCTGGCTGCAGCTCCTCCACCCCGCCATCAGCTGCTGGAGGCTGCCTGCAGCTCCTGCACCCCGCCATCAGCTGCTGGAGGCTGGCTGCTGCTCCTCCACCCCACCATGACCTGCTGGAGGCTGGCTGCAGCTCCTCCACCCCGCCATCAGCTGCTGGAGGCTGCCTGCAGCTCCTGCACCCCGCCATCAGCTGCTGGAGGCTGCCTGCAGCTCCTGCACCCCGCCATCAGCTGCTGGAGGCTGGCTGCAGCTCCTCCACCCCGCCATCAGCTGCTGGAGACTGGCTGCAGCTCCTCCACCCCACCATGACCTGCTGAAGGCTGGCTGCAGCTCCTTCACCCCGCCATCAGCTGCTGGAGGCTGCCTGCAGCTCCTGCACCCCGCCATCAGCTGCTGGAGGCTGCCTGCAGCTCCTGCACCCCGCCATCAGCTGCTGGAGGCTGGCTACAGCTCCTCCACCCCGCCATCAGCTGCTGGAGGCTGGCTTCTGCTCCTCCACCCCGCCACCAGCTGCTGGAGGCTGGCTGCTGCTCCGGCACCCCGCCATCAGCAGCTGGAGGCTTCTGTTCCTCCACCCCGCCATCACCAGCTGGAGGTTGGCTGCAGCTCCTGCACCCCGCCATCAGCTGCTGGAGGCTGGCTGCTGCTCCTCCACCCCACCATGACCTGCTGGAGGCTGGCTGCAGCTCCTCCACCCCGCCATCAGCTGCTGGAGGCTGCCTGCAGCTCCTGCACCCCGCCATCAGCTGCTGGAGGCTGCCTGCAGCTCCTGCACCCCGCCATCAGCTGCTGGAGGCTGGCTGCAGCTCCTGCACCCCGCCATCAGCTGTTGGAGGCTGGCTGCAGCTCCTCCACCCCGCCACCAGCTGCTGGAGGCTGCCTGCAGCTCCTGCACCCCGCCATCAGCTGCTGGAGGCCGGCTGCAGCTCCTCCACCCCGCCACCAGCTGCTGGAGGCTGCCTGCAGCTCCTCCACCCCTTCATCAGCTGCTGGAGGCTGCCTGCAGCTCCTGCACCCCTTCATCAGCTGCTGGAGGCTGGCTGCAGCTCCTCCACCCTGCCATCAGCTGCTGGAGGCTTCTGTTCCTCCACCCCGCCATCGGCAGCTGGAGGCTGGCTGCTGGAGGCTTCTGTTCCTCCACCCCGCCATCACCAGCTGGAGGCTGGCTGCAACTCCTGCACCCCGCCATCAGCTGCTGGAGGCTGGCTGCAGCTCCTCCACCCCGCCATCAGCTGCTGGAGGCTGCCTGCAGCTCCTGCACCCCGCCATCAGCTGCTGGTGGCTGCCTGCAGCTCCTGCACCCCGCCATCAGCTGCTGGAGGCTTCTGTTCCTCCACCCCGCCATCAGCAGCTGGAGGCTGGCTGCTGGAGGCTGGCTGCTGCTCCTCCACCCCGCCATCACCAGCTGGAGGCTGGCTGCAGCTCCTGCACCCCGCCATCAGCTGCTGGAGGCTGCCTGCAGCTCCTGACCCCCGCCATCAGCTGCTGGAGGCTGGCTGCTGCTCCTGCACCCCGCCATCAGCTGCTGGAGGCTGGCTGCTGCTCCTCCACCCCGCCATCAGCTGCTGGAGGCTTCTGTTCCTCCACCCCGCCATCAGCTGCTGGAGGCTGCCTGGAGCTCCTCCACCCCGCCATCCGCTGCTGGAGGCTGGCTTCTGCTCCTCCACCCCGCCACCAGCTGCTGGAGGCTGGTTGCTGCTCCTGCACCCCGCCATCAGCTGCTGGAGGCTTCTGTTCCTCCACCCCGCCATCAGCAGCTGGAGGCTGGCTGCTGGAGGCTGGCTGCTGCTCCTCCACCCCGCCATCACCAGCTGGAGGCTGGCTGCAGCTCCTGCACCCCGCCATCAGCTGCTGGAGGCTGCCTGGAGCTCCTGCACCCCGCCATCAGCTGCTGGAGGCTTCTGTTCCTCCACCCCGCCATCAGCAGCTGGAGGCTGGCTGCTGGAGGCTGGCTGCTGCTCCTCCACCCCGCCATCACCAGCTGGAGGCTGCCTGCAGCTCCTGCACCCCGCCATCAGCTGCTGGAGGCTACCTGCAGCTCCTCCACCCCGCCATCAGCTGCTGGAGGCTGCCTGCAGCTCCTGCACCCCGCCATCAGCTGCTGGTGGCTGCCTGCAGCTCCTGCACCCCGCCATCAGCTGCTGGAGGCTGGTGCAGCTCCTCCACCCCGCCATCAGCTGCTGGAGGCTGGCTTCTGCTCCTCCACCCCGCCACCAGCTGCTGGAGGCTGGCTGATGCTCCTGCACCCCGCCATCAGCTGCTGGAGGCTTCTGTTCCTCCACCCCGCCATCAGCATCTGGAGGCTGGCTGCTGGAGGCTGGCTGCTGCTCCTCCACCCCGCCATCACCAGCTGGAGGCTGGCTGCAGCTCCTGCACCCCGCCATCAGCTGCTGGAGGCTGCCTGGAGCTCCTGCACCCCGCCATCAGCTGCTGGAGGCTTCTGTTCCTCCACCCCGCCATCAGCAGCTGGAGGCTGGCTGCTGGAGGCTGGCTGCTGCTCCTCCACCCCGCCATCACCAGCTGGAGGCTGGCTGCAGCTCCTGCACCCCGCCATCAGCTGCTGGAGGCTGCCTGCAGCTCCTGCACCTCGCCATCAGCTGCTGGAGGCTGGCTGCTGCTCCTGCACCCCGCCATCAGCTGCTGGAGGCTGGCTGCTGCTCCTCCACCCCACCATCAGCTGCTGGAGGCTGCCTGCAGCTCCTGCACCCCGCCATCAGCTGCTGGAGGCTGCCTGCAGCTCCTGCACCCCGCCATCAGCTGCTGGAGACTGGCTGCAGCTCCTCCACCCCGCCATCCGCTGCTGGAGGCTGGCTTCTGCTCCTCCACCCCGCCACCAGCTGCTGGAGGCTGGCTGCTGCTCCTGCACCCCGCCATCAGCTGCTGGAGGCTTCTGTTCCTCCACCCCGCCATCAGCAGCTGGAGGCTGGCTGCTGGAGGCTGGCTGCTGCTCCTCTTCCCCGCCATCACCAGCTGGAGGCTGGCTGCAGCTCCTGCACCCCGCCATCAGCTGCTGGAGGCTGCCTGGAGCTCCTGCACCCCGCCATCAGCTGCTGGAGGCTTCTGTTCCTCCACCCCGCCATCAGCAGCTGGAGGCTGGCTGCTGGAGGCTGGCTGCTGCTCCTCCACCCCGCCATCACCAGCTGGAGGCTGCCTGCAGCTCCTGCACCCCGCCATCAGCTGCTGGAGGCTACCTGCAGCTCCTCCACCCCGCCATCAGCTGCTGGAGGCTGGCTTCTGCTCCTCCACCCCACCATGACCTGCTGGAGGCTGGCTGCAGCTCCTCCACCCCGCCATCAGCTGCTGGAGGCTGCCTGCAGCTCCTGCACCCCGCCATCAGCTGCTGGAGGCTGGCTGCTGCTCCTCCACCCCACCATGACCTGCTGGAGGCTGGCTGCAGCTCCTCCACCCCGCCATCAGCTGCTGGAGGCTGCCTGCAGCTCCTGCACCCCGCCATCAGCTGCTGGAGGCTGCCTGCAGCTCCTGCACCCCGCCATCAGCTGCTGGAGGCTGGCTGCAGCTCCTCCACCCCGCCATCAGCTGCTGGAGACTGGCTGCAGCTCCTCCACCCCACCATGACCTGCTGAAGGCTGGCTGCAGCTCCTTCACCCCGCCATCAGCTGCTGGAGGCTGCCTGCAGCTCCTGCACCCCGCCATCAGCTGCTGGAGGCTGCCTGCAGCTCCTGCACCCCGCCATCAGCTGCTGGAGGCTGGCTACAGCTCCTCCACCCCGCCATCAGCTGCTGGAGGCTGGCTTCTGCTCCTCCACCCCGCCACCAGCTGCTGGAGGCTGGCTGCTGCTCCGGCACCCCGCCATCAGCTGCTGGAGGCTTCTGTTCCTCCACCCCGCCATCACCAGCTGGAGGTTGGCTGCAGCTCCTGCACCCCGCCATCAGCTGCTGGAGGCTGGCTGCTGCTCCTCCACCCCACCATGACCTGCTGGAGGCTGGCTGCAGCTCCTCCACCCCGCCATCAGCTGCTGGAGGCTGCCTGCAGCTCCTGCACCCCGCCATCAGCTGCTGGAGGCTGCCTGCAGCTCCTGCACCCCGCCATCAGCTGCTGGAGGCTGGCTGCAGCTCCTGCACCCCGCCATCAGCTGTTGGAGGCTGGCTGCAGCTCCTCCACCCCGCCACCAGCTGCTGGAGGCTGCCTGCAGCTCCTGCACCCCGCCATCAGCTGCTGGAGGCCGGCTGCAGCTCCTCCACCCCGCCACCAGCTGCTGGAGGCTGCCTGCAGCTCCTCCACCCCTTCATCAGCTGCTGGAGGCTGCCTGCAGCTCCTGCACCCCTTCATCAGCTGCTGGAGGCTGGCTGCAGCTCCTCCACCCTGCCATCAGCTGCTGGAGGCTTCTGTTCCTCCACCCCGCCATCGGCAGCTGGAGGCTGGCTGCTGGAGGCTTCTGTTCCTCCACCCCGCCATCACCAGCTGGAGGCTGGCTGCAACTCCTGCACCCCTCCATCAGCTGCTGGAGGCTGGCTGCAGCTCCTCCACCCCGCCATCAGCTGCTGGAGGCTGCCTGCAGCTCCTGCACCCCGCCATCAGCTGCTGGTGGCTGCCTGCAGCTCCTGCACCCCGCCATCAGCTGCTGGAGGCTGGTGCAGCTCCTCCACCCCGCCACCAGCTGCTGGAGGCTGGCTGCTGCTCCTGCACCCCGCCATCAGCTGCTGAAGGCTTCTGTTCCTCCACCCCGCCATCAGCATCTGGAGGCTGGCTGCTGGAGGCTGGCTGCTGCTCCTCCACCCCGCCATCACCAGCTGGAGGCTGGCTGCAGCTCCTGCACCCCGCCATCAGCTGCTGGAGGCTGCCTGGAGCTCCTGCACCCCGCCATCAGCTGCTGGAGGCTTCTGTTCCTCCACCCCGCCATCAGCAGCTGGAGGCTGGCTGCTGGAGGCTGGCTGCTGCTCCTCCACCCCGCCATCACCAGCTGGAGGCTGGCTGCAGCTCCTGCACCCCGCCATCAGCTGCTGGAGGCTGCCAGCAGCTCCTGACCCCGCCATCAGCTGCTGGAGGCTGGCTGCTGCTCCTGCACCCCGCCATCAGCTGCTGGAGGCTGGCTGCTGCTCCTCCACCCCACCATGACCTGCTGGAGGCTGGCTGCAGCTCCTCCACCCTTCCATCAGCTGCTGGAGGCTTCTGTTCCTCCACCCCGCCATCAGCTGCTGGAGGCTGCCTGGAGCTCCTCCACCCCGCCATCCGCTGCTGGAGGCTGGCTTCTGCTCCTCCACCCCGCCACCAGCTGCTGGAGGCTGGTTGCTGCTCCTGCACCCCGCCATCAGCTGCTGGAGGCTTCTGTTCCTCCACCCCGCCATCAGCAGCTGGAGGCTGGCTGCTGGAGGCTGGCTGCTGCTCCTCCACCCCGCCATCACCAGCTGGAGGCTGGCTGCAGCTCCTGCACCCCGCCATCAGCTGCTGGAGGCTGCCTGGAGCTCCTGCACCCCGCCAACAGCTGCTGGAGGCTTCTGTTCCTCCACCCCGCCATCAGCAGCTGGAGGCTGGCTGCTGGAGGCTGGCTGCTGCTCCTCCACCTTGCCATCACCAGCTGGAGGCTGGCTGCAGCTCCTGCACCCCGCCATCAGCTGCTGGAGGCTGCCTGGAGCTCCTGCACCCCGCCATCAGCTAATGGAGGCTTCTGTTCCTCCACCCCGCCATCAGCAGCTGGAGGCTGGCTGCTGGAGGCTGGCTGCTGCTCCTCCACCCCGCCATCACCAGCTGGAGGCTGGCTGCAGCTCCTGCACCCCGCCATCAGCTGCTGGAGGCTGCCTGCAGCTCCTGCACCCCGCCATCAGCTGCTGGAGGCTGGCTGCTGCTCCTGCACCCCGCCATCAGCTGCTGGAGGCTGGCTGCTGCTCCTCCACCCCACCATGACCTGCTGGAGGCTGGCTGCAGCTCCTCCACCCCGCCATCAGCTGCTGGAGGCTGCCTGCAGCTCCTGCACCCCGCCATCAGCTGCTGGAGGCTGCCTGCAGCTCCTGCACCCCGCCATCAGCTGCTGGAGACTGGCTGCAGCTCCTCCACCCCGCCATCCGCTGCTGGAGGCTGCCTGCAGCTCCTCCACCCCTTCATCAGCTGCTGGAGGCTGCCTGCAGCTCCTGCACCCCTTCATCAGCTGCTGGAGGCTGGCTGCAGCTCCTCCACCCTGCCATCAGCTGCTGGAGGCTTCTGTTCCTCCACCCCGCCATCGGCAGCTGGAGGCTGGCTGCTGGAGGCTGGCTGCTGCTCCTCCACCCCGCCATCACCAGCTGGAGGCTGGCTGCAACTCCTGCACCCCGCCATCAGCTGCTGGAGGCTGGCTGCAGCTCCTCCACCCCGCCATCAGCTGCTGGAGGCTGCCTGCAGCTCCTGCACCCCGCCATCAGCTGCTGGTGGCTGCCTGCAGCTCCTGCACCCCGCCATCAGCTGCTGGAGGCTGGCTTCTGCTCCTCCACCCCGCCACCAGCTGCTGGAGGCTGGCTGCAGCTCCTGCACCCCGCCATCAGCTGCTGGAGGCTGCCTGCAGCTCCTGACCCCCGCCATCAGCTGCTGGAGACTGGCTGCTGCTCCTGCACCCCGCCATCAGCTGCTGGAGGCTGGCTGCTGCTCCTCCACCCCACCATGACCTGCTGGAGGCTGGCTGCAGCTCCTCCACCCCGCCATCAGCTGCTGGAGGCTTCTGTTCCTCCACCCCGCCATCAGCTGCTGGAGGCTGCCTGGAGCTCCTCCACCCCGCCATCCGCTGCTGGAGGCTGGCTTCTGCTCCTCCACCCCGCCACCAGCTGCTGGAGGCTGGTTGCTGCTCCTGCACCCCGCCATCAGCTGCTGGAGGCTTCTGTTCCTCCACCCCGCCATCAGCAGCTGGAGGCTGGCTGCTGGAGGCTGGCTGCTGCTCCTCCACCCCGCCATCACCAGCTGGAGGCTGGCTGCAGCTCCTGCACCCCGCCATCAGCTGCTGGAGGCTGCCTGGAGCTCCTGCACCCGCCATCAGCTGCTGGAGGCTTCTGTTCCTCCACCCCGCCATCAGCAGCTGGAGGCTGGCTGCTGGAGGCTGGCTGCTGCTCCTCCACCCCGCCATCACCAGCTGGAGGCTGCCTGCAGCTCCTGCACCCCGCCATCAGCTGCTGGAGGCTACCTGCAGCTCCTCCACCCCGCCATCAGCTGCTGGAGGCTGCCTGCAGCTCCTGCACCCCGCCATCAGCTGCTGGTGGCTGCCTGCAGCTCCTGCACCCCGCCATCAGCTGCTGGAGGCTGGTGCAGCTCCTCCACCCCGCCATCAGCTGCTGGAGGCTGGATTCTGCTCCTCCACCCCGCCACCAGCTGCTGGAGGCTGGCTGCTGCTCCTGCACCCCGCCATCAGCTGCTGGAGGCTTCTGTTCCTCCACCCCGCCATCAGCATCTGGAGGCTGGCTGCTGGAGGCTGGCTGCTGCTCCTCCACCCCGCCATCACCAGCTGGAGGCTGGCTGCAGCTCCTGCACCCCGCCATCAGCTGCTGGAGGCTGCCTGGAGCTCCTGCACCCCGCCATCAGCTGCTGGAGGCTTCTGTTCCTCCACCCCGCCATCAGCAGCTGGAGGCTGGCTGCTGGAGGCTGGCTGCTGCTCCTCCACCCCGCCATCACCAGCTGGAGGCTGGCTGCAGCTCCTGCACCCCGCCATCAGCTGCTGGAGGCTGCCTGCAGCTCCTGCACCCCGCCATCAGCTGCTGGAGGCTGGCTGCTGCTCCTGCACCCCGCCATCAGCTGCTGGAGGCTGGCTGCTGCTCCTCCACCCCACCATGACCTGCTGTAGGCTGGCTGCAGCTCCTCCACCCCGCCATCAGCTGCTGGAGGCTGCCTGCAGCTCCTGCACCCCGCCATCAGCTGCTGGAGGCTGCCTGCAGCTCCTGCACCCCGCCATCAGCTGCTGGAGACTGGCTGCAGCTCCTCCACCCCGCCATCCGCTGCTGGAGGCTGGCTTCTGCTCCTCCACCCCGCCACCAGCTGCTGGAGGCTGGCTGCTGCTCCTGCACCCCGCCATCAGCTGCTGGAGGCTTCTGTTCCTCCACCCCGCCATCAGCAGCTGGAGGCTGGCTGCTGGAGGCTGGCTGCTGCTCCTCCACCCCGCCATCACCAGCTGGAGGCTGGCTGCAGCTCCTGCACCCCGCCATCAGCTGCTGGAGGCTGCCTGGAGCTCCTGCACCCCGCCATCAGCTGCTGGAGGCTTCTGTTCCTCCACCCCGCCATCAGCAGCTGGAGGCTGGCTGCTGCTCCTCCACCCCGCCATCAGCTGCTGGAGGCTGGCTGCTGCTCCTGCACCCCGCCATCAGCTGTTGGAGGCTTCTGTTCCTCCACCCCGCCATCAGCAGCTGGAGGTTGGCTGCTGCTCCTCCACCCCGCCATCAGCTGCTGGAGGCTGGCTGCTGCTCCTGCACCCCGCCATCAGCTGTTGGAGGCTTCTGTTCCTCCACCCCGCCATCAGCAGCTGGAGGCTGGCTGCTGCTCCTGCACCCCGCCATCAGCTGTTGGAGGCTTCTGTTCCTCCACCCCGCCATCAGCAGCTGGAGGCTGGCTGCTGCTCCTCCACCCCGCCATCAGCTGCTGGAGGCTGCCTGCAGCTCCTGCACCCCGCCATCAGCTGCTGGAGGCTGCCTGCAGCTCCTGCACCCCGCCATCAGCTGCTGGAGGCTTCTGTTCCTCCACCCCGCCATCAGCAGCTGGAGGCTGGCTGCTGGAGGCTGGCTGCTGCTCCTCCACCCCGCCATCACCAGCTGGAGGCTGGCTGCAGCTCCTCCACCCCACCATGACCTGCTGGAGGCTGGCTGCAGCTCCTGCACCCCGCCATCAGATGCTGGAGGCTGCCTGCAGCTCCTGAACCCCGCCATCAGCTGCTGGAGGCTGGCTGCTGCTCCTGCACCCCGCCATCAGCTGCTAGAGGCTGGCTGCTGCTCCTCCACCCCACCATGACCTGCTGGAGGCTGGCTGCAGCTCCTCTACCCCGCCATCAGCTGCTGGAGGCTGCCTGCAGCTCCTGCACCCCGCCATCAGCTGCTGGAGGCTGCCTGCAGCTCCTCCGCCCCGCCATCAGCTGCTGGAGGCTGGCTTCTGCTCCTCCACCCCGCCATCAGCTGCTGGAGGCTGGCTGCTGCTCCTGCACCCCGCCATCAGCTGCTGGAGGCTTCTGTTCCTCCACCCCGCCATCAGCAGCTGGAGGCTGGCTGCTGGAGGCTGGCTGCTGCTCCTCCACCCCGCCATCACCAGCTGGAGGCTGGCTGCAGCTCCTGCACCCCGCCATCAGCTGCTGGAGGCTGCCTGGAGCTCCTGCACCCCGCCATCAGCTGCTGGAGGCTTCTGTTCCTCCACCCCGCCATCAGCAGCTGGAGGCTGGCTGCTGGAGGCTGGCTGCTCCTCCTCCACCCCGCCATCACCAGCTGGAGGCTGGCTGCAGCTCCTGCACCCCGCCATCAGCTGCTGGAGGCTGCCTGCAGCTCCTGCACCCCGCCATCAGCTGCTGGAGGCTGGCTGCAGCTCCTCCACCCCGCCATCAGCTGCTGGAGGCTGGCTTCTGCTCCTCCACCCCGCCATCAGCTGCTGGAGGCTGGCTGCTGCTCCTGCACCCCGCCATCAGCTGCTGGAGGCTTCAGTTCCTCCACCCCGCCATCAGCAGCTGGAGGCTGGCTGCTGGAGGCTGGCTGCTGCTCCTCCACCCCGCCATCACCAGCTGGAGGCTGGCTGCAGCTCCTGCACCCCGCCATCAGCTGCTGGAGGCTGGCTTCTGCTCCTCCACCCCGCCACCAGCTGCTGGAGGCTTGCTGCTGCTCCTCCACCCCGCCATCAGCTGCTGGAGGCTGGCTGCTGCTCCTGCACCCCGCCATCAGCTGCTGGAGGCTGGCTGCTGCTCCTCCACCCCACCATGACCTGCTGGAGGCTGGCTGCAGCTCCTGCACCCCGCCATCAGCTGCTGGAGGCTGGCTGCAGCTCCTCCACCCCGCCATCAGCTGCTGGAGGCTGGCTTCTGCTCCTCCACCCCGCCACCAGCTGCTGGAGGCTTGCTGCTGCTCCTGCACCCCGCCATCAGCTGCTGGAGGCTTCTGTTCCTCCACCCCGCCATCAGCAGCTGGAGGCTGGCTGCTGGAGGCCGGCTGCTGCTCCTCCACCCCGCCATCAGCTGCTGGAGGCTGGCTGCTGCTCCTGCACCCCGCCATCAGCTGCTGGAGGCTGGCTGCTGCTCCTCCACCCCACCATGACCTGCTGGAGGCTGGCTGCAGCTCCTCCACCCCGCCATCAGTTGCTGGAGGCTGCCTGCAGCTCCTGCACTCCGCCATCAGCTGCTGGAGGCTGCCTGCAGCTCCTCCACCCCGCCATCAGCTGCTGGAGGCTGGCTTCTGCTCCTCCACCCCGCCACCAGCTGCTGGAGGCTGGCTGCTGCTCCTGCACCCCGCCATCAGCTGCTGGAGGCTTCTGTTCCTCCACCCCGCCATCAGCAGCTGGAGGCTGGCTGCTGCTCCTCCACCCCGCCATCACCAGCTGGAGGCTGGCTGCAGCTCCTGCACCCCGCCATCAGCTGCTGGAGGCTGGCTGCTGCTCCTCCACCCCGCCATCACCAGCTGGAGGCTGGCTGCTGCTCCTCCACCCCGCCATCACCAGCTGGAGGCTGGCTGCAGCTCCTGCACCCCGCCATCAGCTGCTGGAGGCTGCCTGGAGCTCCTGCACCCCGCCATCAGCTGCTGAAGGCTTCTGTTCCTCCACCCCGCCATCAGCAGCTGGAGGCTGGCTGCTGGAGGCTGGCTGCTGCTCCTCCACCCCGCCATCACCAGCTGGAGGCTGGCTGCAGCTCCCGCACCCCGCCATCAGATGCTGGAGGCTGCCTGCAGCTCTTGCTCCCCGCCATCAGCTGCTGGAGGCTGGCTGCTGCTCCTTCACCCCACCATGACCTGCTGGAGGCTGGCTGCAGCTCCTCCACCCCGCCATCAGCTGCTGGAGGCTGCCTGCAGCTCCTGCACCCCGCCATCAGCTGCTGGAGGCTGGCTGCAGCTCCTCCACCCCGCCATCAGCTGCTGGAGGCTGGCTTCTGCTCCTCCACCCCGCCACCATCTGCTGGAGGCTTCTGTTCCTCCACCCCGCCATCAGCAGCTGGAGGCTGGCTGCTGGAGGCTGGCTGCTGCTCCTCCACCCCGCCATCACCAGCTGGAGGCTGGCTGCAAATCCTGCACCCCGACATCAGCTGCTGGAGGCTGGCTGCAGCTCCTGCACCCTGCCATCAGCTGCTGGAGGCTTCTGTTCCTCCACCCCGCCATCACAGCTGGAGGCTGGCTTCTGCTCCTCCACCCCGCCACCAGCTGCTGGAGGCTGGCTGCTACTCCTGCACCCCGCCATCAGCTGCTGGAGGCTTCTGTTCCTCCACCCCGCCATCAGCAAGTGGAGGCTGGCTGCTGGAGGCTGGCTGCTGCTCCTCCACCCCGCCATCACCAGCTGGAGGCTGGCTGCAGCTCCTGAACCCCGCCATCAGCTGCTGGAGGCTTCTGTTCCTCCACCCCGCCATCAGCAGCTGGAGGCTGGCTGCTGCTCCTCCACCCCGCCATCACCAGCTGGAGGCTGCCTGCTGCTCCTGCACCCCGCCATCAGCTGCTGGAGGCTGCCTGCTGCTCCTGCACCCCGCCATCAGCTGCTGGAGGCTGGCTGCTGCTCCTCCGCCCCACCATGACCTGCTGGAGGCTGGCTGCAGCTCCTCCACCCCACCATCAGCTGCTGGAGGCTGCCTGCAGCTCCTGCACCCCGCCATCAGCTGCTGGAGGCTGCCTGCAGCTCCTGCACCCCGCCATCAGCTGCTGGAGGCTGGCTGCAGCTCCTCCACCCCGCCATCAGCTGCTGGAGGCTGGCTTCTGCTCCTCCACCCCGCCACCAGCTGCTGGAGGCTGGCTGCTGCTCCTGCACCCCGCCATCAGCTGCTGGAGGCTTCTGTTCCTCCACCCCGCCATCAGCAGCTGGAGGCTGGCTTCTGGAGGCTGGCTGCTGCTCCTCCACCCCGCCATCACCAGCTTGAGGCTGGCTGCAGCTCCTGCACCCCGCCATCAGCTGCTGGAGGCTGGCTGCAGCTCCTCCACCCCGCCATCAGCTGCTGGAGGCTGGTTTCTGCTCCTCCACCCCGCCACCAGCTGTTGGAGGCTGGCTGCTGCTCCTGCACCCCGCCATCAGCTGCTGGAGGCTTCTGTTCCTCCACCCCGCCATCAGCAGCTGGAGGCTGGCTGCTGGAGGCTGGCTGCTGCTCCTCCACCCCGCCATCACCAGCTGGAGGCTGGCTGCAGCTCCTGCACCCCGCCATCAGCTGCTGGAGGCTGCCTGCTGCTCCTGCACCCCGCCATCAGCTGCTGGAGGCTGGCTGCTGCTCCTGCACCCCGCCATAAGCTGCTGGAGGCTGGCTGCAGCTCCTCCACCCCGCCATCAGCTGCTGGAGGCTGCCTGCAGCTCCTGCACCCCGCCATCAGCTGCTGGAGGCTGGCTTCTGCTCCTCCACCCCGCCACCAGCTGCTGGAGGCTGGCTGCTGCTCCTGCACCCCGCCATCAGCTGCTGGAGGCTTCTGTTCCTCCACCCCGCCATCAGCAGCTGGAGGCTGGCTGCTGCTCCTCCACCCCGCCATCACCAGCTGGAGGCTGGCTGCAGCTCCTGCACCCCGCCATCAGCTGCTGGAGGCTGCCTGGAGCTCCTGCACCCCGCCATCAGCTGCTGGAGGCTTCTGTTCCTCCACCCCGCCATCAGCAGCTGGAGGCTGGCTGCTGGACCCTGGCTGCTGCTCCTCCACCCCGCCATCACCAGCTGGAGGCTGGCTGCAGCTCCTGCACCCCGCCATCAGCTGCTGGAGGCTGCCTGCAACTCCTGCAACCCGCCATCAGCTGCTGGAGGCTGGCTGCTGCTCCTGCACCCCGCCATCAGCTGCTGGAGGCTGGCTGCTGCTCCTCCACCCCACCATGACCTGCTGGAGGCTGGCTGCAGCTCCTCCACCCCGCCATCAGCTGCTGGAGGCTGGCTTCTGCTCCTCCACCCCGCCACCAGCTGCTGGAGGCTGGCTGCTGCTCCTGCACCCCGCCATCAGCTGCTGGAGGCTTCTCTTCCTCCACCCCGCCATCAGCAGCTGGAGGCTGGCTGCTAGAGGCTGGCTGCTGCTCCTCCACCCCGCCATCACCAGCTGGAGGCTGGCTGCAGCTCCTGCACCCCGCCATCAGCTGCTGGAGGCTTCTGTTCCTCCACCCCGCCATCAGCAGCTGGAGGCTGGCTGCTGGACCCTGGCTGCTGCTCCTCCACCCCGCCATCACCAGCTGGAGGCTGGCTGCAGCTCCTGCACCCCGCCATCAGCTGCTGGAGGCTGCCTGCAACTCCTGCAACCCGCCATCAGC
The DNA here is from genome assembly GCF_043380555.1 of Nothobranchius furzeri. Classification (NCBI taxonomy): domain Eukaryota; kingdom Metazoa; phylum Chordata; class Actinopteri; order Cyprinodontiformes; family Nothobranchiidae; genus Nothobranchius; species Nothobranchius furzeri. The sequence continues at coordinate 2,582,188 of NW_027223039.1, forward strand.
TGCTGGAGGCTGGCTGCTGCTCCTGCACCCCGCCATCAGCTGCTGGAGGCTGGCTGCTGCTCCTCCACCCCACCATGACCTTCTGGAGGCTGGCTGCAGCTCCTCCACCCCGCCATCAGCTGCTGGAGGCTGCCTGCAGCTCCTGCACCCCGCCATGAGCTGCTGGATGCTGCCTGCAGCTCCTGCACCCCGCCATCAGCTGCTGGAGGCTGGCTGCAGCTCCTCCACCCCGCCATCAGCTGCTGGAGGCTGGCTTCTGCTCCTCCACCCCGCCACCAGCTGCTGGAGGCTGGCTGCTGCTCCTGCACCCCGCCATCAGCTGCTGGAGGCTTCTGTTCCTCCACCCCGCCATCAGCAGCTGGAGGCTGGCTGCTGGAGGCTGGCTGCTGCTCCTCCACCCCGCCATCACCAGCTGGAGGCAGGCTGCTGCTCCTCCACCCCGCCATCACCAGCTGGAGGCTGGCTGCAGCTCCTGCACCCCGCCATCAGCTGCTGGATGCTGGCTGCTTCTCCTCCACCCCACCATGACCTGCTGGAGGCTGCCTGAAGCTCCTGCACCCCGCCATCAGCTGCTGGAGGCTGCCTGCAGCTCCTGCACCCCGCCATCAGCTGCTGGAGGCTGGCTGCAGCTCCTCCACCCTGCCATCAGCTGCTGGAGGCTGCCTGCAGCTCCTGCACCCCGTCATCAGCTGCTGGAGGCTTCTGTTCCTCCACCCCGCCATCAGCAGCTGGAGGCTGGCTGCTGGAGGCTGGCTGCTGGAGGCTGGCTGCTGCTCCTCCACCCCGCCATCACCAGCTGGAGGCTGGCTGCAGCTCCTGAACCCCGCCATCAGCTGCTGGAGGCTTCTGTTCCTCCACCCCGCCATCAGCAGCTGGAGGCTGGCTGCTGCTCCTCCACCCCGCCATCACCAGCTGGAGGCTGGCTGCAGCTCCTGCACCCCGCCATCAGCTGCTGGAGGCTGCCTGCTGCTCCTGCCCCCCGCCATCAGCTGCTGGAGGCTGGCTGCTGCTCCTCCGCCCCACCATGACCTGCTGGAGGCTGGCTGCAGCTCCTCCACCCCGCCATCAGCTGCTGGAGGCTGCCTGCAGCTCCTGCACCCCGCTATCAGCTGCTGGAGGCTGGCTGCAGCTCCTCCATCCCGCCATCAGCTGCTGGAGGCTGGCTTCTGCTCCTCCACCCTGCCATCAGCTGCTGGAGGCTTCTGTTCCTCCAATCCGCCATCAGCAGCTGGAGGCTGGCTGCAGCTCCTGCACCCCGCCATCAGCTGCTGGAGGCTGCCTGCAGCTCCTCCACCCCGCCATCAGCTGCTGGAGGCTGGCTGCAGCTCCTCCACCCCGCCACCAGCTGCTGGAGGCTGGCTGCTGCTCCTGCACCCCGCCATCAGCTGCTGGAGGCTTCTGTTCCTCCACCCCGCCATCAGCAGCTGGAGGCTGGCTGCTGGAGACTGGCTGCTGCTCCTCCACCCCGCCATCACCAGCTGGAGGCTGGCTGCAGCTCCTGCACCCCGCCATCAGCTGCTGGAGGCTGCCTGCAGCTCCTGCACCCCGCCATCAGCTGCTGGAGGCTGGCTGCTGCTCCTGCACCCCGCCATCAGCTGCTGGAGGCTGGCTGCTGCTCCTCCACCCCAACATGACCTGCTGGAGGCTGGCTGCAGCTCCTCCACCCCGCCATCAGCTGCTGGAGGCTGCCTGCAGCTCCTGCACCCCGCCATCAGCTGCTGGAGGCTGCCTGCAGCTCCTGCACCCCGCCATCAGCTGCTGGAGGCTAACTGCAGCTCCTCCACCTCGCCATCAGCTGCTGGAGGCTGGCTTCTGCTCCTCCACCCCGCCACCAGCTGCTGGAGGCTGGCTGCTGCTCCTGCACCCCGCCATCAGCTGCTGGAGGCTTCTGTTCTTCCACCCCGCCATCAGCAGCTGGAGGCTGGCTGCTAGAGGCTGGCTGCTGCTCCTCCACCCCGCCGTCACCAGCTGGAGGCTGGCTGCAGCTCCTGCACCCCGCCATCAGCTGCTGGAGGCTGCCTGGAGCTCCTGCACCCCGCCATCAGCTGCTGGAGGCTATTGTTCCTCCACCCCGCCATCAGCAGCTGGAGGCTGGCTGCTGGACCCTGGCTGCTGCTCCTCCACCCCGCCATCACCAGCTGGAGGCTGGCTGCAGCTCCTGCACCCCGCCATCAGCTGCTGGAGGCTGCCTGCAACTCCTGCACCCCGCCATCAGCTGCTGGAGGCTGGCTGCTGCTCCTCCACCCCACCATGACCTGCTGGAGGCTGGCTGCAGCTCCTCCACCCCGCCATCAGCTGCTGGAGGCTGCCTGCAGCTCCTGCACCCCGCCATGACCTGCTGGATGCTGCCTGCAGCTCCTGCACCCCGCCATCAGCGCCTGGAGGCTGGCTGCAGCTCCTCCACCCCGCCATCAGCTGCTGGAGGCTGGCTGCTGCTCCTGCACCCCGCCATCAGCTGCTGGAGGCTTCTGTTCCTCCACCCCGCCATCAGTAGCTGGAGGCTGGCTGCTGGAGGCTGGCTGCTGCTCCTCCACCCCGCCATCAGCTTTTGCAGGCTGCCTGGAGCTCCTGCACCCCGCCATCAGCTGCTGGAGGCTTCTGCTCCTCCACCCCGCCATCAGCAGCTGGAGGCTGGCTGCTGGAGGCAGGCTGCTGCTCCTCCACCCCGCCATCACCAGCTGGAGGCTGGCTGCAGCTCCTGCACCCCGCCATCAGCTGCTGGAGGCTGCCTGCAGCTCCTGCACCCCGCCATCAGCTGCTGGAGGCTGGCTGCTGCTCCTGCATCCCGCCATCAGCTGCTGGAGGCTGGCTGCTGCTCCTCCACCCCACCATGACCTGCTGGAGGCTGGCTGCACCTCCTCCACCCCGCCATCAGCTGCTGGAGGCTGCCTGCAGCTCCTGCACCCCGCCATCAGCTGCTGGAGGCTTCTGTTCCTCCACCCCGCCATCAGCAGCTGGAGGCTGGCTGCTGGAGGCTGGCTGCTGCTCCTTTACCCCGCCATCACCAGCTGGAGGCTGGCTGCAGCTCCTGCACCCCGCCATCAGCTGCTGGAGGCTGCCTGGAGCTCCTGCACCCCGCCATCAGCTGCTGGAGGCTGGCTGCTGCTCCTGCACCCCGCCATCAGCTGCTGGAGGCTGGCTGCAGCTCCTGCAACCCGCCATCAGCTGCTGGAGGCTGGCTGCAGCTCCTCCACCCCGCCATCAGCTGCTGGAGGCTGGCTTCTGCTCCTCCACCCCGCCACCAGCTGCTGGAGGCTGGCTGCTGCTCCTGCACCCCGCCATCAGCTGCTGGAGGCTTCTGTTCCTCCACCCCGCCATCACCAGCTGGAGGCTGGCTGTAGCTCCTGCACCCCGCCATCAGCTGCTGGAGGCTGCCTGCTGCTCCTGCCCCCCGCCATCAGCTGCTGGAGGCTGGCTGCTGCTCCTCCGCCCCACCATGACCTGCTGGAGGCTGGCTGCAGCTCCTCCACCCCGCCATCAGCTGCTGGAGGCTGCCTGAAGCTCCTGCACCCCGCCATCAGCTGCTGGAGGCTGCCTGAAGCTCCTGCACCCCGCCATCAGCTGCTGGAGGCTGGTTGCAGCTCCTCCATCCCGCCATCAGCTGCTGGAGGCTGGCTTCTGCTCCTCCACCCCGCCACCAGCTGCTGGAGGCTAGCTGCTGCTCCTGCACCCCGCCATCAGCTGCTGGAGGCTTCTGTTCCTCCACCCCGCCATCAGCAGCTGGAGGCTGGCTGCAGCTCCTGCACCCCGCCATCAGCTGCTGGAGGCTGGCTGCAGCTCCTCCACCCCACCATCAGCTGCTGGAGGCTGGCTGCAGCTCCTCCACCCCACCATCAGCTGCTGGAGGCTGGCTGCTGCTCCTGCACCCCGCCATCAGCTGCTGGAGGCTTCTGTTCCTCCACCCCGCCATCAGCAGCTGGAGGCTGGCTGCTGGAGGCTGGCTGCTGCTCCTCCACCCCGCCATCACCAGCTGGAGGCTGGCTGCAGCTCCTGCACCCCGCCATCAGCTGCTGGAGGCTGCCTGCAGCTCCTGCACCCCGCCATCAGCTGCTGGAGGCTGGCTGCTGCTCCTGCACCCCGTCATCAGCTGCTGGAGGCTGGCTGCTGCTCCTCCACCCCAACATGACCTGCTGGAGGCTGGCTGCAGCTCCTCCACCCCGCCATCAGCTGCTGGAGGCTGCCTGCAGCTCCTGCACCCCGCCATCAGCTGCTGGAGGCTGCCTGCAGCTCCTGCACCCCGCCATCAGCTGCTGGAGGCTGGCTGCAGCTCCTCCACCCCGCCATCAGCTGCTGGAGGCTGGCTTCTGCTCCTCCACCCCGCCACCAGCTGCTGGAGGCTGGCTGCTGCTCCTGCACCCCGCCAACAGCTGCTGGAGGCTTCTGTTCCTCCACCCCGCCATCAGCAGCTGGAGGCTGGCTGCTAGAGGCTGGCTGCTGCTCCTCCACCCCGCCGTCACCAGCTGGAGGCTGGCTGCAGCTCCTGCACCCCGCCATCAGCTGCTGGAGGCTGCCTGGAGCTCCTGCACCCCGCCATCAGCTGCTGGAGGCTTCTGTTCCTCCACCCCGCCATCAGCAGCTGGAGGCTGGCTGCTGGACCCTGGCTGCTGCTCCTCCACCCCGCCATCACCAGCTGGAGGCTGGCTGCAGCTCCTGCACCCCGCCATCAGCTGCTGGAGGCTGCCTGCAACTCCTGCACCCCGCCATCAGCTGCTGGAGGCTGGCTGCTGCTCCTCCACCCCACCATGACCTGCTGGAGGCTGGCTGCAGCTCCTCCACCCCGCCATCAGCTGCTGGAGGCTGCCTGAAGCTCCTGCACCCCGCCATGAGCTGCTGGATGCTGCCTGCAGCTCCTGCACCCCGCCATCAGCTGCTGGAGGCTGGCTGCAGCTCCTCCACCCCGCCATCAGCTGCTGGAGGCTGGCTGCTGCTCCTGCACCCCGCCATCAGCTGCTGGAGGCTTCTGTTCCTCCACCCCGCCATCAGTAGCTGGAGGCTGGCTGCTGGAGGCTGGCTGCTGCTCCTCCACCCCGCCATCACCAGCTGGAGGCTGGCTGCAGCTCCTGCACCCCGCCATCAGCTGCTGGAGGCTGGCTGCTGCTCCTCCACCCCGCCATCAGCTGCTGGAGGCTGCCTGCAGCTCCTGCACCCCGCCATCAGCTGCTGGAGGCTGCCTGCAGCTCCTGCACCCCGCCATCAGCTGCAGGAGGCTTCTGTTCCTCCACCCCGCCATCAGCAGCTGGAGGCTGGCTGCTGGAGGCTGGCTGCTGCTCCTTTACCCCGCCATCACCAGCTGGAGGCTGGCTGCAGCTCCTGCACCCCGCCATCAGCTGCTGGAGGCTGCCTGGAGCTCCTGCACCCCGCCATCAGCTGCTGGAGGCTGCCTGGAGCTCCTGCACCCCGCCATCAGCTGCTGGAGGCTGGCTGCTGCTCCTGCACCCCGCCATCAGCTGCTGGAGGCTGGCTGCAGCTCCTGCAACCCGCCATCAGCTGCTGGAGGCTGGCTGCAGCTCCTCCACCCCGCCATCAGCTGCTGGAGGCTGGCTTCTGCTCCTCCACCCCGCCACCAGCTGCTGGAGGCTGGCTGCTGCTCCTGCACCCCGCCATCAGCTGCTGGAGGCTTCTGTTCCTCCACCCCGCCATCACCAGCTGGAGGCTGGCTGCAGCTCCAGCACCCCGCCATCAGCTGCTGGAGGCTGCCTGCAGCTCCTGCACCCCGCCATCAGCTGCTGGAGGCTGGCTGCTGCTCCTCCACCCCACCATGACCTGCTGGAGGCTGGCTGCAGCTCCTCCACCCCGCCATCATCTGCTGGAGGCTGCCTGCAGCTCCTGCACCCCGCCATCAGCTGCTGGAGGCTGCCTGGAGCTCCTGCACCCCGCCATCAGCTGCTGGAGGCTGCCTGGAGCTCCTGCACCCCGCCATCAGCAGCTGGAGGCTGGCTGCTGGACCCTGGCTGCTGCTCCTCCACCCCGCCATCACCAGCTGGAGGCTGCCTGCAGCTCCTGCACCCCGCCATCAGCTGCTGGAGGCTGGCTGCAGCTCCTCCACCCCGCCATCAGCTGCTGGAGGCTGGCTTCTGCTCCTCCACCCCGCCACCAGCTGCTGGAGGCTGGCTGCTGCTCCTGCACCCCGCCATCAGCTGCTGGAGGCTTCTGTTCCTCCACCCCGCCATCAGCAGCTGGAGGCTGGCTGCTGGACCCTGGCTGCTGCTCCTCCACCCCGCCATCACCAGCTGGAGGCTGGCTGCAGCTCCTGCACCCCGCCATCAGCTGCTGGAGGCTGCCTGCAACTCCTGCACCCCGCCATCAGCTGCTGGAGGCTGGCTGCTGCTCCTCCACCCCACCATGACCTGCTGGAGGCTGGCTGCAGCTCCTCCACCCCGCCATCAGCTGCTGGAGGCTGCCTGCAGCTCCTGCACCCCGCCATGAGCTGCTGGATGCTGCCTGCAGCTCCTGCACCCCGCCATCAGCTGCTGGAGGCTTCTGTTCCTCCACCCCGCCATCAGCTGCTGGAGGCTGGCTGCTGCTCCTCCACCCCGCCATCACCAGCTGGAGGCTGGCTGCAGCTCCTGCACCCCGCCATCAGCTGCTGGAGGCTTCTGTTCCTCCACCCCGCCATCAGCAGCTGGAGGCTGGCTGCTGGAGGCTGGCTGCTGCTCCTCCACCCCGCCATCACCAGCTGGAGGCTGGCTGCAGCTCCTGCACCCCGCCATCAGCTGTTGCAGGCTGCCTGGAGCTCCTGCACCCCGCCATCAGCTGCTGGAGGCTTCTGCTCCTCCACCCCGCCATCAGCAGCTGGAGGCTGGCTGCTGGAGGCAGGCTGCTGCTCCTCCACCCCGCCATCACCAGCTGGAGGCTGGCTGCAGCTCCTGCACCCCGCCATCAGCTGCTGGAGGTTGCCTGCAGCTCCTGCACCCCGCCATCAGCTGCTGGAGGCTGGCTGCTGCTCCTGCACCCCGCCATCAGCTGCTGGAGGCTGGCTTCTGCTCCTCCACCCCACCATGACCTGCTGGAGGCTGGCTGCACCTCCTCCACCCCGCCATCAGCTGCTGGAGACTGCCTGCAGCTCCTGCACCACGCCATCAGCTGCTGGAGGCTGCCTGCAGCTCCTGCACCCCGCCATCAGCTGCTGGAGGCTTCTGTTCCTCCACCCCGCCATCAGCAGCTGGAGGCTGGCTGCTGGAGGCTGGCTGCTGCTCCTTTACCCCGCCATCACCAGCTGGAGGCTGGCTGCAGCTCCTGCACCCCGCCATCAGCTGCTGGAGGCTGCCTGGAGCTCCTGCACCCCGCCATCAGCTGCTGGAGGCTGGCTGCTGCTCCTGCACCCCAACATCAGCTGCTGGAGGCTGGCTTCTGCTCCTCCACCCCGCCACCAGCTGCTGGAGGCTGGCTGCTGCTCCTGCACCCCGCCATCAGCTGCTGGAGGCTTCTGTTCCTCCACCCCGCCATCAGCAGCTGGAGGCTGGCTGCTGGAGGCTGGCTGCTGCTCCTTTACCCCGCCATCACCAGCTGGAGGCTGGCTGCAGCTCCTGCACCCCGCCATCAGCTGCTGGAGGCTGCCTGGAGCTCCTGCACCCCGCCATCAGCTGCTGGAGGCTGGCTGCTGCTCCTGCACCCCGCCATCAGCTGCTGGAGGCTGGCTGCTGCTCCTCCACCCCACCATGACCTGCTGGAGGCTGACTGCAGCTCCTGCACCCCGCCATCAGCTGCTGGAGGCTGGCTGCAGCTCCTCCACCCCGCCATCAGCTGCTGGAGGCTGGCTTCTGCTCCTCCACCCCGCCATCAGCTGCTGGAGGCTGGCTTCTGCTCCTCCACCCCGCCATCAGCAGCTGGAGGCTGGCTGCTGGAGGCCGGCTGCTGCTCCTCCACCCCGCCATCACCAGCTGGAGGCTGGCTGCAGCTCCAGCACCCCGCCATCAGCTGCTGGAGGCTGCCTGCAGCTCTTGCACCCCGCCATCAGCTGCTGGAGGCTGGCTGCAGCTCCTGCACCCCGCCATCAGCTGCTGGAGGCTGCCTGCAGCTCCTGCACCCCGCCATCAGCTGCTGGAAGCTGGCTGCTGCTCCTCCACCCCACCATGACCTGCTGGAGGCTGGCTGCAGCTCCTCCACCCCGCCATCAGCTGCTGGAGGCTGCCTGCAGCTCCTGCACCCCGCCATCAGCTGCTGGAGGCTGCCTGCAGCTCCTGCACCCCGCCATCAGCTGCTGGAGGCTGGCTGCAGCTCCTCCACCCCGCCATCAGCTGCTGGAGGCTGGCTTCTGCTCCTCCACCCCGCCACCAGCTGCTGGAGGCTGGCTGCTGCTCCTGCACCCCGCCATCAGCTGCTGGAGGCTTCTGTTCCTCCACCCCGCCATCAGCAGCTGGAGGCTGGCTGCTGGAGGCTGGCTGCTGCTCCTCCACCCCGCCATCACCAGCTGGAGGCTGGCTGCAGCTCCTGCACCCCGCCATCAGCTGCTGGAGGCTGCCTGGAGCTCCTGCACCCCGCCATCAGCTGCTGGAGGCTTCTGTTCCTCCACCCCGCCATCAGCAGCTGGAGGCTGGCTGCTGCTCCTCCACCCCGCCATCACCAGCTGGAGGCTGCCTGGAGCTCCTGCACCCCGCCATAAGCTGCTGGAGGCTTCTGTTCCTCCACCCCGCCATCAGCAGCTGGAGGCTGGCTGCTGGAGGCTGGCTGCAGCTCCTGCACCCCGCCATCAGCTGCTGGAGGCTGCCTGGAGCTCCTGCACCCCGCCATCAGCTGCTGGAGGCTTCTGTTCCTCCACCCCGCCATCAGCTGCTGGAGGCTGGCTTCTGCTCCTCCACCCCGCCACCAGCTGCTGGAGGCTGGCTGCTGCTCCTGCACCCCGCCATCAGCTGCTGGAGGCTGCCTGGAGCTCCTGCACCCCGCCATCAGCTGCTGGAGGCTTATGTTCCTCCACCCCGCCATCAGCAGCTGGAGGCTGGCTGCAGCTCCTGCACCCCGCCATCAGCTGCTGGAGGCTGCCTGGAGCTCCTGCACCCCGCCATAAGCTGCTGGAGGCTTCTGTTCCTCCACCCCGCCATCAGCAGCTGGAGGCTGGCTGCTGGAGGCTGGCTGCAGCTCCTGCACCCCGCCATCAGCTGCTGGAGGCTGCCTGGAGCTCCTGCACCCCGCCATCAGCTGCTGGAGGCTTCTGTTCCTCCACCCCGCCATCAGCTGCTGGAGGCTGGCTTCTGCTCCTCCACCCCGCCACCAGCTGCTGGAGGCTGGCTGCTGCTCCTGCACCCCGCCATCAGCTGCTGGAGGCTTCTGTTCCTCCACCCCGCCATCAGCAGCTGGAGGCTGGCTGCTAGAGGCTGGCTGCTGCTCCTCCACCCCGCCATCACCAGCTGGAGGCTGGCTGCAGCTCCTGCACCCCGCCATCAGCTGCTGGAGGCTGCCTGGAGCTCCTGCACCCCGCCATCAGCTGCTGGAGGCTTCTGTTCCTCCACCCCGCCATCAGCAGCTGGAGGCTGGCTGCTGGACCCTGGCTGCTGCTCCTCCACCCCACCATGACCTGCTGGAGGCTGGCTGCAGCTCCTCCACCCCGCCATCAGCAGCTGGAGGCTGGCTGCTAGAGGCTGGCTGCTGCTCCTCCACCCCGCCATCACCAGCTGGAGGCTGGCTGCAGCTCCTGCACCCCGCCATCAGCTGCTGGAGGCTGCCTGGAGCTCCTGCACCCCGCCATCAGCTGCTGGAGGCTTCTGTTCCTCCACCCCGCCATCAGCAGCTGGAGGCTGGCTGCTGGACCCTGGCTGCTGCTCCTCCACCCCACCATGACCTGCTGGAGGCTGGCTGCAGCTCCTCCACCCCGCCATCAGCTGCTGGAGGCTGCCTGCAGCTCCTGCACCCCGCCATGAGCTGCTGGATGCTGCCTGCAGCTCCTGCACCCCGCCATCAGCTGCTGGAGGCTGGCTGCAGCTCCTCCACCCCGCCATCAGCTGCTGGAGGCTGCCTGCAGCTCCTGCACCCCGCCATCAGCTGCTGGAGGCTGGCTGCAGCTCCTCCACCCCGCCATCAGCTGCTGGAGGCTGCCTGCAGCTCCTGCACCCCGCCATCAGCTGCTGGAGGCTGCCTGCAGCTCCTGCACCCCGCCATCAGCTGCTGGAGGCTGGCTGCTGCTCCTCCACCCCACCATGACCTGCTGGAGGCTGGCTGCAGCTCCTCCACCCCGCCATCAGCTGCTGGAGGCTGCCTGCAGCTCCTGCACCCCGCCATCAGCTGCTGGAGGCTGCCTGCAGCTCCTGCACCCCGCCATCAGCTGCTGGAGGCTGGCTGCAGCTCCTGCACCCCGCCATCAGCTGTTGGAGGCTGGCTGCAGCTCCTCCACCCCGCCACCAGCTGCTGGAGGCTGCCTGCAGCTCCTGCACCCCGCCATCAGCTGCTGGAGGCCGGCTGCAGCTCCTCCACCCCGCCACCAGCTGCTGGAGGCTGCCTGCAGCTCCTCCACCCCTTCATCAGCTGCTGGAGGCTGCCTGCAGCTCCTGCACCCCTTCATCAGCTGCTGGAGGCTGGCTGCAGCTCCTCCACCCTGCCATCAGCTGCTGGAGGCTTCTGTTCCTCCACCCCGCCATCGGCAGCTGGAGGCTGGCTGCTGGAGGCTTCTGTTCCTCCACCCCGCCATCACCAGCTGGAGGCTGGCTGCAACTCCTGCACCCCGCCATCAGCTGCTGGAGGCTGGCTGCAGCTCCTCCACCCCGCCATCAGCTGCTGGAGGCTGCCTGCAGCTCCTGCACCCCGCCATCAGCTGCTGGTGGCTGCCTGCAGCTCCTGCACCCCGCCATCAGCTGCTGGAGGCTGGTGCAGCTCCTCCACCCCGCCATCAGCTGCTGGAGGCTGGCTTCTGCTCCTCCACCCCGCCACCAGCTGCTGGAGGCTGGCTGCTGCTCCTGCACCCCGCCATCAGCTGCTGGAGGCTTCTGTTCCTCCACCCCGCCATCAGCATCTGGAGGCTGGCTGCTGGAGGCTGGCTGCTGCTCCTCCACCCCGCCATCACCAGCTGGAGGCTGGCTGCAGCTCCTGCACCCCGCCATCAGCTGCTGGAGGCTGCCTGGAGCTCCTGCACCCCGCCATCAGCTGCTGGAGGCTTCTGTTCCTCCACCCCGCCATCAGCAGCTGGAGGCTGGCTGCTGGAGGCTGGCTGCTGCTCCTCCACCCCGCCATCACCAGCTGGAGGCTGGCTGCAGCTCCTGCACCCCGCCATCAGCTGCTGGAGGCTGCCTGCAGCTCCTGACCCCCGCCATCAGCTGCTGGAGGCTGGCTGCTGCTCCTGCACCCCGCCATCAGCTGCTGGAGGCTGGCTGCTGCTCCTCCACCCCACCATGACCTGCTGGAGGCTGGCTGCAGCTCCTCCACCCCGCCATCAGCTGCTGGAGGCTTCTGTTCCTCCACCCCGCCATCAGCTGCTGGAGGCTGCCTGGAGCTCCTCCACCCCGCCATCCGCTGCTGGAGGCTGGCTTCTGCTCCTCCACCCCGCCACCAGCTGCTGGAGGCTGGTTGCTGCTCCTGCACCCCGCCATCAGCTGCTGGAGGCTTCTGTTCCTCCACCCCGCCATCAGCAGCTGGAGGCTGGCTGCTGGAGGCTGGCTGCTGCTCCTCCACCCCGCCATCACCAGCTGGAGGCTGGCTGCAGCTCCTGCACCCCGCCATCAGCTGCTGGAGGCTGCCTGGAGCTCCTGCACCCCGCCATCAGCTGCTGGAGGCTTCTGTTCCTCCACCCCGCCATCAGCAGCTGGAGGCTGGCTGCTGGAGGCTGGCTGCTGCTCCTCCACCCCGCCATCACCAGCTGGAGGCTGGCTGCAGCTCCTGCACCCCGCCATCAGCTGCTGGAGGCTGCCTGGAGCTCCTGCACCCCGCCATCAGCTAATGGAGGCTTCTGTTCCTCCACCCCGCCATCAGCAGCTGGAGGCTGGCTGCTGGAGGCTGGCTGCTGCTCCTCCACCCCGCCATCACCAGCTGGAGGCTGGCTGCAGCTCCTGCACCCCGCCATCAGCTGCTGGAGGCTGCCTGCAGCTCCTGCACCCCGCCATCAGCTGCTGGAGGCTGGCTGCTGCTCCTGCACCCCGCCATCAGCTGCTGGAGGCTGGCTGCTGCTCCTCCACCCCACCATGACCTGCTGGAGGCTGGCTGCAGCTTCTCCACCCCGCCATCAGCTGCTGGAGGCTGCCTGCAGCTCCTGCACCCCGCCATCAGCTGCTGGAGGCTGCCTGCAGCTCCTGCACCCCGCCATCAGCTGCTGGAGACTGGCTGCAGCTCCTCCACCCCGCCATCCGCTGCTGGAGGCTGCCTGCAGCTCCTCCACCCCTTCATCAGCTGCTGGAGGCTGCCTGCAGCTCCTGCACCCCTTCATCAGCTGCTGGAGGCTTCTGTTCCTCCACCCCGCCATCGGCAGCTGGAGGCTGGCTGCTGGAGGCTGGCTGCTGCTCCTCCACCCCGCCATCACCAGCTGGAGGCTGGCTGCAACTCCTGCACCCCGCCATCAGCTGCTGGAGGCTGGCTGCAGCTCCTCCACCCCGCCATCAGCTGCTGGAGGCTGCCTGCAGCTCCTGCACCCCGCCATCAGCTGCTGGTGGCTGCCTGCAGCTCCTGCACCCCGCCATCAGCTGCTGGAGGCTGGCTTCTGCTCCTCCACCCCGCCACCAGCTGCTGGAGGCTGGCTTCTGCTCCTCCACCCCGCCATCAGCATCTGGAGGCTGGCTGCTGGAGGCTGGCTGCTGCTCCTCCACCCCGCCATCACCAGCTGGAGGCTGGCTGCAGCTCCTGCACCCCGCCATCAGCTGCTGGAGGCTGCCTGCAGCTCCTGACCCCCGCCATCAGCTGCTGGAGACTGGCTGCTGCTCCTGCACCCCGCCATCAGCTGCTGGAGGCTGGCTGCTGCTCCTCCACCCCACCATGACCTGCTGGAGGCTGGCTGCAGCTCCTCCACCCCGCCATCAGCTGCTGGAGGCTTCTGTTCCTCCACCCCGCCATCAGCTGCTGGAGGCTGCCTGGAGCTCCTCCACCCCGCCATCCGCTGCTGGAGGCTGGCTTCTGCTCCTCCACCCTTCCACCAGCTGCTGGAGGCTGGTTGCTGCTCCTGCACCCCGCCATCAGCTGCTGGAGGCTTCTGTTCCTCCACCCCGCCATCAGCAGCTGGAGGCTGGCTGCTGGAGGCTGGCTGCTGCTCCTCCACCCCGCCATCACCAGCTGGAGGCTGGCTGCAGCTCCTGCACCCCGCCATCAGCTGCTGGAGGCTGCCTGGAGCTCCTGCACCCGCCATCAGCTGCTGGAGGCTTCTGTTCCTCCACCCCGCCATCAGCAGCTGGAGGCTGGCTGCTGGAGGCTGGCTGCTGCTCCTCCACCCCGCCATCACCAGCTGGAGGCTGCCTGCAGCTCCTGCACCCCGCCATCAGCTGCTGGAGGCTACCTGCAGCTCCTCCACCCCGCCATCAGCTGCTGGAGGCTGCCTGCAGCTCCTGCACCCCGCCATCAGCTGCTGGTGGCTGCCTGCAGCTCCTGCACCCCGCCATCAGCTGCTGGAGGCTGGTGCAGCTCCTCCACCCCGCCATCAGCTGCTGGAGGCTGGATTCTGCTCCTCCACCCCGCCACCAGCTGCTGGAGGCTGGCTGCTGCTCCTGCACCCCGCCATCAGCTGCTGGAGGCTTCTGTTCCTCCACCCCGCCATCAGCATCTGGAGGCTGGCTGCTGGAGGCTGGCTGCTGCTCCTCCACCCCGCCATCACCAGCTGGAGGCTGGCTGCAGCTCCTGCACCCCGCCATCAGCTGCTGGAGGCTGCCTGGAGCTCCTGCACCCCGCCATCAGCTGCTGGAGGCTTCTGTTCCTCCACCCCGCCATCACCAGCTGGAGGCTGGCTGCTGGAGGCTGGCTGCTGCTCCTCCACCCCGCCATCACCAGCTGGAGGCTGGCTGCAGCTCCTGCACCCCGCCATCAGCTGCTGGAGGCTGCCTGCAGCTCCTGCACCCCGCCATCAGCTGCTGGAGGCTGGCTGCTGCTCCTGCACCCCGCCATCAGCTGCTGGAGGCTGGCTGCTGCTCCTCCACCCCACCATGACCTGCTGTAGGCTGGCTGCAGCTCCTCCACCCCGCCATCAGCTGCTGGAGGCTGCCTGCAGCTCCTGCACCCCGCCATCAGCTGCTGGAGGCTGCCTGCAGCTCCTGCACCCCGCCATCAGCTGCTGGAGACTGGCTGCAGCTCCTCCACCCCGCCATCCGCTGCTGGAGGCTGGCTTCTGCTCCTCCACCCCGCCACCAGCTGCTGGAGGCTGGCTGCTGCTCCTGCACCCCGCCATCAGCTGCTGGAGGCTGCCTGGAGCTCCTGCACCCCGCCATCAGCTGCTGGAGGCTTCTGTTCCTCCACCCCGCCATCAGCAGCTGGAGGCTGGCTGCTGCTCCTCCACCCCGCCATCAGCTGCTGGAGGCTGGCTGCTGCTCCTGCACCCCGCCATCAGCTGTTGGAGGCTTCTGTTCCTCCACCCCGCCATCAGCAGCTGGAGGTTGGCTGCTGCTTCTCCACCCCGCCATCAGCTGCTGGAGGCTGGCTGCTGCTCCTGCACCCCGCCATCAGCTGTTGGAGGCTTCTGTTCCTCCACCCCGCCATCAGCAGCTGGAGGCTGGCTGCTGCTCCTCCACCCCGCCATCAGCTGCTGGAGGCTGCCTGCAGCTCCTGCACCCCGCCATCAGCTGCTGGAGGCTGCCTGCAGCTCCTGCACCCCGCCATCAGCTGCTGGAGGCTTCTGTTCCTCCACCCCGCCATCAGCAGCTGGAGGCTGGCTGCTGGAGGCTGGCTGCTGCTCCTCCACCCCGCCATCACCAGCTGGAGGCTGGCTGCAGCTCCTCCACCCCACCATGACCTGCTGGAGGCTGGCTGCAGCTCCTGCACCCCGCCATCAGATGCTGGAGGCTGCCTGCAGCTCCTGAACCCCGCCATCAGCTGCTGGAGGCTGGCTGCTGCTCCTGCACCCCGCCATCAGCTGCTAGAGGCTGGCTGCTGCTCCTCCACCCCACCATGACCTGCTGGAGGCTGGCTGCAGCTCCTCTACCCCGCCATCAGCTGCTGGAGGCTGCCTGCAGCTCCTGCACCCCGCCATCAGCTGCTGGAGGCTGCCTGCAGCTCTTGCTCCCCGCCATCAGCTGCTGGAGGCTGGCTGCAGCTCCTCCGCCCCGCCATCAGCTGCTGGAGGCTGGCTTCTGCTCCTCCACCCCGCCATCAGCTGCTGGAGGCTGGCTGCTGCTCCTGCACCCCGCCATCAGCTGCTGGAGGCTTCTGTTCCTCCACCCCGCCATCAGCAGCTGGAGGCTGGCTGCTGGAGGCTGGCTGCTGCTCCTCCACCCCGCCATCACCAGCTGGAGGCTGGCTGCAGCTCCTGCACCCCGCCATCAGCTGCTGGAGGCTGCCTGGAGCTCCTGCACCCCGCCATCAGCTGCTGGAGGCTTCTGTTCCTCCACCCCGCCATCAGCAGCTGGAGGCTGGCTGCTGGAGGCTGGCTGCTCCTCCTCCACCCCGCCATCACCAGCTGGAGGCTGGCTGCAGCTCCTGCACCCCGCCATCAGCTGCTGGAGGCTGCCTGCAGCTCCTGCACCCCGCCATCAGCTGCTGGAGGCTGGCTGCAGCTCCTCCACCCCGCCATCAGCTGCTGGAGGCTGGCTTCTGCTCCTCCACCCCGCCATCAGCTGCTGGAGGCTGGCTGCTGCTCCTGCACCCCGCCATCAGCTGCTGGAGGCTTCAGTTCCTCCACCCCGCCATCAGCAGCTGGAGGCTGGCTGCTGGAGGCTGGCTGCTGCTCCTCCACCCCGCCATCACCAGCTGGAGGCTGGCTGCAGCTCCTGCACCCCGCCATCAGCTGCTGGAGGCTGGCTTCTGCTCCTCCACCCCGCCACCAGCTGCTGGAGGCTTGCTGCTGCTCCTCCACCCCGCCATCAGCTGCTGGAGGCTGGCTGCTGCTCCTGCACCCCGCCATCAGCTGCTGGAGGCTGGCTGCTGCTCCTGCACCCCGCCATCAGCTGCTGGAGGCTGCCTGCAGCTCCTGCACCCCGCCATCAGCTGCTGGAGGCTGGCTACAGCTCCTCCACCCCGCCATCAGCTGCTGGAGGCTGGCTTCTGCTCCTCCACCCCGCCACCAGCTGCTGGAGGCTGGCTGCTGCTCCTGCACCCCGCCATCAGCTGCTGGAGGCTTCTGTTCCTCCACCCCGCCATCAGCATCTGGAGGCTGGCTGCTCGAGGCTGGCTGCTGCTCCTCCACCCCGCCATCACCAGCTGGAGGCTGGCTGCAGCTCCTGCACCCCGCCATCAGCTGCTGGAGGCTGCCTGGAGCTCCTGCACCCCGCCATCAGCTGCTGGAGGCTTCTGTTCCTCCACCCCGCCATCAGCAGCTGGAGGCTGGCTGCTGGACCCTGGCTGCTGCTCCTCCACCCCGCCATCACCAGCTGGAGGCTGGCTGCAGCTCCTGCACCCCGCCATCAGCTGCTGGAGGCTGCCTGCAACTCCTGCAACCCGCCATCAGCTGCTGGAGGCTGGCTGCTGCTCCTGCACCCCGCCATCAGCTGCTGGAGGCTGGCTGCTGCTCCTCCACCCCACCATGACCTGCTGGAGGCTGGCTGCAGCTCCTCCACCCCGCCATCAGCTGCTGGAGGCTGGCTTCTGCTCCTCCACCCCGCCACCAGCTGCTGGAGGCTGGCTGCTGCTCCTGCACCCCGCCATCAGCTGCTGGAGGCTTCTCTTCCTCCACCCCGCCATCAGCAGCTGGAGGCTGGCTGCTAGAGGCTGGCTGCTGCTCCTCCACCCCGCCATCACCAGCTGGAGGCTGGCTGCAGCTCCTGCACCCCGCCATCAGCTGCTGGAGGCTTCTGTTCCTCCACCCCGCCATCAGCAGCTGGAGGCTGGCTGCTGGACCCTGGCTGCTGCTCCTCCACCCCGCCATCACCAGCTGGAGGCTGGCTGCAGCTCCTCCACCCCGCCATCAGCTGCTGGAGGCTGCCTGCAGCTCCTGCACCCCGCTATCAGCTGCTGGAGGCTGGCTGCAGCTCCTCCATCCCGCCATCAGCTGCTGGAGGCTGGCTTCTGCTCCTCCACCCTGCCATCAGCTGCTGGAGGCTTCTGTTCCTCCACCCCGCCATCAGCAGCTGGAGGCTGGCTGCAGCTCCTCCACCCCGCCATCAGCTGCTGGAGGCTGGCTGCAGCTCCTCCACCCCGCCACCAGCTGCTGGAGGCTGGCTGCTGCTCCTGCACCCCGCCATCAGCTGCTGGAGGCTTCTGTTCCTCCACCCCGCCATCAGCAGCTGGAGGCTGGCTGCTGGAGGCTGGCTGCTGCTCCTCCACCCCGCCATCACCAGCTGGAGGCTGGCTGCAGCTCCTGCACCCCGCCATCAGCTGCTGGAGGCTGCCTGCAGCTCCTGCACCCCGCCATCAGCTGCTGGAGGCTGGCTGCTGCTCCTGCACCCCGCCATCAGCTGCTGGAGGCTGGCTGCTGCTCCTCCACCCCAACATGACCTGCTGGAGGCTGGCTGCAGCTCCTCCACCCCGCCATCAGCTGCTGGAGGCTGCCTGCAGCTCCTGCACCCCGCCATCAGCTGCTGGAGGCTGCCTGCAGCTCCTGCACCCCGCCATCAGCTGCTGGAGGCTGGCTGCAGCTCCTCCACCCCGCCATCAGCTGCTGGAGGCTGGCTTCTGCTCCTCCACCCCGCCACCAGCTGCTGGAGGCTGGCTGCTGCTCCTGCACCCCGCCATCAGCTGCTGGAGGCTTCTGTTCCTCCACCCCGCCATCAGCAGCTGGAGGCTGGCTGCTAGAGGCTGGCTGCTGCTCCTCCACCCCGCCGTCACCAGCTGGAGGCTGGCTGCAGCTCCTGCACCCCGCCATCAGCTGCTGGAGGCTGCCTGGAGATCCTGCACCCCGCCATCAGCTGCTGGAGGCTTCTGTTCCTCCACCCCGCCATCAGCAGCTGGAGGCTGGCTGCTGGACCCTGGCTGCTGCTCCTCCACCCCGCCATCACCAGCTGGAGGCTGGCTGCAGCTCCTGCACCCCGCCATCAGCTGCTGGAGGCTGCCTGCAACTCCTGCACCCCGCCATCAGCTGCTGGAGGCTGGCTGCTGCTCCTCCACCCCACCATGACCTGCTGGAGGCTGGCTGCAGCTCCTCCACCCCGCCATCAGCTGCTGGAGGCTGCCTGCAGCTCCTGCACCCCGCCATGAGCTGCTGGATGCTGCCTGCAGCTCCTGCACCCCGCCATCAGCGCCTGGAGGCTGGCTGCAGCTCCTCCACCCCGCCATCAGCTGCTGGAGGCTGGCTGCTGCTCCTGCACCCCGCCATCAGCTGCTGGAGGCTTCTGTTCCTCCACCCCGCCATCAGTAGCTGGAGGCTGGCTGCTGGAGGCTGGCTGCTGCTCCTCCACCCCGCCATCAGCTTCTGCAGGCTGCCTGGAGCTCCTGCACCCCGCCATCAGCTGCTGGAGGCTTCTGCTCCTCCACCCCGCCATCAGCAGCTGGAGGCTGGCTGCTGGAGGCAGGCTGCTGCTCCTCCACCCCGCCATCACCAGCTGGAGGCTGGCTGCAGCTCCTGCACCCCGCCATCAGCTGCTGGAGGCTGCCTGCAGCTCCTGCACCCCGCCATCAGCTGCTGGAGGCTGGCTGCTGCTCCTGCATCCCGCCATCAGCTGCTGGAGGCTGGCTGCTGCTCCTCCACCCCACCATGACCTGCTGGAGGCTGGCTGCACCTCCTCCACCCCGCCATCAGCTGCTGGAGGCTGCCTGCAGCTCCTGCACCCCGCCATCAGCTGCTGGAGGCTTCTGTTCCTCCACCCCGCCATCAGCAGCTGGAGGCTGGCTGCTGGAGGCTGGCTGCTGCTCCTTTACCCCGCCATCACCAGCTGGAGGCTGGCTGCAGCTCCTGCACCCCGCCATCAGCTGCTGGAGGCTGCCTGGAGCTCCTGCACCCCGCCATCAGCTGCTGGAGGCTGGCTGCTGCTCCTGCACCCCGCCATCAGCTGCTGGAGGCTGGCTGCAGCTCCTGCAACCCGCCATCAGCTGCTGGAGGCTGGCTGCAGCTCCTCCACCCCGCCATCAGCTGCTGGAGGCTGGCTTCTGCTCCTCCACCCCGCCACCAGCTGCTGGAGGCTGGCTGCTGCTCCTGCACCCCGCCATCAGCTGCTGGAGGCTGGCTGTAGCTCCTGCACCCCGCCATCAGCTGCTGGAGGCTGCCTGCTGCTCCTGCCCCCCGCCATCAGCTGCTGGAGGCTGGCTGCTGCTCCTCCGCCCCACCATGACCTGCTGGAGGCTGGCTGCAGCTCCTCCACCCCGCCATCAGCTGCTGGAGGCTGCCTGAAGCTCCTGCACCCCGCCATCAGCTGCTGGAGGCTGCCTGCAGCTCCTGCACCCCGCCATCAGCTGCTGGAGGCTGGTTGCAGCTCCTCCATCCCGCCATCAGCTGCTGGAGGCTGGCTTCTGCTCCTCCACCCCGCCACCAGCTGCTGGAGGCTGGCTGCTGCTCCTGCACCCCGCCATCAGCTGCTGGAGGCTTCTGTTCCTCCACCCCGCCATCAGCAGCTGGAGGCTGGCTGCAGCTCCTGCACCCCGCCATCAGCTGCTGGAGGCTGGCTGCAGCTCCTCCACCCCACCATCAGCTGCTGGAGGCTGGCTGCAGCTCCTCCACCCCACCATCAGCTGCTGGAGGCTGGCTGCTGCTCCTGCACCCCGCCATCAGCTGCTGGAGGCTTCTGTTCCTCCACCCCGCCATCAGCAGCTGGAGGCTGGCTGCTGGAGGCTGGCTGCTGCTCCTCCACCCCGCCATCACCAGCTGGAGGCTGGCTGCAGCTCCTGCACCCCGCCATCAGCTGCTGGAGGCTGCCTGCAGCTCCTGCACCCCGCCATCAGCTGCTGGAGGCTGGCTGCTGCTCCTGCACCCCGTCATCAGCTGCTGGAGGCTGGCTGCTGCTCCTCCACCCCAACATGACCTGCTGGAGGCTGGCTGCAGCTCCTCCACCCCGCCATCAGCTGCTGGAGGCTGCCTGCAGCTCCTGCACCCCGCCATCAGCTGCTGGAGGCTTCTGTTCCTCCACCCCGCCATCAGCAGCTGGAGGCTGGCTGCTGGACCCTGGCTGCTGCTCCTCCACCCCGCCATCACCAGCTGGAGGCTGGCTGCAGCTCCTGCACCCCGCCATCAGCTGCTGGAGGCTGCCTGCAACTCCTGCACCCCGCCATCAGCTGCTGGAGGCTGGCTGCTGCTCCTCCACCCCACCATGACCTGCTGGAGGCTGGCTGCAGCTCCTCCACCCCGCCATCAGCTGCTGGAGGCTGCCTGCAGCTCCTGCACCCCGCCATGAGCTGCTGGATGCTGCCTGCAGCTCCTGCACCCCGCCATCAGCTGCTGGAGGCTGGCTGCAGCTCCTCCACCCCGCCATCAGCTGCTGGAGGCTGGCTGCTGCTCCTGCACCCCGCCATCAGCTGCTGGAGGCTTCTGTTCCTCCACCCCGCCATCAGTAGCTGGAGGCTGGCTGCTGGAGGCTGGCTGCTGCTCCTCCACCCCGCCATCACCAGCTGGAGGCTGGCTGCAGCTCCTGCACCCCGCCATCAGCTGCTGGAGGCTGGCTGCTGCTCCTCCACCCCGCCATCACCAGCTGGAGGCTGGCTGCAGCTCCTGCACCCCGCCATCAGCTGCTGCAGGCTGCCTGGATCTCCTGCACCCCGCCATCAGCTGCTGGAGGCTTCTGCTCCT
The DNA here is from genome assembly GCF_043380555.1 of Nothobranchius furzeri. NCBI lineage: Eukaryota > Metazoa > Chordata > Actinopteri > Cyprinodontiformes > Nothobranchiidae > Nothobranchius > Nothobranchius furzeri. Next base: position 2,602,883 of record NW_027223039.1, read on the forward strand.
CCACCCCGCCATCAGCAGCTGGAGGCTGGCTGCTGGAGGCAGGCTGCTGCTCCTCCACCCCGCCATCACCAGCTGGAGGCTGGCTGCAGCTCCTGCACCCCGCCATCAGCTGCTGGAGGCTGCCTGCAGCTCCTGCACCCCGCCATCAGCTGCTGGAGGCTGGCTGCTGCTCCTGCATCCCGCCATCAGCTGCTGGAGGCTGGCTGCTGCTCCTCCACCCCACCATGACCTGCTGGAGGCTGGCTGCACCTCCTCCACCCCGCCATCAGCTGCTGGAGGCTGCCTGCAGCTCCTGCACCCCGCCATCAGCTGCTGGAGGCTGCCTGCAGCTCCTGCACCCCGCCATCAGCTGCTGGAGGCTTCTGTTCCTCCACCCCGCCATCAGCAGCTGGAGGCTGGCTGCTGGAGGCTGGCTGCTGCTCCTTTACCCCGCCATCACCAGCTGGAGGCTGGCTGCAGCTCCTGCACCCCGCCATCAGCTGCTGGAGGCTGCCTGGAGCTCCTGCACCCCGCCATCAGCTGCTGGAGGCTGCCTGGAGCTCCTGCACCCCGCCATCAGCTGCTGGAGGCTGGCTGCTGCTCCTGCACCCCGCCATCAGCTGCTGGAGGCTGGCTGCAGCTCCTGCAACCCGCCATCAGCTGCTGGAGGCTGGCTGCAGCTCCTCCACCCCGCCATCAGCTGCTGGAGGCTGGCTTCTGCTCCTCCACCCCGCCACCAGCTGCTGGAGGCTGGCTGCTGCTCCTGCACCCCGCCATCAGCTGCTGGAGGCTTCTGTTCCTCCACCCCGCCATCACCAGCTGGAGGCTGGCTGCAGCTCCAGCACCCCGCCATCAGCTGCTGGAGGCTGCCTGCAGCTCCTGCACCCCGCCATCAGCTGCTGGAGGCTGGCTGCTGCTCCTCCACCCCACCATGACCTGCTGGAGGCTGGCTGCAGCTCCTCCACCCCGCCATCATCTGCTGGAGGCTGCCTGCAGCTCCTGCACCCCGCCATCAGCTGCTGGAGGCTGCCTGGAGCTCCTGCACCCCGCCATCAGCTGCTGGAGGCTGCCTGGAGCTCCTGCACCCCGCCATCAGCAGCTGGAGGCTGGCTGCTGGACCCTGGCTGCTGCTCCTCCACCCCGCCATCACCAGCTGGAGGCTGCCTGCAGCTCCTGCACCCCGCCATCAGCTGCTGGAGGCTGGCTGCAGCTCCTCCACCCCGCCATCAGCTGCTGGAGGCTGGCTTCTGCTCCTCCACCCCGCCACCAGCTGCTGGAGGCTGGCTGCTGCTCCTGCACCCCGCCATCAGCTGCTGGAGGCTTCTGTTCCTCCACCCCGCCATCAGCAGCTGGAGGCTGGCTGCTGGACCCTGGCTGCTGCTCCTCCACCCCGCCATCACCAGCTGGAGGCTGGCTGCAGCTCCTGCACCCCGCCATCAGCTGCTGGAGGCTGCCTGCAACTCCTGCACCCCGCCATCAGCTGCTGGAGGCTGGCTGCTGCTCCTCCACCCCACCATGACCTGCTGGAGGCTGGCTGCAGCTCCTCCACCCCGCCATCAGCTGCTGGAGGCTGCCTGCAGCTCCTGCACCCCGCCATGAGCTGCTGGATGCTGCCTGCAGCTCCTGCACCCCGCCATCAGCTGCTGGAGGCTTCTGTTCCTCCACCCCGCCATCAGCTGCTGGAGGCTGGCTGCTGCTCCTCCACCCCGCCATCACCAGCTGGAGGCTGGCTGCAGCTCCTGCACCCCGCCATCAGCTGCTGGAGGCTTCTGTTCCTCCACCCCGCCATCAGCAGCTGGAGGCTGGCTGCTGGAGGCTGGCTGCTGCTCCTCCACCCCGCCATCACCAGCTGGAGGCTGGCTGCAGCTCCTGCACCCCGCCATCAGCTGTTGCAGGCTGCCTGGAGCTCCTGCACCCCGCCATCAGCTGCTGGAGGCTGGCTGCTGGAGGCAGGCTGCTGCTCCTCCACCCCGCCATCACCAGCTGGAGGCTGGCTGCAGCTCCTGCACCCCGCCATCAGCTGCTGGAGGTTGCCTGCAGCTCCTGCACCCCGCCATCAGCTGCTGGAGGCTGGCTGCTGCTCCTGCACCCCGCCATCAGCTGCTGGAGGCTGGCTGCTGCTCCTCCACCCCACCATGACCTGCTGGAGGCTGGCTGCACCTCCTCCACCCCGCCATCAGCTGCTGGAGACTGCCTGCAGCTCCTGCACCACGCCATCAGCTGCTGGAGGCTGCCTGCAGCTCCTGCACCCCGCCATCAGCTGCTGGAGGCTTCTGTTCCTCCACCCCGCCATCAGCAGCTGGAGGCTGGCTGCTGGAGGCTGGCTGCTGCTCCTTTACCCCGCCATCACCAGCTGGAGGCTGGCTGCAGCTCCTGCACCCCGCCATCAGCTGCTGGAGGCTGCCTGGAGCTCCTGCACCCCGCCATCAGCTGCTGGAGGCTGGCTGCTGCTCCTGCACCCCGCCATCAGCTGCTGGAGGCTGGCTTCTGCTCCTCCACCCCGCCACCAGCTGCTGGAGGCTGGCTGCTGCTCCTGCACCCCGCCATCAGCTGCTGGAGGCTTCTGTTCCTCCACCCCGCCATCAGCAGCTGGAGGCTGGCTGCTGGAGGCTGGCTGCTGCTCCTTTACCCCGCCATCACCAGCTGGAGGCTGGCTGCAGCTCCTGCACCCCGCCATCAGCTGCTGGAGGCTGCCTGGAGCTCCTGCACCCCGCCATCAGCTGCTGGAGGCTGGCTGCTGCTCCTGCACCCCGCCATCAGCTGCTGGAGGCTGGCTGCTGCTCCTCCACCCCACCATGACCTGCTGGAGGCTGACTGCAGCTCCTGCACCCCGCCATCAGCTGCTGGAGGCTGGCTGCAGCTCCTCCACCCCGCCATCAGCTGCTGGAGGCTGGCTTCTGCTCCTCCACCCCGCCATCAGCTGCTGGAGGCTGGCTTCTGCTCCTCCACCCCGCCATCAGCAGCTGGAGGCTGGCTGCTGGAGGCCGGCTGCTGCTCCTCCACCCCGCCATCACCAGCTGGAGGCTGGCTGCAGCTCCAGCACCCCGCCATCAGCTGCTGGAGGCTGCCTGCAGCTCTTGCACCCCGCCATCAGCTGCTGGAGGCTGGCTGCAGCTCCTGCACCCCGCCATCAGCTGCTGGAGGCTGCCTGCAGCTCCTGCACCCCGCCATCAGCTGCTGGAAGCTGGCTGCTGCTCCTCCACCCCACCATGACCTGCTGGAGGCTGGCTGCAGCTCCTCCACCCCGCCATCAGCTGCTGGAGGCTGCCTGCAGCTCCTGCACCCCGCCATCAGCTGCTGGAGGCTGCCTGCAGCTCCTGCACCCCGCCATCAGCTGCTGAAGGCTGGCTGCAGCTCCTCCACCCCGCCATCAGCTGCTGGAGGCTGGCTTCTGCTCCTCCACCCCGCCACCAGCTGCTGGAGGCTGGCTGCTGCTCCTGCACCCCGCCATCAGCTGCTGGAGGCTTCTGTTCCTCCACCCCGCCATCAGCAGCTGGAGGCTGGCTGCTGGAGGCTGGCTGCTGCTCCTCCACCCCGCCATCACCAGCTGGAGGCTGGCTGCAGCTCCTGCACCCCGCCATCAGCTGCTGGAGGCTGCCTGGAGCTCCTGCACCCCGCCATCAGCTGCTGGAGGCTTCTGTTCCTCCACCCCGCCATCAGCAGCTGGAGGCTGGCTGCTGCTCCTCCACCCCGCCATCACCAGCTGGAGGCTGCCTGGAGCTCCTGCACCCCGCCATAAGCTGCTGGAGGCTTCTGTTCCTCCACCCCGCCATCAGCAGCTGGAGGCTGGCTGCTGGAGGCTGGCTGCAGCTCCTGCACCCCGCCATCAGCTGCTGGAGGCTGCCTGGAGCTCCTGCACCCCGCCATCAGCTGCTGGAGGCTTCTGTTCCTCCACCCCGCCATCAGCTGCTGGAGGCTGGCTTCTGTTCCTCCACCCCGCCACCAGCTGCTGGAGGCTGGCTGCTGCTCCTGCACCCCGCCATCAGCTGCTGGAGGCTGCCTGGAGCTCCTGCACCCCGCCATAAGCTGCTGGAGGCTTCTGTTCCTCCACCCCGCCATCAGCAGCTGGAGGCTGGCTGCTGGAGGCTGGCTGCAGCTCCTGCACCCCGCCATCAGCTGCTGGAGGCTGCCTGGAGCTCCTGCACCCCGCCATCAGCTGCTGGAGGCTTCTGTTCCTCCACCCCGCCATCAGCTGCTGGAGGCTGGCTTCTGCTCCTCCACCCCGCCACCAGCTGCTGGAGGCTGGCTGCTGCTCCTGCACCCCGCCATCAGCTGCTGGAGGCTTCTGTTCCTCCACCCCGCCATCAGCAGCTGGAGGCTGGCTGCTAGAGGCTGGCTGCTGCTCCTCCACCCCGCCATCACCAGCTGGAGGCTGGCTGCAGCTCCTGCACCCCGCCATCAGCTGCTGGAGGCTGCCTGGAGCTCCTGCACCCCGCCATCAGCTGCTGGAGGCTTCTGTTCCTCCACCCCGCCATCAGCAGCTGGAGGCTGGCTGCTGGACCCTGGCTGCTGCTCCTCCACCCCACCATGACCTGCTGGAGGCTGGCTGCAGCTCCTCCACCCCGCCATCAGCAGCTGGAGGCTGGCTGCTAGAGGCTGGCTGCTGCTCCTCCACCCCGCCATCACCAGCTGGAGGCTGGCTGCAGCTCCTGCACCCCGCCATCAGCTGCTGGAGGCTGCCTGGAGCTCCTGCACCCCGCCATCAGCTGCTGGAGGCTTCTGTTCCTCCACCCCGCCATCAGCAGCTGGAGGCTGGCTGCTGGACCCTGGCTGCTGCTCCTCCACCCCACCATGACCTGCTGGAGGCTGGCTGCAGCTCCTCCACCCCGCCATCAGCTGCTGGAGGCTGCCTGAAGCTCCTGCACCCCGCCATGAGCTGCTGGATGCTGCCTGCAGCTCCTGCACCCCGCCATCAGCTGCTGGAGGCTGGCTGCAGCTCCTCCACCCCGCCATCAGCTGCTGGAGGCTGGCTTCTGCTCCTCCACCCCGCCACCAGCTGCTGGAGGCTGGCTGCTGCTCCTGCACCCCGCCATCAGCTGCTGGAGGCTTCTGTTCCTCCACCCCGCCATCAGCAGCTGGAGGCTGGCTGCTGGAGGCTGGCTGCTGCTCCTCCACCCCGCCATCACCAGCTGGAGGCTGGCTGCAGCTCCTGCACCCCGCCATCAGCTGCTGGAGGCTTCTGTTCCTCCACCCCGCCATCAGCAGCTGGAGGCTGGCTGCTGGAGGCTGGCTGCTGCTCCTCCACCCCGCCATCACCAGCTGGAGGCTGGCTGCAGCTCCTGCACCCCGCCATCAGCTGCTGCAGGCTGCCTGGAGCTCCTGCACCCCGCCATCAGCTGCTGGAGGCTTCTGCTCCTCCACCCCGCCATCAGCAGCTGGAGGCTGGCTGCTGGAGGCAGGCTGCTGCTCCTCCACCCCGCCATCACCAGCTGGAGGCTGGCTGCAGCTCCTGCACCCCGCCATCAGCTGCTGGAGGCTGGCTGCTTCTCCTCCACCCCGCCATTAGCTGCTGGAGGCTGCCTGAAGCTCCTGCACCCCGCCATCAGCTGCTGGAGGCTGCCTGCAGCTCCTGCACCCCGCCATCAGCTGCTGGAGGCTTCTGTTCCTCCACCCCGCCATCAGCAGCTGGAGGCTGGCTGCTGCTCCTCCACCCCGCCATCAGCTGCTGGAGGCTGGCTGCTGCTCCTGCACCCCGCCATCAGCTGTTGGAGGCTTCTGTTCCTCCACCCCGCCATCAGCAGCTGGAGGCTGGCTGCTGCTCCTCCACCCCGCCATCAGCTGCTGGAGGCTGGCTGCTGCTCCTGCACCCCGCCATCAGCTGTTGGAGGCTTCTGTTCCTCCACCCCGCCATCAGCAGCTGGAGGCTGGCTGCTGGTCCTGCACTCCGCCATCAGCTGTTGGAGGCTTCTGTTCCTCCACCCCGCCATCAGCAGCTGGAGGCTGGCTGCTGCTCCTCCACCCCGCCATCAGCTGCTGGAGGCTGCCTGCAGCTCCTGCAGCCCGCCATCAGCTGCTGGAGGCTGCCTGCAGCTCCTGCACCCCGCCATCAGCTGCTGGAGGCTTCTGTTCCTCCACCCCGCCATCAGCAGCTGGAGGCTGGCTGCTGGAGGCTGGCTGCTGCTCCTCCACCCCGCCATCACCAGCTGGAGGCTGGCTGCAGCTCCTGCACCCCGCCATCAGCTGCTGGAGGCTGCCTGGAGCTCCTGCACCCCGCCATCAGCTGCTGGAGGCTGGCTGCTGCTCCTCCACCCCACCATGACCTGCTGGAGGCTGGCTGCAGCTCCTGCACCCCGCCATCAGCTGCTGGAGGCTGGCTGCAGCTCCTCCACCCCGCCATCAGCTGCTGGAGGCTGGCTGCAGCTCCTCCACCCCGCCATCAGCTGCTGGAGGCTGGCTTCTGCTCCTCCACCCCGCCATCAGCTGCTGGAGGCTGGCTTCTGCTCCTCCACCCCGCCATCAGCAGCTGGAGGCTGGCTGCTGGAGGCCGGCTGCTGCTCCTCCACCCCGCCATCACCAGCTGGAGGCTGGCTGCAGCTCCAGCACCCCGCCATCAGCTGCTGGAGGCTGCCTGCAGCTCTTGCACCCCGCCATCAGCTGCTGGAGGCTGGCTGCAGCTCCTGCACCCCGCCATCAGCTGCTGGAGGCTGCCTGCAGCTCCTGCACCCCGCCATCAGCTGCTGGAAGCTGGCTGCTGCTCCTCCACCCCACCATGACCTGCTGGAGGCTGGCTGCAGCTCCTCCACCCCGCCATCAGCTGCTGGAGGCTGCCTGCAGCTCCTGCACCCCGCCATCAGCTGCTGGAGGCTGCCTGCAGCTCCTGCACCCCGCCATCAGCTGCTGGAGGCTGGCTGCAGCTCCTCCACCCCGCCATCAGCTGCTGGAGGCTGGCTTCTGCTCCTCCACCCCGCCACCAGCTGCTGGAGGCTGGCTGCTGCTCCTGCACCCCGCCATCAGCTGCTGGAGGCTTCTGTTCCTCCACCCCGCCATCAGCAGCTGGAGGCTGGCTGCTGGAGGCTGGCTGCTGCTCCTCCACCCCGCCATCACCAGCTGGAGGCTGGCTGCAGCTCCTGCACCCCGCCATCAGCTGCTGGAGGCTGCCTGGAGCTCCTGCACCCCGCCATCAGCTGCTGGAGGCTTCTGTTCCTCCACCCCGCCATCAGCAGCTGGAGGCTGGCTGCTGCTCCTCCACCCCGCCATCACCAGCTGGAGGCTGCCTGGAGCTCCTGCACCCCGCCATAAGCTGCTGGAGGCTTCTGTTCCTCCACCCCGCCATCAGCAGCTGGAGGCTGGCTGCTGGAGGCTGGCTGCAGCTCCTGCACCCCGCCATCAGCTGCTGGAGGCTGCCTGGAGCTCCTGCACCCCGCCATCAGCTGCTGGAGGCTTCTGTTCCTCCACCCCGCCATCAGCTGCTGGAGGCTGGCTTCTGCTCCTCCACCCCGCCACCAGCTGCTGGAGGCTGGCTGCTGCTCCTGCACCCCGCCATCAGCTGCTGGAGGCTGCCTGGAGCTCCTGCACCCCGCCATCAGCTGCTGGAGGCTTCTGTTCCTCCACCCCGCCATCAGCAGCTGGAGGCTGGCTGCAGCTCCTGCACCCCGCCATCAGCTGCTGGAGGCTGCCTGGAGCTCCTGCACCCCGCCATAAGCTGCTGGAGGCTTCTGTTCCTCCACCCCGCCATCAGCAGCTGGAGGCTGGCTGCTGGAGGCTGGCTGCAGCTCCTGCACCCCGCCATCAGCTGCTGGAGGCTGCCTGGAGCTCCTGCACCCCGCCATCAGCTGCTGGAGGCTTCTGTTCCTCCACCCCGCCATCAGCTGCTGGAGGCTGGCTTCTGCTCCTCCACCCCGCCACCAGCTGCTGGAGGCTGGCTGCTGCTCCTGCACCCCGCCATCAGCTGCTGGAGGCTTCTGTTCCTCCACCCCGCCATCAGCAGCTGGAGGCTGGCTGCTAGAGGCTGGCTGCTGCTCCTCCACCCCGCCATCACCAGCTGGAGGCTGGCTGCAGCTCCTGCACCCCGCCATCAGCTGCTGGAGGCTGCCTGGAGCTCCTGCACCCCGCCATCAGCTGCTGGAGGCTTCTGTTCCTCCACCCCGCCATCAGCAGCTGGAGGCTGGCTGCTGGACCCTGGCTGCTGCTCCTCCACCCCACCATGACCTGCTGGAGGCTGGCTGCAGCTCCTCCACCCCGCCATCAGCAGCTGGAGGCTGGCTGCTAGAGGCTGGCTGCTGCTCCTCCACCCCGCCATCACCAGCTGGAGGCTGGCTGCAGCTCCTGCACCCCGCCATCAGCTGCTGGAGGCTGCCTGGAGCTCCTGCACCCCGCCATCAGCTGCTGGAGGCTTCTGTTCCTCCACCCCGCCATCAGCAGCTGGAGGCTGGCTGCTGGACCCTGGCTGCTGCTCCTCCACCCCACCATGACCTGCTGGAGGCTGGCTGCAGCTCCTCCACCCCGCCATCAGCTGCTGGAGGCTGCCTGAAGCTCCTGCACCCCGCCATGAGCTGCTGGATGCTGCCTGCAGCTCCTGCACCCCGCCATCAGCTGCTGGAGGCTGGCTGCAGCTCCTCCACCCCGCCATCAGCTGCTGGAGGCTGGCTTCTGCTCCTCCACCCCGCCACCAGCTGCTGGAGGCTGGCTGCTGCTCCTGCACCCCGCCATCAGCTGCTGGAGGCTTCTGTTCCTCCACCCCGCCATCAGCAGCTGGAGGCTGGCTGCTGGAGGCTGGCTGCTGCTCCTCCACCCCGCCATCACCAGCTGGAGGCTGGCTGCAGCTCCTGCACCCCGCCATCAGCTGCTGGAGGCTTCTGTTCCTCCACCCCGCCATCAGCAGCTGGAGGCTGGCTGCTGGAGGCTGGCTGCTGCTCCTCCACCCCGCCATCACCAGCTGGAGGCTGGCTGCAGCTCCTGCACCCCGCCATCAGCTGCTGCAGGCTGCCTGGAGCTCCTGCACCCCGCCATCAGCTGCTGGAGGCTTCTGCTCCTCCACCCCGCCATCAGCAGCTGGAGGCTGGCTGCTGGAGGCAGGCTGCTGCTCCTCCACCCCGCCATCACCAGCTGGAGGCTGGCTGCAGCTCCTGCACCCCGCCATCAGCTGCTGGAGGCTGGCTGCTTCTCCTCCACCCCGCCATTAGCTGCTGGAGGCTGCCTGAAGCTCCTGCACCCCGCCATCAGCTGCTGGAGGCTGCCTGCAGCTCCTGCACCCCGCCATCAGCTGCTGGAGGCTTCTGTTCCTCCACCCCGCCATCAGCAGCTGGAGGCTGGCTGCTGCTCCTCCACCCCGCCATCAGCTGCTGGAGGCTGGCTGCTGCTCCTGCACCCCGCCATCAGCTGTTGGAGGCTTCTGTTCCTCCACCCCGCCATCAGCAGCTGGAGGCTGGCTGCTGCTCCTCCACCCCGCCATCAGCTGCTGGAGGCTGGCTGCTGCTCCTGCACCCCGCCATCAGCTGTTGGAGGCTTCTGTTCCTCCACCCCGCCATCAGCAGCTGGAGGCTGGCTGCTGGTCCTGCACTCCGCCATCAGCTGTTGGAGGCTTCTGTTCCTCCACCCCGCCATCAGCAGCTGGAGGCTGGCTGCTGCTCCTCCACCCCGCCATCAGCTGCTGGAGGCTGCCTGCAGCTCCTGCAGCCCGCCATCAGCTGCTGGAGGCTGCCTGCAGCTCCTGCACCCCGCCATCAGCTGCTGGAGGCTTCTGTTCCTCCACCCCGCCATCAGCAGCTGGAGGCTGGCTGCTGGAGGCTGGCTGCTGCTCCTCCACCCCGCCATCACCAGCTGGAGGCTGGCTGCAGCTCCTGCACCCCGCCATCAGCTGCTGGAGGCTGCCTGGAGCTCCTGCACCCCGCCATCAGCTGCTGGAGGCTGGCTGCTGCTCCTCCACCCCACCATGACCTGCTGGAGGCTGGCTGCAGCTCCTGCACCCCGCCATCAGCTGCTGGAGGCTGGCTGCAGCTCCTCCACCCCGCCATCAGCTGCTGGAGGCTGGCTGCAGCTCCTCCACCCCGCCACCAGCTGCTGGAGGCTTGCTGCTGCTCCTGCACCCCGCCATCAGCTGCTGGAGGCTTCTGTTCCTCCACCCCGCCATCAGCAGCTGGAGGCTGGCTGCTGGAGGCCGGCTGCTGCTCCTCCACCCCGCCATCAGCTGCTGGAGGCTGGCTGCTGCTCCTGCACCCCGCCATCAGCTGCTGGAGGCTGGCTGCTGCTCCTCCACCCCACCATGACCTGCTGGAGGCTGGCTGCAGCTCCTACACCCCGCCATCAGCTGCTGGAGGCTGCCTGCAGCTCCTGCACCCCGCCATCAGCTGCTGGAGGCTTCTGTTCCTCCACCCCGCCATCAGCTGCTGGAGGCTGGCTTCTGTTCCTCCACCCCGCCACCAGCTGCTGGAGGCTGGCTGCTGCTCCTGCACCCCGCCATCAGCTGCTGGAGGCTGCCTGGAGCTCCTGCACCCCGCCATAAGCTGCTGGAGGCTTCTGTTCCTCCACCCCGCCATCAGCAGCTGGAGGCTGGCTGCTGGAGGCTGGCTGCAGCTCCTGCACCCCGCCATCAGCTGCTGGAGGCTGCCTGGAGCTCCTGCACCCCGCCATCAGCTGCTGGAGGCTTCTGTTCCTCCACCCCGCCATCAGCTGCTGGAGGCTGGCTTCTGTTCCTCCACCCCGCCACCAGCTGCTGGAGGCTGGCTGCTGCTCCTGCACCCCGCCATCAGCTGCTGGAGGCTGCCTGGAGCTCCTGCACCCCGCCATAAGCTGCTGGAGGCTTCTGTTCCTCCACCCCGCCATCAGCAGCTGGAGGCTGGCTGCTGGAGGCTGGCTGCAGCTCCTGCACCCCGCCATCAGCTGCTGGAGGCTGCCTGGAGCTCCTGCACCCCGCCATCAGCTGCTGGAGGCTTCTGTTCCTCCACCCCGCCATCAGCTGCTGGAGGCTGGCTTCTGCTCCTCCACCCCGCCACCAGCTGCTGGAGGCTGGCTGCTGCTCCTGCACCCCGCCATCAGCTGCTGGAGGCTTCTGTTCCTCCACCCCGCCATCAGCAGCTGGAGGCTGGCTGCTAGAGGCTGGCTGCTGCTCCTCCACCCCGCCATCACCAGCTGGAGGCTGGCTGCAGCTCCTGCACCCCGCCATCAGCTGCTGGAGGCTGCCTGGAGCTCCTGCACCCCGCCATCAGCTGCTGGAGGCTTCTGTTCCTCCACCCCGCCATCAGCAGCTGGAGGCTGGCTGCTGGACCCTGGCTGCTGCTCCTCCACCCCACCATGACCTGCTGGAGGCTGGCTGCAGCTCCTCCACCCCGCCATCAGCAGCTGGAGGCTGGCTGCTAGAGGCTGGCTGCTGCTCCTCCACCCCGCCATCACCAGCTGGAGGCTGGCTGCAGCTCCTGCACCCCGCCATCAGCTGCTGGAGGCTGCCTGGAGCTCCTGCACCCCGCCATCAGCTGCTGGAGGCTTCTGTTCCTCCACCCCGCCATCAGCAGCTGGAGGCTGGCTGCTGGACCCTGGCTGCTGCTCCTCCACCCCACCATGACCTGCTGGAGGCTGGCTGCAGCTCCTCCACCCCGCCATCAGCTGCTGGAGGCTGCCTGAAGCTCCTGCACCCCGCCATGAGCTGCTGGATGCTGCCTGCAGCTCCTGCACCCCGCCATCAGCTGCTGGAGGCTGGCTGCAGCTCCTCCACCCCGCCATCAGCTGCTGGAGGCTGGCTTCTGCTCCTCCACCCCGCCACCAGCTGCTGGAGGCTGGCTGCTGCTCCTGCACCCCGCCATCAGCTGCTGGAGGCTTCTGTTCCTCCACCCCGCCATCAGCAGCTGGAGGCTGGCTGCTGGAGGCTGGCTGCTGCTCCTCCACCCCGCCATCACCAGCTGGAGGCTGGCTGCAGCTCCTGCACCCCGCCATCAGCTGCTGGAGGCTTCTGTTCCTCCACCCCGCCATCAGCAGCTGGAGGCTGGCTGCTGGAGGCTGGCTGCTGCTCCTCCACCCCGCCATCACCAGCTGGAGGCTGGCTGCAGCTCCTGCACCCCGCCATCAGCTGCTGCAGGCTGCCTGGAGCTCCTGCACCCCGCCATCAGCTGCTGGAGGCTTCTGCTCCTCCACCCCGCCATCAGCAGCTGGAGGCTGGCTGCTGGAGGCAGGCTGCTGCTCCTCCACCCCGCCATCACCAGCTGGAGGCTGGCTGCAGCTCCTGCACCCCGCCATCAGCTGCTGGAGGCTGGCTGCTTCTCCTCCACCCCGCCATTAGCTGCTGGAGGCTGCCTGAAGCTCCTGCACCCCGCCATCAGCTGCTGGAGGCTGCCTGCAGCTCCTGCACCCCGCCATCAGCTGCTGGAGGCTTCTGTTCCTCCACCCCGCCATCAGCAGCTGGAGGCTGGCTGCTGCTCCTCCACCCCGCCATCAGCTGCTGGAGGCTGGCTGCTGCTCCTGCACCCCGCCATCAGCTGTTGGAGGCTTCTGTTCCTCCACCCCGCCATCAGCAGCTGGAGGCTGGCTGCTGCTCCTCCACCCCGCCATCAGCTGCTGGAGGCTGGCTGCTGCTCCTGCACCCCGCCATCAGCTGTTGGAGGCTTCTGTTCCTCCACCCCGCCATCAGCAGCTGGAGGCTGGCTGCTGGTCCTGCACTCCGCCATCAGCTGTTGGAGGCTTCTGTTCCTCCACCCCGCCATCAGCAGCTGGAGGCTGGCTGCTGCTCCTCCACCCCGCCATCAGCTGCTGGAGGCTGCCTGCAGCTCCTGCAGCCCGCCATCAGCTGCTGGAGGCTGCCTGCAGCTCCTGCACCCCGCCATCAGCTGCTGGAGGCTTCTGTTCCTCCACCCCGCCATCAGCAGCTGGAGGCTGGCTGCTGGAGGCTGGCTGCTGCTCCTCCACCCCGCCATCACCAGCTGGAGGCTGGCTGCAGCTCCTGCACCCCGCCATCAGCTGCTGGAGGCTGCCTGGAGCTCCTGCACCCCGCCATCAGCTGCTGGAGGCTGGCTGCTGCTCCTCCACCCCACCATGACCTGCTGGAGGCTGGCTGCAGCTCCTGCACCCCGCCATCAGCTGCTGGAGGCTGGCTGCAGCTCCTCCACCCCGCCATCAGCTGCTGGAGGCTGGCTGCAGCTCCTCCACCCCGCCATCAGCTGCTGGAGGCTGGCTTCTGCTCCTCCACCCCGCCATCAGCTGCTGGAGGCTGGCTTCTGCTCCTCCACCCCGCCATCAGCAGCTGGAGGCTGGCTGCTGGAGGCCGGCTGCTGCTCCTCCACCCCGCCATCACCAGCTGGAGGCTGGCTGCAGCTCCAGCACCCCGCCATCAGCTGCTGGAGGCTGCCTGCAGCTCTTGCACCCCGCCATCAGCTGCTGGAGGCTGGCTGCAGCTCCTGCACCCCGCCATCAGCTGCTGGAGGCTGCCTGCAGCTCCTGCACCCCGCCATCAGCTGCTGGAAGCTGGCTGCTGCTCCTCCACCCCACCATGACCTGCTGGAGGCTGGCTGCAGCTCCTCCACCCCGCCATCAGCTGCTGGAGGCTGCCTGCAGCTCCTGCACCCCGCCATCAGCTGCTGGAGGCTGCCTGCAGCTCCTGCACCCCGCCATCAGCTGCTGGAGGCTGGCTGCAGCTCCTCCACCCCGCCATCAGCTGCTGGAGGCTGGCTTCTGCTCCTCCACCCCGCCACCAGCTGCTGGAGGCTGGCTGCTGCTCCTGCACCCCGCCATCAGCTGCTGGAGGCTTCTGTTCCTCCACCCCGCCATCAGCAGCTGGAGGCTGGCTGCTGGAGGCTGGCTGCTGCTCCTCCACCCCGCCATCACCAGCTGGAGGCTGGCTGCAGCTCCTGCACCCCGCCATCAGCTGCTGGAGGCTGCCTGGAGCTCCTGCACCCCGCCATCAGCTGCTGGAGGCTTCTGTTCCTCCACCCCGCCATCAGCAGCTGGAGGCTGGCTGCTGCTCCTCCACCCCGCCATCACCAGCTGGAGGCTGCCTGGAGCTCCTGCACCCCGCCATAAGCTGCTGGAGGCTTCTGTTCCTCCACCCCGCCATCAGCAGCTGGAGGCTGGCTGCTGGAGGCTGGCTGCAGCTCCTGCACCCCGCCATCAGCTGCTGGAGGCTGCCTGGAGCTCCTGCACCCCGCCATCAGCTGCTGGAGGCTTCTGTTCCTCCACCCCGCCATCAGCTGCTGGAGGCTGGCTTCTGCTCCTCCACCCCGCCACCAGCTGCTGGAGGCTGGCTGCTGCTCCTGCACCCCGCCATCAGCTGCTGGAGGCTGCCTGGAGCTCCTGCACCCCGCCATCAGCTGCTGGAGGCTTCTGTTCCTCCACCCCGCCATCAGCAGCTGGAGGCTGGCTGCAGCTCCTGCACCCCGCCATCAGCTGCTGGAGGCTGCCTGGAGCTCCTGCACCCCGCCATAAGCTGCTGGAGGCTTCTGTTCCTCCACCCCGCCATCAGCAGCTGGAGGCTGGCTGCTGGAGGCTGGCTGCAGCTCCTGCACCCCGCCATCAGCTGCTGGAGGCTGCCTGGAGCTCCTGCACCCCGCCATCAGCTGCTGGAGGCTTCTGTTCCTCCACCCCGCCATCAGCTGCTGGAGGCTGGCTTCTGCTCCTCCACCCCGCCACCAGCTGCTGGAGGCTGGCTGCTGCTCCTGCACCCCGCCATCAGCTGCTGGAGGCTTCTGTTCCTCCACCCCGCCATCAGCAGCTGGAGGCTGGCTGCTAGAGGCTGGCTGCTGCTCCTCCACCCCGCCATCACCAGCTGGAGGCTGGCTGCAGCTCCTGCACCCCGCCATCAGCTGCTGGAGGCTGCCTGGAGCTCCTGCACCCCGCCATCAGCTGCTGGAGGCTTCTGTTCCTCCACCCCGCCATCAGCAGCTGGAGGCTGGCTGCTGGACCCTGGCTGCTGCTCCTCCACCCCACCATGACCTGCTGGAGGCTGGCTGCAGCTCCTCCACCCCGCCATCAGCAGCTGGAGGCTGGCTGCTAGAGGCTGGCTGCTGCTCCTCCACCCCGCCATCACCAGCTGGAGGCTGGCTGCAGCTCCTGCACCCCGCCATCAGCTGCTGGAGGCTGCCTGGAGCTCCTGCACCCCGCCATCAGCTGCTGGAGGCTTCTGTTCCTCCACCCCGCCATCAGCAGCTGGAGGCTGGCTGCTGGACCCTGGCTGCTGCTCCTCCACCCCACCATGACCTGCTGGAGGCTGGCTGCAGCTCCTCCACCCCGCCATCAGCTGCTGGAGGCTGCCTGAAGCTCCTGCACCCCGCCATGAGCTGCTGGATGCTGCCTGCAGCTCCTGCACCCCGCCATCAGCTGCTGGAGGCTGGCTGCAGCTCCTCCACCCCGCCATCAGCTGCTGGAGGCTGGCTTCTGCTCCTCCACCCCGCCACCAGCTGCTGGAGGCTGGCTGCTGCTCCTGCACCCCGCCATCAGCTGCTGGAGGCTTCTGTTCCTCCACCCCGCCATCAGCAGCTGGAGGCTGGCTGCTGGAGGCTGGCTGCTGCTCCTCCACCCCGCCATCACCAGCTGGAGGCTGGCTGCAGCTCCTGCACCCCGCCATCAGCTGCTGGAGGCTTCTGTTCCTCCACCCCGCCATCAGCAGCTGGAGGCTGGCTGCTGGAGGCTGGCTGCTGCTCCTCCACCCCGCCATCACCAGCTGGAGGCTGGCTGCAGCTCCTGCACCCCGCCATCAGCTGCTGCAGGCTGCCTGGAGCTCCTGCACCCCGCCATCAGCTGCTGGAGGCTTCTGCTCCTCCACCCCGCCATCAGCAGCTGGAGGCTGGCTGCTGGAGGCAGGCTGCTGCTCCTCCACCCCGCCATCACCAGCTGGAGGCTGGCTGCAGCTCCTGCACCCCGCCATCAGCTGCTGGAGGCTGGCTGCTTCTCCTCCACCCCGCCATTAGCTGCTGGAGGCTGCCTGAAGCTCCTGCACCCCGCCATCAGCTGCTGGAGGCTGCCTGCAGCTCCTGCACCCCGCCATCAGCTGCTGGAGGCTTCTGTTCCTCCACCCCGCCATCAGCAGCTGGAGGCTGGCTGCTGCTCCTCCACCCCGCCATCAGCTGCTGGAGGCTGGCTGCTGCTCCTGCACCCCGCCATCAGCTGTTGGAGGCTTCTGTTCCTCCACCCCGCCATCAGCAGCTGGAGGCTGGCTGCTGCTCCTCCACCCCGCCATCAGCTGCTGGAGGCTGGCTGCTGCTCCTGCACCCCGCCATCAGCTGTTGGAGGCTTCTGTTCCTCCACCCCGCCATCAGCAGCTGGAGGCTGGCTGCTGGTCCTGCACTCCGCCATCAGCTGTTGGAGGCTTCTGTTCCTCCACCCCGCCATCAGCAGCTGGAGGCTGGCTGCTGCTCCTCCACCCCGCCATCAGCTGCTGGAGGCTGCCTGCAGCTCCTGCAGCCCGCCATCAGCTGCTGGAGGCTGCCTGCAGCTCCTGCACCCCGCCATCAGCTGCTGGAGGCTTCTGTTCCTCCACCCCGCCATCAGCAGCTGGAGGCTGGCTGCTGGAGGCTGGCTGCTGCTCCTCCACCCCGCCATCACCAGCTGGAGGCTGGCTGCAGCTCCTGCACCCCGCCATCAGCTGCTGGAGGCTGCCTGGAGCTCCTGCACCCCGCCATCAGCTGCTGGAGGCTGGCTGCTGCTCCTCCACCCCACCATGACCTGCTGGAGGCTGGCTGCAGCTCCTGCACCCCGCCATCAGCTGCTGGAGGCTGGCTGCAGCTCCTCCACCCCGCCATCAGCTGCTGGAGGCTGGCTGCAGCTCCTCCACCCCGCCACCAGCTGCTGGAGGCTTGCTGCTGCTCCTGCACCCCGCCATCAGCTGCTGGAGGCTTCTGTTCCTCCACCCCGCCATCAGCAGCTGGAGGCTGGCTGCTGGAGGCCGGCTGCTGCTCCTCCACCCCGCCATCAGCTGCTGGAGGCTGGCTGCTGCTCCTGCACCCCGCCATCAGCTGCTGGAGGCTGGCTGCTGCTCCTCCACCCCACCATGACCTGCTGGAGGCTGGCTGCAGCTCCTACACCCCGCCATCAGCTGCTGGAGGCTGCCTGCAGCTCCTGCACCCCGCCATCAGCTGCTGGAGGCTGCCTGCAGCTCCTGCACTCCGCCATCAGCTGCTGGAGGCTGGCTGCAGCTCCTCCACCCCGCCATCAGCTGCTGGAGGCTGGCTTCTGCTCCTCCACCCCGCCACCAGCTGCTGGAGGCTGGCTGCTGCTCCTGCTCCCCGCCATCAGCTGCTGGAGGCTTCTGTTCCTCCACCCCGCCATCAGCAGCTGGAGGCTGGCTGCTGGAGGCTGGCTGCTGCTCCTCCACCCCGCCATCACCAGCTGGAGGCTGGCTGCTGCTCCTCCACCCCGCCATCACCAGCTGGAGGCTGGCTGCAGCTCCTGCACCCCGCCATCAGCTGCTGGAGGCTGCCTGGAGCTCCTGCACCCCGCCATCAGCTGCTGGAGGCTTCTGTTCCTCCACCCCGCCATCAGCAGCTGGAGGCTGGCTGCTGGAGGCTGGCTGCTGCTCCTCCACCCCGCCATCAGCTGCTAGAGGCTGGCTGCTGCTCCTCCACCCCACCATGACCTGCTGGAGGCTGCCTGCAGCTCCTGCACTCCGCCATCAGCTGCTGGAGGCTGGCTTCTGCTCCTCCACCCCGCCATCAGCTGCTGGAGGCTGGCTGCTGCTCCTGCACCCCGCCATCAGCTGCTGGAGGCTTCTGTTCCTCCACCCCGCCATCAGCAGCTGGAGGCTGGCTGCTGGAGGCTGGCTGCTGCTCCTCCACCCCGCCATCACCAGCTGGAGGTTGGCTGCAGCTCCTGCACCCCGCCATCAGCTGCTGGAGGCTGCCTGGAGCTCCTGCACCCCGCCATCAGCTGCTGGAGGCTTCTGTTCCTCCACCCCGCCATCAGCAGCTGGAGGCTGGCTGCTGGAGGCTGGCTGCTCCTCCTCCACCCCGCCATCACCAGCTGGAGGCTGGCTGCAGCTCCTGCACCCCGCCATCAGCTGCTGGAGGCTGCCTGCAGCTCCTGCACCCCGCCATCAGCTGCTGGACGCTGGCTAGTGCTCCTGCACCCCGCCATCATCTGCTGGAGGCTGGCTGCAGCTCCTCCACCCCGCCATCAGCTGCTGGAGGCTGGCTTCTGCTCCTCCACCCCGCCATCAGCTGCTGGAGGCTGGCTGCTGCTCCTGCACCCCGCCATCAGCTGCTGGAGGCTTCTGTTCCTCCACCCCGCCATCAGCAGCTGGAGGCTGGCTGCTGGAGGCTGGCTGCTGCTCCTCCACCCCGCCATCACCAGCTGGAGGATGGCTGCAGCTCCTGCACCCCGCCATCAGCTGCTGGAGGCTGGCTTCTGCTCCTCCACCCCGGCACCAGCTGCTGGAGGCTTGCTGCTGCTCCTCCACCCCGCCATCAGCTGCTGGAGGCTGGCTGCTGCTCCTGCACCCCGCCATCAGCTGCTGGAGGCTGGCTGCTGCTCCTCCACCCCACCATGATCTGCTGGAGGCTGGCTGCAGCTCCTGCACCCCGCCATCAGCTGCTGGAGGCTGGCTGCAGCTCCTCCACCCCGCCATCAGCTGCTGGAGGCTGGCTTCTGCTCCTCCACCCCGCCACCAGCTGCTGGAGGCTTGCTGCTGCTCCTGCACCCCGCCATCAGCTGCTGGAGGCTTCTGTTCCTCCACCCCGCCATCAGCAGCTGGAGGCTGGCTGCTGGAGGCCGGCTGCTGCTCCTCCACCCCGCCATCAGCTGCTGGAGGCTGGCTGCTGCTCCTGCACCCCGCCATCAGCTGCTGGAGGCTGGCTGCTGCTCCTCCACCCCACCATGACCTGCTGGAGGCTGGCTGCAGCTCCTCCACCCCGCCATCAGCTGCTGGAGGCTGCCTGCAGCTCCTGCACTCCGCCATCAGCTGCTGGAGGCTGGCTGCAGCTCCTCCACCCCGCCATCAGCTGCTGGAGGCTGGCTTCTGCTCCTCCACCCCGCCACCAGCTGCTGGAGGCTGGCTGCTGCTCCTGCACCCCGCCATCAGCTGCTGGAGGCTTCTGTTCCTCCACCCCGCCATCAGCAGCTGGAGGCTGGCTGCTGGAGGCTGGCTGCTGCTCCTCCACCCCGCCATCACCAGCTGGAGGCTGGCTGCTGCTCCTCCACCCCGCCATCACCAGCTGGAGGCTGGCTGCAGCTCCTGCACCCCGCCATCAGCTGCTGGAGGCTGCCTGGAGCTCCTGCACCCCGCCATCAGCTGCTGGAGGCTTCTGTTCCTCCACCCCGCCATCAGCAGCTGGAGGCTGGCTGCTGGAGGCTGGCTGCTGCTCCTCCACCCCGCCATCACCAGCTGGAGGCTGGCTGCAGCTCCCGCACCCCGCCATCAGATGCTGGAGGCTGCCTGCAGCTCCTGCACCCCGCCATCAGCTGCTGGAGGCTGCCTGCAGCTCTTGCTCCCCGCCATCAGCTGCTGGAGGCTGGCTGCAGCTCCTCCACCCCGCCATCAGCTGCTGGAGGCTGGCTTCTGCTCCTCCACCCCGCCATCAGCTGCTGGAGGCTGGCTGCTGCTCCTGCACCCCGCCATCAGCTGCTGGAGGCTTCTGTTCCTCCACCACGCCATCAGCAGCTGGAGGCTGGCTGCTGGAGGCTGGCTGCTGCTCCTCCACCCCGCCATCACCAGCTGGAGGCTGGCTGCAGCTCCTGCACCCCGCCATCAGCTGCTGGAGGCTGCCTGGAGCTCCTGCACCCCGCCATCAGCTGCTGGAGGCTTCTGTTCCTCCACCCCGCCATCAGCAGCTGGAGGCTGGCTGCTGGAGGCTGGCTGCTGCTCCTCCACCCCGCCATCACCAGCTGGAGGCTGGCTGCAGCTCCTGCACCCCGCCATCAGCTGCTGGAGGCTGCCTGCAGCTCCTGCACCCCGCCATCAGCTGCTGGAGGCTGGCTAGTGCTCCTGCACCCCGCCATCAGCTGCTGGAGGCTTCTGTTCCTCCACCCCGCCATCAGCAGCTGGAGGCTGGCTGCTGGAGGCTGGCTGCTGCTCCTCCACCCCGCCATCACCAGCTGGAGGCTGGCTGCAAATCCTGCACCCCGACATCAGCTGCTGGAGGCTGGCTGCAGCTCCTGCACCCCGCCATCAGCTGCTGGAGGCTTCTGTTCCTCCACCCCGCCATCACAGCTGGAGGCTGGCTGCTGCTCCTCCACCCCGCCATCAGCTGCTGGAGGCTGCCTGCAGCTCCTGCACCCCGCCATCAGCTGCTGGAGGCTGGCTGCTGCTCCTGCACCCCGCCATCAGCTGCTGGAGGCTGGCTGCTGCTCCTCCACCCCACCATGACCTGCTGGAGGCTGGCTGCAGCTCCTCCACCCCGCCATCAGCTGCTGGAGGCTGCCTGCAGCTCCTGCACCCCGCCATCAGCTGCTGGAGGCTGCCTGCAGCTCCTGCACCCCGCCATCAGCTGCTGGAGGCTGGCTGCAGCTCCTCCACCCCGCCATCAGCTGCTGGAGGCTGGCTTCTGCTCCTCCACACCGCCATCAGCTGCTGGAGGCTGGCTGCTGCTCCTCCACCCCGCCATCACCAGCTGGAGGCTGGCTGCAGCTCCTGCACCCCGCAATCAGCTGCTGGAGGCTGCCTGCAGCTCCTGCACCCCGCCATCAGCTGCTGGAGG
The DNA here is from genome assembly GCF_043380555.1 of Nothobranchius furzeri. Taxonomy (NCBI): domain Eukaryota; kingdom Metazoa; phylum Chordata; class Actinopteri; order Cyprinodontiformes; family Nothobranchiidae; genus Nothobranchius; species Nothobranchius furzeri. The sequence goes on from NW_027223039.1 coordinate 2,623,405, forward strand.
CTGGCTGCTGCTCCTGCACCCCGCCATCAGCTGCTGGAGGCTGGCTGCTGCTCCTCCACCCCACCATGACCTGCTGGAGGCTAGCTGCAGCCCCTCCACCCCGCCATCCGCTGCTGGAGTCTGGCTTCTGCTCCTCCACCCCGCCACCAGCTGCTGGAGGCTGGCTGCTGCTCCTGCACCCCGCCATCAGCTGCTGGAGGCTGGCTGCAGCTCCTCCACCCCGTCATCCGCTGCTGGAGGCTGGCTTCTGCTCCTCCACCCCGCCACCAGCTGCTGGAGGCTGGCTGCTGCTCCTGCACCCCGCCATCAGCTGCTGGAGGCTTCTGTTCCTCCACCCCGCCATCAGCAGCTTGAGGCTGGCTGCTGGAGGCTGGCTGCTGCTCCTCCACCCCGCCATCACCAGCTGGAGGCTGGCTGCAGCTCCTGCACCCCGCCTTTAGCTGCTGGAGGCTGCCTGGAGCTCCTGCACCCCGCCATCAGCTGCTGGAGGCTTCTGTTCCTCCACCCCGCCATCAGCAGCTTGAGGCTGGCTGCTGGAGGCTGGCTGCTGCTCCTCCACCCCGCCATCACCAGCTGGAGGCTGCCTGCGGCTCCTGCACCCCGCCATCAGCTGCTGGAGGCTGGCTGCTGCTCCTGCACCCCGCCATCAGCTGCTGGAGGCTGGCTGCAGCTCCTGCACCCCGCCATCAGCTGCTGGAGGCTGCCTGCGGCTCCTGCACCCCGCCATCAGCTGCTGGAGGCTGGCTGCTGCTCCTGCACCCCGCCATCAGCTGCTGGAGGCTGGCTGCTGCTCCTCCACCCCACCATGACCTGCTGGAGGCTAGCTGCTGCTCCTCCACCCCGCCATCCGCTGCTGGAGGCTGGCTTCTGCTCCTCCACCCCGCCATCAGCTGCTGGAGGCTGGCTTCTGCTCCTCCACCCCACCACCAGCTGCTGGAGGCTGGCTGCTGCTCCGGCACCCCGCCATCAGCTGCTGGAGGCTTCTGTTCCTCCACCCCGCCATCAGCAGCTGGAGGCTGGCTGCTGCTCCTCCACCCCGCCATCACCAGCTGGAGGTTGGCTGCAGCTCCTGCACCCCGCCATCAGCTGCTGGAGGCTGGCTGCTGCTCCTCCACCCCACCATGACCTGCTGGAGGCTGGCTGCAGCTCCTCCACCCCGCCATCAGCTGCTGGAGGCTGCCTGCAGCTCCTGCACCCCGCCATCAGCTGCTGGAGGCTGCCTGCAGCTCCTGCACCCCGCCATCAGCTGCTGGAGGCTGGCTGCAGCTCCTGCACCCCGCCATCAGCTGTTGGAGGCTGGCTGCAGCTCCTCCACCCCGCCACCAGCTGCTGGAGGCTGCCTGCAGCTCCTGCACCCCGCCATCAGCTGCTGGAGGCCGGCTGCAGCTCCTCCACCCCGCCACCAGCTGCTGGAGGCTGCCTGCAGCTCCTCCACCCCTTCATCAGCTGCTGGAGGCTGCCTGCAGCTCCTGCACCCCTTCATCAGCTGCTGGAGGCTGGCTGCAGCTCCTCCACCCTGCCATCAGCTGCTGGAGGCTTCTGTTCCTCCACCCCACCATCGGCAGCTGGAGGCTGGCTGCTGGAGGCTGGCTGCTGCTCCTCCACCCCGCCATCACCAGCTGGAGGCTGGCTGCAACTCCTGCACCCCGCCATCAGCTGCTGGAGGCTGGCTGCAGCTCCTCCACCCCGCCATCAGCTGCTGAAGGCTGCCTGCAGCTCCTGCACCCCGCCATCAGCTGCTGGTGGCTGCCTGCAGCTCCTGCACCCCGCCATCAGCTGCTGGAGGCTGGTGCAGCTCCTCCACCCCGCCATCAGCTGCTGGAGGCTGGCTTCTGCTCCTCCACCCCGCCACCAGCTGCTGGAGGCTGGCTGCTGCTCCTGCACCCCGCCATCAGCATCTGGAGGCTGGCTGCTGGAGGCTGGCTGCTGCTCCTCCACCCCGCCATCACCAGCTGGAGGCTGGCTGCAGCTCCTGCACCCCGCCATCAGCTGCTGGAGGCTGCCTGGAGCTCCTGCACCCCGCCATCAGCTGCTGGAGGCTTCTGTTCCTCCACCCCGCCATCAGCAGCTGGAGGCTGGCTGCTGGAGGCTGGCTGCTGCTCCTCCACCCCGCCATCACCAGCTGGAGGCTGGCTGCAGCTCCTGCACCCCGCCATCAGCTGCTGGAGGCTGCCTGCAGCTCCTGACCCCCGCCATCAGCTGCTGGAGGCTGGCTGCTGCTCCTGCACCCCGCCATCAGCTGCTGGAGGCTGGCTGCTGCTCCTCCACCCCGCCATCAGCTGCTGGAGGCTTCTGTTCCTCCACCCCGCCATCAGCTGCTGGAGGCTGCCTGGAGCTCCTCCACCCCGCCATCCGCTGCTGGAGGCTGGCTTCTGCTCCTCCACCCCGCCACCAGCTGCTGGAGGCTGGTTGCTGCTCCTGCACCCCGCCATCAGCTGCTGGAGGCTTCTGTTCCTCCACCCCGCCATCAGCATCTGGAGGCTGGCTGCAGCTCCTCCACCCTGCCATCAGCTGCTGGAGGCTTCTGTTCCTCCACCCCGCCATCACCAGCTGGAGGCTGGCTGCAACTCCTGCACCCCGCCATCAGCTGCTGGAGGCTGGCTGCAGCTCCTCCACCCCGCCATCAGCTGCTGAAGGCTGCCTGCAGCTCCTGCACCCCGCCATCAGCTGCTGGTGGCTGCCTGCAGCTCCTGCACCCCGCCATCAGCTGCTGGAGGCTGGTGCAGCTCCTCCACCCTGCCATCAGCTGCTGGAGGCTGGCTTCTGCTCCTGCACCCCGCCATCAGCTGCTGGAGGCTTCTGTTCCTCCACCCCGCCATCAGCTCCTGGAGGCTGCCTGGAGCTCCTCCACCCCGCCATCCGCTGCTGGAGGCTGGCTTCTGCTCCTCCACCCCGCCACCAGCTGCTGGAGGCTGGTTGCTGCTCCTGCACCCCGCCATCAGCTGCTGGAGGCTTCTGTTCCTCCACCCCGCCATCAGCAGCTGGAGGCTGGCTGCTGGAGGCTGGCTGCTGCTCCTCCACCCCGCCATCACCAGCTGGAGGCTGGCTGCAGCTCCTGCACCCCGCCATCAGCTGCTGGAGGCTGCCTGGAGCTCCTGCACCCCGCCATCAGCTGCTGGAGGCTTCTGTTCCTCCACCCCGCCATCAGCAGCTGGAGGCTGGCTGCTGGAGGCTGGCTGCTGCTCCTCCACCCCGCCATCACCAGCTGGAGGCTGCCTGCAGCTCCTGCACCCCGCCATCAGCTGCTGGAGGCTACCTGCAGCTCCTCCACCCCGCCATCAGCTGCTGGAGGCTGCCTGCAGCTCCTGCACCCCGCCATCAGCTGCTGGTGGCTGCCTGCAGCTCCTGCACCCCGCCATCAGCTGCTGGAGGCTGGTGCAGCTCCTCCACCCCGCCATCAGCTGCTGGAGGCTGGCTTCTGCTCCTCCACCCCGCCACCAGCTGCTGGAGGCTGGCTGATGCTCCTGCACCCCGCCATCAGCTGCTGGAGGCTTCTGTTCCTCCACCCCGCCATCAGCATCTGGAGGCTGGCTGCTGGAGGCTGGCTGCTGCTCCTCCACCCCGCCATCACCAGCTGGAGGCTGGCTGCAGCTCCTCCACCCCGCCATCAGCTGCTGGAGGCTGGCTTCTGCTCCTCCACCCCGCCATCAGCTGCTGGAGGCTGGCTGCTGCTCCTGCACCCCGCCATCAGCTGCTGGAGGCTTCTGTTCCTCCACCCCGCCATCAGCAGCTGGAGGCTGGCTGCTGGAGGCTGGCTGCTGCTCCTCCACCCCGCCATCACCAGCTGGAGGATGGCTGCAGCTCCTGCACCCCGCCATCAGCTGCTGGAGGCTGGCTTCTGCTCCTCCACCCCGGCACCAGCTGCTGGAGGCTTGCTGCTGCTCCTCCACCCCGCCATCAGCTGCTGGAGGCTGGCTGCTGCTCCTGCACCCCGCCATCAGCTGCTGGAGGCTGGCTGCTGCTCCTCCACCCCACCATGATCTGCTGGAGGCTGGCTGCAGCTCCTGCACCCCGCCATCAGCTGCTGGAGGCTGGCTGCAGCTCCTCCACCCCGCCATCAGCTGCTGGAGGCTGGCTTCTGCTCCTCCACCCCGCCACCAGCTGCTGGAGGCTTGCTGCTGCTCCTGCACCCCGCCATCAGCTGCTGGAGGCTTCTGTTCCTCCACCCCGCCATCAGCAGCTGGAGGCTGGCTGCTGGAGGCCGGCTGCTGCTCCTCCACCCCGCCATCAGCTGCTGGAGGCTGGCTGCTGCTCCTGCACCCCGCCATCAGCTGCTGGAGGCTGGCTGCTGCTCCTCCACCCCACCATGACCTGCTGGAGGCTGGCTGCAGCTCCTCCACCCCGCCATCAGCTGCTGGAGGCTGCCTGCAGCTCCTGCACTCCGCCATCAGCTGCTGGAGGCTGGCTGCAGCTCCTCCACCCCGCCATCAGCTGCTGGAGGCTGGCTTCTGCTCCTCCACCCCGCCACCAGCTGCTGGAGGCTGGCTGCTGCTCCTGCACCCCGCCATCAGCTGCTGGAGGCTTCTGTTCCTCCACCCCGCCATCAGCAGCTGGAGGCTGGCTGCTGGAGGCTGGCTGCTGCTCCTCCACCCCGCCATCACCAGCTGGAGGCTGGCTGCTGCTCCTCCACCCCGCCATCACCAGCTGGAGGCTGGCTGCAGCTCCTGCACCCCGCCATCAGCTGCTGGAGGCTGCCTGGAGCTCCTGCACCCCGCCATCAGCTGCTGGAGGCTTCTGTTCCTCCACCCCGCCATCAGCAGCTGGAGGCTGGCTGCTGGAGGCTGGCTGCTGCTCCTCCACCCCGCCATCACCAGCTGGAGGCTGGCTGCAGCTCCCGCACCCCGCCATCAGATGCTGGAGGCTGCCTGCAGCTCCTGCACCCCGCCATCAGCTGCTGGAGGCTGCCTGCAGCTCTTGCTCCCCGCCATCAGCTGCTGGAGGCTGGCTGCAGCTCCTCCACCCCGCCATCAGCTGCTGGAGGCTGGCTTCTGCTCCTCCACCCCGCCATCAGCTGCTGGAGGCTGGCTGCTGCTCCTGCACCCCGCCATCAGCTGCTGGAGGCTTCTGTTCCTCCACCACGCCATCAGCAGCTGGAGGCTGGCTGCTGGAGGCTGGCTGCTGCTCCTCCACCCCGCCATCACCAGCTGGAGGCTGGCTGCAGCTCCTGCACCCCGCCATCAGCTGCTGGAGGCTGCCTGGAGCTCCTGCACCCCGCCATCAGCTGCTGGAGGCTTCTGTTCCTCCACCCCGCCATCAGCAGCTGGAGGCTGGCTGCTGGAGGCTGGCTGCTGCTCCTCCACCCCGCCATCACCAGCTGGAGGCTGGCTGCAGCTCCTGCACCCCGCCATCAGCTGCTGGAGGCTGCCTGCAGCTCCTGCACCCCGCCATCAGCTGCTGGAGGCTGGCTAGTGCTCCTGCACCCCGCCATCAGCTGCTGGAGGCTTCTGTTCCTCCACCCCGCCATCAGCAGCTGGAGGCTGGCTGCTGGAGGCTGGCTGCTGCTCCTCCACCCCGCCATCACCAGCTGGAGGCTGGCTGCAAATCCTGCACCCCGACATCAGCTGCTGGAGGCTGGCTGCAGCTCCTGCACCCCGCCATCAGCTGCTGGAGGCTTCTGTTCCTCCACCCCGCCATCACAGCTGGAGGCTGGCTGCTGCTCCTCCACCCCGCCATCAGCTGCTGGAGGCTGCCTGCAGCTCCTGCACCCCGCCATCAGCTGCTGGAGGCTGGCTGCTGCTCCTGCACCCCGCCATCAGCTGCTGGAGGCTGGCTGCTGCTCCTCCACCCCACCATGACCTGCTGGAGGCTGGCTGCAGCTCCTCCACCCCGCCATCAGCTGCTGGAGGCTGCCTGCAGCTCCTGCACCCCGCCATCAGCTGCTGGAGGCTGCCTGCAGCTCCTGCACCCCGCCATCAGCTGCTGGAGGCTGGCTGCAGCTCCTCCACCCCGCCATCAGCTGCTGGAGGCTGGCTTCTGCTCCTCCACACCGCCATCAGCTGCTGGAGGCTGGCTGCTGCTCCTCCACCCCGCCATCACCAGCTGGAGGCTGGCTGCAGCTCCTGCACCCCGCAATCAGCTGCTGGAGGCTGCCTGCAGCTCCTGCACCCCGCCATCAGCTGCTGGAGGCTGGCTGCTGCTCCTGCACCCCGCCATCAGCTGCTGGAGGCTGGCTGCTGCTCCTCCACCCCACCATGACCTGCTGGAGGCTAGCTGCAGCCCCTCCACCCCGCCATCCGCTGCTGGAGTCTGGCTTCTGCTCCTCCACCCCGCCACCAGCTGCTGGAGGCTGGCTGCTGCTCCTGCACCCCGCCATCAGCTGCTGGAGGCTGGCTGCAGCTCCTCCACCCCGTCATCCGCTGCTGGAGGCTGGCTTCTGCTCCTCCACCCCGCCACCAGCTGCTGGAGGCTGGCTGCTGCTCCTGCACCCCGCCATCAGCTGCTGGAGGCTTCTGTTCCTCCACCCCGCCATCAGCAGCTTGAGGCTGGCTGCTGGAGGCTGGCTGCTGCTCCTCCACCCCGCCATCACCAGCTGGAGGCTGGCTGCAGCTCCTGCACCCCGCCTTTAGCTGCTGGAGGCTGCCTGGAGCTCCTGCACCCCGCCATCAGCTGCTGGAGGCTTCTGTTCCTCCACCCCGCCATCAGCAGCTTGAGGCTGGCTGCTGGAGGCTGGCTGCTGCTCCTCCACCCCGCCATCACCAGCTGGAGGCTGCCTGCGGCTCCTGCACCCCGCCATCAGCTGCTGGAGGCTGGCTGCTGCTCCTGCACCCCGCCATCAGCTGCTGGAGGCTGGCTGCAGCTCCTGCACCCCGCCATCAGCTGCTGGAGGCTGCCTGCGGCTCCTGCACCCCGCCATCAGCTGCTGGAGGCTGGCTGCTGCTCCTGCACCCCGCCATCAGCTGCTGGAGGCTGGCTGCTGCTCCTCCACCCCACCATGACCTGCTGGAGGCTAGCTGCTGCTCCTCCACCCCGCCATCCGCTGCTGGAGGCTGGCTTCTGCTCCTCCACCCCGCCATCAGCTGCTGGAGGCTGGCTTCTGCTCCTCCACCCCACCACCAGCTGCTGGAGGCTGGCTGCTGCTCCGGCACCCCGCCATCAGCTGCTGGAGGCTTCTGTTCCTCCACCCCGCCATCAGCAGCTGGAGGCTGGCTGCTGCTCCTCCACCCCGCCATCACCAGCTGGAGGTTGGCTGCAGCTCCTGCACCCCGCCATCAGCTGCTGGAGGCTGGCTGCTGCTCCTCCACCCCACCATGACCTGCTGGAGGCTGGCTGCAGCTCCTCCACCCCGCCATCAGCTGCTGGAGGCTGCCTGCAGCTCCTGCACCCCGCCATCAGCTGCTGGAGGCTGCCTGCAGCTCCTGCACCCCGCCATCAGCTGCTGGAGGCTGGCTGCAGCTCCTGCACCCCGCCATCAGCTGTTGGAGGCTGGCTGCAGCTCCTCCACCCCGCCACCAGCTGCTGGAGGCTGCCTGCAGCTCCTGCACCCCGCCATCAGCTGCTGGAGGCCGGCTGCAGCTCCTCCACCCCGCCACCAGCTGCTGGAGGCTGCCTGCAGCTCCTCCACCCCTTCATCAGCTGCTGGAGGCTGCCTGCAGCTCCTGCACCCCTTCATCAGCTGCTGGAGGCTGGCTGCAGCTCCTCCACCCTGCCATCAGCTGCTGGAGGCTTCTGTTCCTCCACCCCACCATCGGCAGCTGGAGGCTGGCTGCTGGAGGCTGGCTGCTGCTCCTCCACCCCGCCATCACCAGCTGGAGGCTGGCTGCAACTCCTGCACCCCGCCATCAGCTGCTGGAGGCTGGCTGCAGCTCCTCCACCCCGCCATCAGCTGCTGAAGGCTGCCTGCAGCTCCTGCACCCCGCCATCAGCTGCTGGTGGCTGCCTGCAGCTCCTGCACCCCGCCATCAGCTGCTGGAGGCTGGTGCAGCTCCTCCACCCCGCCATCAGCTGCTGGAGGCTGGCTTCTGCTCCTCCACCCCGCCACCAGCTGCTGGAGGCTGGCTGCTGCTCCTGCACCCCGCCATCAGCATCTGGAGGCTGGCTGCTGGAGGCTGGCTGCTGCTCCTCCACCCCGCCATCAGCTGCTGGAGGCTTCTGTTCCTCCACCCCGCCATCAGCTGCTGGAGGCTGCCTGGAGCTCCTCCACCCCGCCATCCGCTGCTGGAGGCTGGCTTCTGCTCCTCCACCCCGCCACCAGCTGCTGGAGGCTGGTTGCTGCTCCTGCACCCCGCCATCAGCTGCTGGAGGCTTCTGTTCCTCCACCCCGCCATCAGCATCTGGAGGCTGGCTGCAGCTCCTCCACCCTGCCATCAGCTGCTGGAGGCTTCTGTTCCTCCACCCCGCCATCACCAGCTGGAGGCTGGCTGCAACTCCTGCACCCCGCCATCAGCTGCTGGAGGCTGGCTGCAGCTCCTCCACCCCGCCATCAGCTGCTGAAGGCTGCCTGCAGCTCCTGCACCCCGCCATCAGCTGCTGGTGGCTGCCTGCAGCTCCTGCACCCCGCCATCAGCTGCTGGAGGCTGGTGCAGCTCCTCCACCCTGCCATCAGCTGCTGGAGGCTGGCTTCTGCTCCTGCACCCCGCCATCAGCTGCTGGAGGCTTCTGTTCCTCCACCCCGCCATCAGCTCCTGGAGGCTGCCTGGAGCTCCTCCACCCCGCCATCCGCTGCTGGAGGCTGGCTTCTGCTCCTCCACCCCGCCACCAGCTGCTGGAGGCTGGTTGCTGCTCCTGCACCCCGCCATCAGCTGCTGGAGGCTTCTGTTCCTCCACCCCGCCATCAGCAGCTGGAGGCTGGCTGCTGGAGGCTGGCTGCTGCTCCTCCACCCCGCCATCACCAGCTGGAGGCTGGCTGCAGCTCCTGCACCCCGCCATCAGCTGCTGGAGGCTGCCTGGAGCTCCTGCACCCCGCCATCAGCTGCTGGAGGCTTCTGTTCCTCCACCCCGCCATCAGCAGCTGGAGGCTGGCTGCTGGAGGCTGGCTGCTGCTCCTCCACCCCGCCATCACCAGCTGGAGGCTGCCTGCAGCTCCTGCACCCCGCCATCAGCTGCTGGAGGCTACCTGCAGCTCCTCCACCCCGCCATCAGCTGCTGGAGGCTGCCTGCAGCTCCTGCACCCCGCCATCAGCTGCTGGTGGCTGCCTGCAGCTCCTGCACCCCGCCATCAGCTGCTGGAGGCTGGTGCAGCTCCTCCACCCCGCCATCAGCTGCTGGAGGCTGGCTTCTGCTCCTCCACCCCGCCACCAGCTGCTGGAGGCTGGCTGATGCTCCTGCACCCCGCCATCAGCTGCTGGAGGCTTCTGTTCCTCCACCCCGCCATCAGCATCTGGAGGCTGGCTGCTGGAGGCTGGCTGCTGCTCCTCCACCCCGCCATCACCAGCTGGAGGCTGGCTGCAGCTCCTGCACCCCGCCATCACCAGCTGGAGGCTGGCTGCAGCTCCTGCACCCCGCCATCAGCTGCTGGAGGCTGCCTGCAGCTCCTGCACCTCGCCATCAGCTGCTGGAGGCTGGCTGCTGCTCCTGCACCCCGCCATCAGCTGCTGGAGGCTGGCTGCTGCTCCTCCACCCCACCATCAGCTGCTGGAGGCTGCCTGCAGCTCCTGCACCCCGCCATCAGCTGCTGGAGGCTGCCTGCAGCTCCTGCACCCCGCCATCAGCTGCTGGAGACTGGCTGCAGCTCCTCCACCCCGCCATCCGCTGCTGGAGGCTGGCTTCTGCTCCTCCACCCCGCCACCAGCTGCTGGAGGCTGGCTGCTGCTCCTGCACCCCGCCATCAGCTGCTGGAGGCTTCTGTTCCTCCACCCCGCCATCAGCAGCTGGAGGCTGGCTGCTGGAGGCTGGCTGCTGCTCCTCTTCCCCGCCATCACCAGCTGGAGGCTGGCTGCAGCTCCTGCACCCCGCCATCAGCTGCTGGAGGCTGCCTGGAGCTCCTGCACCCCGCCATCAGCTGCTGGAGGCTTCTGTTCCTCCACCCCGCCATCAGCAGCTGGAGGCTGGCTGCTGGAGGCTGGCTGCTGCTCCTCCACCCCGCCATCACCAGCTGGAGGCTGCCTGCAGCTCCTGCACCCCGCCATCAGCTGCTGGAGGCTACCTGCAGCTCCTCCACCCCGCCATCAGCTGCTGGAGGCTGGCTTCTGCTCCTCCACCCCACCATGACCTGCTGGAGGCTGGCTGCAGCTCCTCCACCCCGCCATCAGCTGCTGGAGGCTGCCTGCAGCTCCTGCACCCCGCCATCAGCTGCTGGAGGCTGGCTGCTGCTCCTCCACCCCACCATGACCTGCTGGAGGCTGGCTGCAGCTCCTCCACCCCGCCATCAGCTGCTGGAGGCTGCCTGCAGCTCCTGCACCCCGCCATCAGCTGCTGGAGGCTGCCTGCAGCTCCTGCACCCCGCCATCAGCTGCTGGAGGCTGGCTGCAGCTCCTCCACCCCGCCATCAGCTGCTGGAGACTGGCTGCAGCTCCTCCACCCCACCATGACCTGCTGAAGGCTGGCTGCAGCTCCTTCACCCCGCCATCAGCTGCTGGAGGCTGCCTGCAGCTCCTGCACCCCGCCATCAGCTGCTGGAGGCTGCCTGCAGCTCCTGCACCCCGCCATCAGCTGCTGGAGGCTGGCTACAGCTCCTCCACCCCGCCATCAGCTGCTGGAGGCTGGCTTCTGCTCCTCCACCCCGCCATCAGCTGCTGGAGGCTTCTGTTCCTCCACCCCGCCATCACCAGCTGGAGGTTGGCTGCAGCTCCTGCACCCCGCCATCAGCTGCTGGAGGCTGGCTGCTGCTCCTCCACCCCACCATGACCTGCTGGAGGCTGGCTGCAGCTCCTCCACCCCGCCATCAGCTGCTGGAGGCAGCCTGCAGCTCCTGCACCCCGCCATCAGCTGCTGGAGGCTGCCTGCAGCTCCTGCACCCCGCCATCAGCTGCTGGAGGCTGGCTGCAGCTCCTGCACCCCGCCATCAGCTGTTGGAGGCTGGCTGCAGCTCCTCCACCCCGCCACCAGCTGCTGGAGGCTGCCTGCAGCTCCTGCACCCCGCCATCAGCTGCTGGAGGCCGGCTGCAGCTCCTCCACCCCGCCACCAGCTGCTGGAGGCTGCCTGCAGCTCCTCCACCCCTTCATCAGCTGCTGGAGGCTGCCTGCAGCTCCTCCACCCTGCCATCAGCTGCTGGAGGCTTCTGTTCCTCCACCCCGCCATTGGCAGCTGGAGGCTGGCTGCTGGAGGCTTCTGTTCCTCCACCCCGCCATCACCAGCTGGAGGCTGGCTGCAACTCCTGCACCCCGCCATCAGCTGCTGGAGGCTGGCTGCAGCTCCTCCACCCCGCCATCAGCTGCTGGAGGCTGCCTGCAGCTCCTGCACCCCGCCATCAGCTGCTGGTGGCTGCCTGCAGCTCCTGCACCCCGCCATCAGCTGCTGGAGGCTGGTGCAGCTCCTCCACCCCGCCATCAGCTGCTGGAGGCTGGCTTCTGCTCCTCCACCCCGCCACCAGCTGCTGGAGGCTGGCTGCTGCTCCTGCACCCCGCCATCAGCTGCTGGAGGCTTCTGTTCCTCCACCCCGCCATCAGCATCTGGAGGCTGGCTGCTGGAGGCTGGCTGCTGCTCCTCCACCCCGCCATCACCAGCTGGAGGCTGGCTGCAGCTCCTGCACCCCGCCATTGGCTGCTGGAGGCTGCCTGGAGCTCCTGCACCCCGCCATCAGCTGCTGGAGGCTTCTGTTCCTCCACCCCGCCATCAGCAGCTGGAGGCTGGCTGCTGGAGGCTGGCTGCTGCTCCTCCACCCCGCCATCACCAGCTGGAGGCTGGCTGCAGCTCCTGCACCCCGCCATCAGCTGCTGGAGGCTGCCTGCAGCTCCTGACCCCCGCCATCAGCTGCTGGAGGCTGGCTGCTGCTCCTGCACCCCGCCATCAGCTGCTGGAGGCTGGCTGCTGCTCCTCCACCCCACCATGACCTGCTGGAGGCTGGCTGCAGCTCCTCCGCCCCGCCATCAGCTGCTGGAGGCTGGCTTCTGCTCCTCCACCCCGCCACCAGCTGCTGGAGGCTGGCTGCTGCTCCTGCACCCCGCCATCAGCTGCTGGAGGCTTCTGTTCCTCCACCCCGCCATCAGCAGCTGGAGGCTGGCTGCTGGAGGCTGGCTGCTGCTCCTCCACCCCGCCATCACCAGCTGGAGGCTGGCTGCTGCTCCTCCACCCCGCCATCACCAGCTGGAGGCTGGCTGCAGCTCCTGCACCCCGCCATCAGCTGCTGGAGGCTGCCTGGAGCTCCTGCACCCCGCCATCAGCTGCTGGAGGCTTCTGTTCCTCCACCCCGCCATCAGCAGCTGGAGGCTGGCTGCTGGAGGCTGGCTGCTGCTCCTCCACCCCGCCATCACCAGCTGGAGGCTGGCTGCAGCTCCCGCACCCCGCCATCAGATGCTGGAGGCTGCCTGCAGCTCCTGCACCCCGCCATCAGCTGCTGGAGGCTGCCTGCAGCTCTTGCTCCCCGCCATCAGCTGCTGGAGGCTGGCTGCAGCTCCTCCACCCCGCCATCAGCTGCTGTAGGCTGGCTTCTGCTCCTCCACCCCGCCATCAGCTGCTGGAGGCTGGCTGCTGCTCCTGCACCCCGCCATCAGCTGCTGGAGGCTTCTGTTCCTCCACCACGCCATCAGCAGCTGGAGGCTGCCTGCTGGAGGCTGGCTGCTGCTCCTCCACCCCGCCATCACCAGCTGGAGGCTGGCTGCAGCTCCTGCACCCCGCCATCAGCTGCTGGAGGCTGCCTGGAGCTCCTGCACCCCGCCATCAGCTGCTGGAGGCTTCTGTTCCTCCACCCCGCCATCAGCAGCTGGAGGCTGGCTGCTGGAGGCTGGCTGCTGCTCCTCCACCCCGCCATCACCAGCTGGAGGCTGGCTGCAGCTCCTGCACCCCGCCATCAGCTGCTGGAGGCTGCCTGCAGCTCCTGCACCCCGCCATCAGCTGCTGGAGGCTGGCTAGTGCTCCTGCACCCCGCCATCAGCTGCTGGAGGCTTCTGTTCCTCCACCCCGCCATCAGCAGCTGGAGGCTGGCTGCTGGAGGCTGGCTGCTGCTCCTCCACCCCGCCATCACCAGCTGGAGGCTGGCTGCAAATCCTGCACCCCGACATCAGCTGCTGGAGGCTGGCTGCAGCTCCTGCACCCCGCCATCAGCTGCTGGAGGCTTCTGTTCCTCCACCCCGCCATCACAGCTGGAGGCTGGCTGCTGCTCCTCCACCCCGCCATCAGCTGCTGGAGGCTGGCTGCTGCTCCTGCACCCCGCCATCAGCTGCTGGAGGCTGGCTGCTGCTCCTCCACCCCACCATGACCTGCTGGAGGCTGGCTGCAGCTCCTCCACCCCGCCATCAGCTGCTGGAGGCTGCCTGCAGCTCCTGCACCCCGCCATCAGCTGCTGGAGGCTGCCTGCAGCTCCTGCACCCCGCCATCAGCTGCTGGAGGCTGGCTGCAGCTCCTCCACCCCGTCATCCGCTGCTGGAGGCTGGCTTCTGCTCCTCCACCCCGCCACCAGCTGCTGGAGGCTGGCTGCTGCTCCTGCACCCCGCCATCAGCTGCTGGAGGCTTCTGTTCCTCCACCCCGCCATCAGCAGCTTGAGGCTGGCTGCTGGAGGCTGGCTGCTGCTCCTCCACCCCGCCATCACCAGCTGGAGGCTGGCTGCAGCTCCTGCACCCCGCCTTTAGCTGCTGGAGGCTGCCTGGAGCTCCTGCACCCCGCCATCAGCTGCTGGAGGCTTCTGTTCCTCCACCCCGCCATCAGCAGCTTGAGGCTGGCTGCTGGAGGCTGGCTGCTGCTCCTCCACCCCGCCATCACCAGCTGGAGGCTGCCTGCGGCTCCTGCACCCCGCCATCAGCTGCTGGAGGCTGGCTGCTGCTCCTGCACCCCGCCATCAGCTGCTGGAGGCTGGCTGCAGCTCCTGCACCCCGCCATCAGCTGCTGGAGGCTGCCTGCGGCTCCTGCACCCCGCCATCAGCTGCTGGAGGCTGGCTGCTGCTCCTGCACCCCGCCATCAGCTGCTGGAGGCTGGCTGCTGCTCCTCCACCCCACCATGACCTGCTGGAGGCTGGCTGCTGCTCCTCCACCCCACCATGACCTGCTGGAGGCTGGCTGCAGCTCCTCCACCCCGCCATCAGCTGCTGGAGGCTGCCTGGAGCTCCTGCACCCCGCCATCAGCTGCTGGAGGCTTCTCTTCCTCCACCCCGCCATCACCAGCTGGAGGCTGGCTGCAGCTCCTGCACCCCGCCATCAGCTGCTGGAGGCTGCCTGCAGCTCCTGCACCCCGCCATCAGCTGCTGGAGGCTGGCTGCTGCTCCTGCACCCCGCCATCAGCTGCTGGAGGCTGGCTGCTGCTCCTCCACCCCACCATGACCTGCTGGAGGCTAGCTGCAGCTCCTCCACCCCGCCATCCGCTGCTGGAGGCTGGCTTCTGCTCCTCCACCCCGCCATCAGCTGCTGGAGGCTGGCTTCTGCTCCTCCACCCCGCCACCAGCTGCTGGAGGCTGGCTGCTGCTCCGGCTCCCCGCCATCAGCTGCTGGAGGCTTCTGTTCCTCCACCCCGCCATCAGCAGCTGGAGGCTGGCTGCTGCTCCTCCACCCCGCCATCACCAGCTGGAGGTTGGCTGCAGCTCCTGCACCCCGCCATCAGCTGCTGGAGGCTGGCTGCTGCTCCTCCACCCCACCATGACCTGCTGGAGGCTGGCTGCAGCTCCTCCACCCCGCCATCAGCTGCTGGAGGCTGCCTGCAGCTCCTGCACCCCGCCATCAGCTGCTGGAGGCTGCCTGCAGCTCCTGCACCCCGCCATCAGCTGCTGGAGGCTGGCTGCAGCTCCTGCACCCCGCCATCAGCTGTTGGAGGCTGGCTGCAGCTCCTCCACCCCGCCACCAGCTGCTGGAGGCTGCCTGCAGCTCCTGCACCCCGCCATCAGCTGCTGGAGGCCGGCTGCAGCTCCTCCACCCCGCCACCAGCTGCTGGAGGCTGCCTGCAGCTCCTCCACCCCTTCATCAGCTGCTGGAGGCTGCCTGCAGCTCCTGCACCCCTTCATCAGCTGCTGGAGGCTGGCTGCAGCTCCTCCACCCTGCCATCAGCTGCTGGAGGCTTCTGTTCCTCCACCCCACCATCGGCAGCTGGAGGCTGGCTGCTGGAGGCTGGCTGCTGCTCCTCCACCCCGCCATCACCAGCTGGAGGCTGGCTGCAACTCCTGCACCCCGCCATCAGCTGCTGGAGGCTGGCTGCAGCTCCTCCACCCCGCCATCAGCTGCTGAAGGCTGCCTGCAGCTCCTGCACCCCGCCATCAGCTGCTGGTGGCTGCCTGCAGCTCCTGCACCCCGCCATCAGCTGCTGGAGGCTGGTGCAGCTCCTCCACCCCGCCATCAGCTGCTGGAGGCTGGCTTCTGCTCCTCCACCCCGCCACCAGCTGCTGGAGGCTGGCTGCTGCTCCTGCACCCCGCCATCAGCATCTGGAGGCTGGCTGCTGGAGGCTGGCTGCTGCTCCTCCACCCCGCCATCACCAGCTGGAGGCTGGCTGCAGCTCCTGCACCCCGCCATCAGCTGCTGGAGGCTGCCTGGAGCTCCTGCACCCCGCCATCAGCTGCTGGAGGCTTCTGTTCCTCCACCCCGCCATCAGCAGCTGGAGGCTGGCTGCTGGAGGCTGGCTGCTGCTCCTCCACCCCGCCATCACCAGCTGGAGGCTGGCTGCAGCTCCTGCACCCCGCCATCAGCTGCTGGAGGCTGCCTGCAGCTCCTGACCCCCGCCATCAGCTGCTGGAGGCTGGCTGCTGCTCCTGCACCCCGCCATCAGCTGCTGGAGGCTGGCTGCTGCTCCTCCACCCCGCCATCAGCTGCTGGAGGCTTCTGTTCCTCCACCCCGCCATCAGCTGCTGGAGGCTGCCTGGAGCTCCTCCACCCCGCCATCCGCTGCTGGAGGCTGGCTTCTGCTCCTCCACCCCGCCACCAGCTGCTGGAGGCTGGTTGCTGCTCCTGCACCCCGCCATCAGCTGCTGGAGGCTTCTGTTCCTCCACCCCGCCATCAGCATCTGGAGGCTGGCTGCAGCTCCTCCACCCTGCCATCAGCTGCTGGAGGCTTCTGTTCCTCCACCCCGCCATCACCAGCTGGAGGCTGGCTGCAACTCCTGCACCCCGCCATCAGCTGCTGGAGGCTGGCTGCAGCTCCTCCACCCCGCCATCAGCTGCTGAAGGCTGCCTGCAGCTCCTGCACCCCGCCATCAGCTGCTGGTGGCTGCCTGCAGCTCCTGCACCCCGCCATCAGCTGCTGGAGGCTGGTGCAGCTCCTCCACCCCGCCATCAGCTGCTGGAGGCTGGCTTCTGCTCCTGCACCCCGCCATCAGCTGCTGGAGGCTTCTGTTCCTCCACCCCGCCATCAGCTCCTGGAGGCTGCCTGGAGCTCCTCCACCCCGCCATCCGCTGCTGGAGGCTGGCTTCTGCTCCTCCACCCCGCCACCAGCTGCTGGAGGCTGGTTGCTGCTCCTGCACCCCGCCATCAGCTGCTGGAGGCTTCTGTTCCTCCACCCCGCCATCAGCAGCTGGAGGCTGGCTGCTGGAGGCTGGCTGCTGCTCCTCCACCCCGCCATCACCAGCTGGAGGCTGGCTGCAGCTCCTGCACCCCGCCATCAGCTGCTGGAGGCTGCCTGGAGCTCCTGCACCCCGCCATCAGCTGCTGGAGGCTTCTGTTCCTCCACCCCGCCATCAGCAGCTGGAGGCTGGCTGCTGGAGGCTGGCTGCTGCTCCTCCACCCCGCCATCACCAGCTGGAGGCTGCCTGCAGCTCCTGCACCCCGCCATCAGCTGCTGGAGGCTACCTGCAGCTCCTCCACCCCGCCATCAGCTGCTGGAGGCTGCCTGCAGCTCCTGCACCCCGCCATCAGCTGCTGGTGGCTGCCTGCAGCTCCTGCACCCCGCCATCAGCTGCTGGAGGCTGGTGCAGCTCCTCCACCCCGCCATCAGCTGCTGGAGGCTGGCTTCTGCTCCTCCACCCCGCCACCAGCTGCTGGAGGCTGGCTGATGCTCCTGCACCCCGCCATCAGCTGCTGGAGGCTTCTGTTCCTCCACCCCGCCATCACCAGCTGGAGGCTGGCTGCAGCTCCTGCACCCCGCCATCAGCTGCTGGAGGCTGCCTGGAGCTCCTGCACCCCGCCATCAGCTGCTGGAGGCTTCTGTTCCTCCACCCCGCCATCAGCAGCTGGAGGCTGGCTGCTGGAGGCTGGCTGCTGCTCCTCCACCCCGCCATCACCAGCTGGAGGCTGGCTGCAGCTCCTGCACCCCGCCATCAGCTGCTGGAGGCTGCCTGCAGCTCCTGCACCTCGCCATCAGCTGCTGGAGGCTGGCTGCTGCTCCTGCACCCCGCCATCAGCTGCTGGAGGCTGGCTGCTGCTCCTCCACCCCACCATCAGCTGCTGGAGGCTGCCTGCAGCTCCTGCACCCCGCCATCAGCTGCTGGAGGCTGCCTGCAGCTCCTGCACCCCGCCATCAGCTGCTGGAGACTGGCTGCAGCTCCTCCACCCCGCCATCCGCTGCTGGAGGCTGGCTTCTGCTCCTCCACCCCGCCACCAGCTGCTGGAGGCTGGCTGCTGCTCCTGCACCCCGCCATCAGCTGCTGGAGGCTTCTGTTCCTCCACCCCGCCATCAGCAGCTGGAGGCTGGCTGCTGGAGGCTGGCTGCTGCTCCTCTTCCCCGCCATCACCAGCTGGAGGCTGGCTGCAGCTCCTGCACCCCGCCATCAGCTGCTGGAGGCTGCCTGGAGCTCCTGCACCCCGCCATCAGCTGCTGGAGGCTTCTGTTCCTCCACCCCGCCATCAGCAGCTGGAGGCTGGCTGCTGGAGGCTGGCTGCTGCTCCTCCACCCCGCCATCACCAGCTGGAGGCTGCCTGCAGCTCCTGCACCCCGCCATCAGCTGCTGGAGGCTACCTGCAGCTCCTCCACCCCGCCATCAGCTGCTGGAGGCTGGCTTCTGCTCCTCCACCCCACCATGACCTGCTGGAGGCTGGCTGCAGCTCCTCCACCCCGCCATCAGCTGCTGGAGGCTGCCTGCAGCTCCTGCACCCCGCCATCAGCTGCTGGAGGCTGGCTGCTGCTCCTCCACCCCACCATGACCTGCTGGAGGCTGGCTGCAGCTCCTCCACCCCGCCATCAGCTGCTGGAGGCTGCCTGCAGCTCCTGCACCCCGCCATCAGCTGCTGGAGGCTGGCTGCAGCTCCTCCACCCCGCCATCAGCTGCTGGAGACTGGCTGCAGCTCCTCCACCCCACCATGACCTGCTGAAGGCTGGCTGCAGCTCCTTCACCCCGCCATCAGCTGCTGGAGGCTGCCTGCAGCTCCTGCACCCCGCCATCAGCTGCTGGAGGCTGCCTGCAGCTCCTGCACCCCGCCATCAGCTGCTGGAGGCTGGCTTCTGCTCCTCCACCCCGCCATCAGCTGCTGGAGGCTTCTGTTCCTCCACCCCGCCATCACCAGCTGGAGGTTGGCTGCAGCTCCTGCACCCCGCCATCAGCTGCTGGAGGCTGGCTGCTGCTCCTCCACCCCACCATGACCTGCTGGAGGCTGGCTGCAGCTCCTCCACCCCGCCATCAGCTGCTGGAGGCAGCCTGCAGCTCCTGCACCCCGCCATCAGCTGCTGGAGGCTGCCTGCAGCTCCTGCACCCCGCCATCAGCTGCTGGAGGCTGGCTGCAGCTCCTGCACCCCGCCATCAGCTGTTGGAGGCTGGCTGCAGCTCCTCCACCCCGCCACCAGCTGCTGGAGGCTGCCTGCAGCTCCTGCACCCCGCCATCAGCTGCTGGAGGCCGGCTGCAGCTCCTCCACCCCGCCACCAGCTGCTGGAGGCTGCCTGCAGCTCCTCCACCCCTTCATCAGCTGCTGGAGGCTGCCTGCAGCTCCTCCACCCTGCCATCAGCTGCTGGAGGCTTCTGTTCCTCCACCCCGCCATTGGCAGCTGGAGGCTGGCTGCTGGAGGCTTCTGTTCCTCCACCCCGCCATCACCAGCTGGAGGCTGGCTGCAACTCCTGCACCCCGCCATCAGCTGCTGGAGGCTGGCTGCAGCTCCTCCACCCCGCCATCAGCTGCTGGAGGCTGCCTGCAGCTCCTGCACCCCGCCATCAGCTGCTGGTGGCTGCCTGCAGCTCCTGCACCCCGCCATCAGCTGCTGGAGGCTGGTGCAGCTCCTCCACCCCGCCATCAGCTGCTGGAGGCTGGCTTCTGCTCCTCCACCCCGCCACCAGCTGCTGGAGGCTGGCTGCTGCTCCTGCACCCCGCCATCAGCTGCTGGAGGCTTCTGTTCCTCCACCCCGCCATCAGCATCTGGAGGCTGGCTGCTGGAGGCTGGCTGCTGCTCCTCCACCCCGCCATCACCAGCTGGAGGCTGGCTGCAGCTCCTGCACCCCGCCATTGGCTGCTGGAGGCTGCCTGGAGCTCCTGCACCCCGCCATCAGCTGCTGGAGGCTTCTGTTCCTCCACCCCGCCATCAGCAGCTGGAGGCTGGCTGCTGGAGGCTGGCTGCTGCTCCTCCACCCCGCCATCACCAGCTGGAGGCTGGCTGCAGCTCCTGCACCCCGCCATCAGCTGCTGGAGGCTGCCTGCAGCTCCTGACCCCCGCCATCAGCTGCTGGAGGCTGGCTGCTGCTCCTGCACCCCGCCATCAGCTGCTGGAGGCTGGCTGCTGCTCCTCCACCCCACCATGACCTGCTGGAGGCTGGCTGCAGCTCCTCCGCCCCGCCATCAGCTGCTGGAGGCTTCTGTTCCTCCACCCCGCCATCAGCTGCTGGAGGCTGCCTGGAGCTCCTCCACCCCGCCATCCGCTGCTGGAGGCTGGCTTCTGCTCCTCCACCCCGCCACCAGCTGCTGGAGGCTGGTTGCTGCTCCTGCACCCCGCCATCAGCTGCTGGAGGCTTCTGTTCCTCCACCCCGCCATCAGCAGCTGGAGGCTGGCTGCTGGAGGCTGGCTGCTGCTCCTCCACCCCGCCATCACCAGCTGGAGGCTGGCTGCAGCTCCTGCACCCCGCCATCAGCTGCTGGAGGCTGCCTCGAGCTCCTGCACCCCGCCATCAGCTGCTGGAGGCTTCTGTTCCTCCACCCCGCCATCAGCAGCTGGAGGCTGGCTGCTGGAGGCTGGCTGCTGCTCCTCCACCCCGCCATCACCAGCTGGAGGCTGGCTGCAGCTCCTGCACCCCTTCATCAGCTGCTGGAGGCTGGCTGCAGCTCCTCCACCCTGCCATCAGCTGCTGGAGGCTTCTGTTCCTCCACCCCGCCATCGGCAGCTGGAGGCTGGCTGCTGGAGGCTGGCTGCTGCTCCTCCACCCCGCCATCACCAGCTGGAGGCTGGCTGCAACTCCTGCACCCCGCCATCAGCTGCTGGAGGCTGGCTGCAGCTCCTCCACCCCGCCATCAGCTGCTGGAGGCTGCCTGCAGCTCCTGCACCCCGCCATCAGCTGCTGGTGGCTGCCTGCAGCTCCTGCACCCCGCCATCAGCTGCTGGAGGCTGGTGCAGCTCCTCCACCCCGCCATCAGCTGCTGGAGGCTGGCTTCTGCTCCTCCACCCCGCCACCAGCTGCTGGAGGCTGGCTGCTGCTCCTGCACCCCACCATCAGCTGCTGGAGGCTTCTGTTCCTCCACCCCGCCATCAGCATCTGGAGGCTGGCTGCTGGAGGCTGGCTGCTGCTCCTCCACCCCGCCATCACCAGCTGGAGGCTGGCTGCAGCTCCTGCACCCCGCCATCAGCTGCTGGAGGCTGCCTGCAGCTCCTGACCCCCGCCATCAGCTGCTGGAGACTGGCTGCTGCTCCTGCACCCCGCCATCAGCTGCTGGAGGCTGGCTGCTGCTCCTCCACCCCACCATGACCTGCTGGAGGCTGGCTGCAGCTCCTCCACCCCGCCATCAGCTGCTGGAGGCTTCTGTTCCTCCACCCCGCCATCAGCTGCTGGAGGCTGCCTGGAGCTCCTCCACCCCGCCATCCGCTGCTGGAGGCTGGCTTCTGCTCCTCCACCCCGCCACCAGCTGCTGGAGGCTGGTTGCTGCTCCTGCACCCCGCCATCAGCTGCTGGAGGCTTCTGTTCCTCCACCCCGCCATCAGCAGCTGGAGGCTGGCTGCTGGAGGCTGGCTGCTGCTCCTCCACCCCGCCATCACCAGCTGGAGGCTGGCTGCAGCTCCTGCACCCCGCCATCAGCTGCTGGAGGCTGCCTGGAGCTCCTGCACCCGCCATCAGCTGCTGGAGGCTTCTGTTCCTCCACCCCGCCATCAGCAGCTGGAGGCTGGCTGCTGGAGGCTGGCTGCTGCTCCTCCACCCCGCCATCACCAGCTGGAGGCTGCCTGCAGCTCCTCCACCCCGCCATCAGCTGCTGGAGGCTGCCTGCAGCTCCTGCACCCCGCCATCAGCTGCTGGTGGCTGCCTGCAGCTCCTGCACCCCGCCATCAGCTGCTGGAGGCTGGTGCAGCTCCTCCACCCCGCCATCAGCTGCTGGAGGCTGGATTCTGCTCCTCCACCCCGCCACCAGCTGCTGGAGGCTGGCTGCTGCTCCTGCACCCCGCCATCAGCTGCTGGAGGCTTCTGTTCCTCCACCCCGCCATCAGCATCTGGAGGCTGGCTGCTGGAGGCTGGCTGCTGCTCCTCCACCCCGCCATCACCAGCTGGAGGCTGGCTGCAGCTCCTGCACCCCGCCATCAGCTGCTGGAGGCTGCCTGGAGCTCCTGCACCCCGCCATCAGCTGCTGGAGGCTTCTGTTCCTCCACCCCGCCATCAGCAGCTGGAGGCTGGCTGCTGGAGGCTGGCTGCTGCTCCTCCACCCCGCCATCACCAGCTGGAGGCTGGCTGCAGCTCCTGCACCCCGCCATCAGCTGCTGGAGGCTGCCTGCAGCTCCTGCACCCCGCCATCAGCTGCTGGAGGCTGGCTGCTGCTCCTGCACCCCGCCATCAGCTGCTGGAGGCTGGCTGCTGCTCCTCCACCCCACCATGACCTGCTGTAGGCTGGCTGCAGCTCCTCCACCCCGCCATCAGCTGCTGGAGGCTGCCTGCAGCTCCTGCACCCCGCCATCAGCTGCTGGAGGCTGCCTGCAGCTCCTGCACACCTCCATCAGCTGCTGGAGACTGGCTGCAGCTCCTCCACCCCGCCATCCGCTGCTGGAGGCTGGCTTCTGCTCCTCCACCCCGCCACCAGCTGCTGGAGGCTGGCTGCTGCTCCTGCACCCCGCCATCAGCTGCTGGAGGCTTCTGTTCCTCCACCCCGCCATCAGCAGCTGGAGGCTGGCTGCTGGAGGCTGGCTGCTGCTCCTCCACCCCGCCATCACCAGCTGGAGGCTGGCTGCAGCTCCTGCACCCCGCCATCAGCTGCTGGAGGCTGCCTGGAGCTCCTGCACCCCGCCATCAGCTGCTGGAGGCTTCTGTTCCTCCACCCCGCCATCAGCAGCTGGAGGCTGGCTGCTGCTCCTCCACCCCGCCATCAGCTGCTGGAGGCTGGCTGCTGCTCCTGCACCCCGCCATCAGCTGTTGGAGGCTTCTGTTCCTCCACCCCGCCATCAGCAGCTGGAGGTTGGCTGCTGCTCCTCCACCCCGCCATCAGCTGCTGGAGGCTGGCTGCTGCTCCTGCACCCCGCCATCAGCTGTTGGAGGCTTCTGTTCCTCCACCCCGCCATCAGCAGCTGGAGGCTGGCTGCTGCTCCTGCACCCCGCCATCAGCTGTTGGAGGCTTCTGTTCCTCCACCCCGCCATCAGCAGCTGGAGGCTGGCTGCTGCTCCTCCACCCCGCCATCAGCTGCTGGAGGCTGCCTGCAGCTCCTGCACCCCGCCATCAGCTGCTGGAGGCTGCCTGCAGCTCCTGCACCCCGCCATCAGCTGCTGGAGGCTTCTGTTCCTCCACCCCGCCATCAGCAGCTGGAGGCTGGCTGCTGGAGGCTGGCTGCTGCTCCTCCACCCCGCCATCACCAGCTGGAGGCTGGCTGCAGCTCCTCCACCCCACCATGACCTGCTGGAGGCTGGCTGCAGCTCCTGCACCCCGCCATCAGATGCTGGAGGCTGCCTGCAGCTCCTGAACCCCGCCATCAGCTGCTGGAGGCTGGCTGCTGCTCCTGCACCCCGCCATCAGCTGCTAGAGGCTGGCTGCTGCTCCTCCACCCCACCATGACCTGCTGGAGGCTGGCTGCAGCTCCTCTACCCCGCCATCAGCTGCTGGAGGCTGCCTGCAGCTCCTGCACCCCGCCATCAGCTGCTGGAGGCTGCCTGCA
Source organism: Nothobranchius furzeri (assembly GCF_043380555.1). NCBI lineage: Eukaryota > Metazoa > Chordata > Actinopteri > Cyprinodontiformes > Nothobranchiidae > Nothobranchius > Nothobranchius furzeri. The sequence continues at coordinate 2,646,604 of NW_027223039.1, forward strand.
GCTCTTGCTCCCCGCCATCAGCTGCTGGAGGCTGGCTGCAGCTCCTCCGCCCCGCCATCAGCTGCTGGAGGCTGGCTTCTGCTCCTCCACCCCGCCATCAGCTGCTGGAGGCTGGCTGCTGCTCCTGCACCCCGCCATCAGCTGCTGGAGGCTTCTGTTCCTCCACCCCGCCATCAGCAGCTGGAGGCTGGCTGCTGGAGGCTGGCTGCTGCTCCTCCACCCCGCCATCACCAGCTGGAGGCTGGCTGCAGCTCCTGCACCCCGCCATCAGCTGCTGGAGGCTGCCTGGAGCTCCTGCACCCCGCCATCAGCTGCTGGAGGCTTCTGTTCCTCCACCCCGCCATCAGCAGCTGGAGGCTGGCTGCTGGAGGCTGGCTGCTCCTCCTCCACCCCGCCATCACCAGCTGGAGGCTGGCTGCAGCTCCTGCACCCCGCCATCAGCTGCTGGAGGCTGCCTGCAGCTCCTGCACCCCGCCATCAGCTGCTGGAGGCTGGCTGCAGCTCCTCCACCCCGCCATCAGCTGCTGGAGGCTGGCTTCTGCTCCTCCACCCCGCCATCAGCTGCTGGAGGCTGGCTGCTGCTCCTGCACCCCGCCATCAGCAGCTGGAGGCTGGCTGCTGGAGGCTGGCTGCTGCTCCTCCACCCCGCCATCACCAGCTGGAGGCTGGCTGCAGCTCCTGCACCCTGCCATCAGCTGCTGGAGGCTGGCTTCTGCTCCTCCACCCCGCCACCAGCTGCTGGAGGCTTGCTGCTGCTCCTCCACCCCGCCATCAGCTGCTGGAGGCTGGCTGCTGCTCCTGCACCCCGCCATCAGCTGCTGGAGGCTGGCTGCTGCTCCTCCACCCCACCATGACCTGCTGGAGGCTGGCTGCAGCTCCTGCACCCCGCCATCAGCTGCTGGAGGCTGGCTGCAGCTCCTCCACCCCGCCATCAGCTGCTGGAGGCTGGCTTCTGCTCCTCCACCCCGCCACCAGCTGCTGGAGGCTTGCTGCTGCTCCTGCACCCCGCCATCAGCTGCTGGAGGCTTCTGTTCCTCCACCCCGCCATCAGCAGCTGAAGGCTGGCTGCTGGAGGCCGGCTGCTGCTCCTCCACCCCGCCATCAGCTGCTGGAGGCTGGCTGCTGCTCCTGCACCCCGCCATCAGCTGCTGGAGGCTGGCTGCTGCTCCTCCACCCCACCATGACCTGCTGGAGGCTGGCTGCAGCTCCTCCACCCCGCCATCAGCTGCTGGAGGCTGCCTGCAGCTCCTGCACTCCGCCATCAGCTGCTGGAGGCTGCCTGCAGCTCCTCCACCCCGCCATCAGCTGCTGGAGGCTGGCTTCTGCTCCTCCACCCCGCCACCAGCTGCTGGAGGCTGGCTGCTGCTCCTGCACCCCGCCATCAGCTGCTGGAGGCTTCTGTTCCTCCACCCCGCCATCAGCAGCTGGAGGCTGGCTGCTGCTCCTCCACCCCGCCATCACCAGCTGGAGGCTGGCTGCAGCTCCTGCACCCCGCCATCAGCTGCTGGAGGCTGGCTGCTGCTCCTCCACCCCGCCATCACCAGCTGGAGGCTGGCTGCTGCTCCTCCACCCCGCCATCACCAGCTGGAGGCTGGCTGCAGCTCCTGCACCCCGCCATCAGCTGCTGGAGGCTGCCTGGAGCTCCTGCACCCCGCCATCAGCTGCTGAAGGCTTCTGTTCCTCCACCCCGCCATCAGCAGCTGGAGGCTGGCTGCTGGAGGCTGGCTGCTGCTCCTCCACCCCGCCATCACCAGCTGGAGGCTGGCTGCAGCTCCTGCACCCCGCCATCAGCTGCTGGAGGCTGCCTGCAGCTCCTGCACCTCGCCATCAGCTGCTGGAGGCTGGCTGCTGCTCCTGCACCCCGCCATCAGCTGCTGGAGGCTGGCTGCTGCTCCTCCACCCCACCATCAGCTGCTGGAGGCTGCCTGCAGCTCCTGCACCCCGCCATCAGCTGCTGGAGGCTGCCTGCAGCTCCTGCACCCCGCCATCAGCTGCTGGAGACTGGCTGCAGCTCCTCCACCCCGCCATCCGCTGCTGGAGGCTGGCTTCTGCTCCTCCACCCCGCCACCAGCTGCTGGAGGCTGGCTGCTGCTCCTGCACCCCGCCATCAGCTGCTGGAGGCTTCTGTTCCTCCACCCCGCCATCAGCAGCTGGAGGCTGGCTGCTGGAGGCTGGCTGCTGCTCCTCTTCCCCGCCATCACCAGCTGGAGGCTGGCTGCAGCTCCTGCACCCCGCCATCAGCTGCTGGAGGCTGCCTGGAGCTCCTGCACCCCGCCATCAGCTGCTGGAGGCTTCTGTTCCTCCACCCCGCCATCAGCAGCTGGAGGCTGGCTGCTGGAGGCTGGCTGCTGCTCCTCCACCCCGCCATCACCAGCTGGAGGCTGCCTGCAGCTCCTGCACCCCGCCATCAGCTGCTGGAGGCTACCTGCAGCTCCTCCACCCCGCCATCAGCTGCTGGAGGCTGGCTTCTGCTCCTCCACCCCACCATGACCTGCTGGAGGCTGGCTGCAGCTCCTCCACCCCGCCATCAGCTGCTGGAGGCTGCCTGCAGCTCCTGCACCCCGCCATCAGCTGCTGGAGGCTGGCTGCTGCTCCTCCACCCCACCATGACCTGCTGGAGGCTGGCTGCAGCTCCTCCACCCCGCCATCAGCTGCTGGAGGCTGCCTGCAGCTCCTGCACCCCGCCATCAGCTGCTGGAGGCTGGCTGCAGCTCCTCCACCCCGCCATCAGCTGCTGGAGACTGGCTGCAGCTCCTCCACCCCACCATGACCTGCTGAAGGCTGGCTGCAGCTCCTTCACCCCGCCATCAGCTGCTGGAGGCTGCCTGCAGCTCCTGCACCCCGCCATCAGCTGCTGGAGGCTGCCTGCAGCTCCTGCACCCCGCCATCAGCTGCTGGAGGCTGGCTACAGCTCCTCCACCCCGCCATCAGCTGCTGGAGGCTGGCTTCTGCTCCTCCACCCCGCCATCAGCTGCTGGAGGCTTCTGTTCCTCCACCCCGCCATCACCAGCTGGAGGTTGGCTGCAGCTCCTGCACCCCGCCATCAGCTGCTGGAGGCTGGCTGCTGCTCCTCCACCCCACCATGACCTGCTGGAGGCTGGCTGCAGCTCCTCCACCCCGCCATCAGCTGCTGGAGGCAGCCTGCAGCTCCTGCACCCCGCCATCAGCTGCTGGAGGCTGCCTGCAGCTCCTGCACCCCGCCATCAGCTGCTGGAGGCTGGCTGCAGCTCCTGCACCCCGCCATCAGCTGTTGGAGGCTGGCTGCAGCTCCTCCACCCCGCCACCAGCTGCTGGAGGCTGCCTGCAGCTCCTGCACCCCGCCATCAGCTGCTGGAGGCCGGCTGCAGCTCCTCCACCCCGCCACCAGCTGCTGGAGGCTGCCTGCAGCTCCTCCACCCCTTCATCAGCTGCTGGAGGCTGCCTGCAGCTCCTCCACCCTGCCATCAGCTGCTGGAGGCTTCTGTTCCTCCACCCCGCCATTGGCAGCTGGAGGCTGGCTGCTGGAGGCTTCTGTTCCTCCACCCCGCCATCACCAGCTGGAGGCTGGCTGCAACTCCTGCACCCCGCCATCAGCTGCTGGAGGCTGGCTGCAGCTCCTCCACCCCGCCATCAGCTGCTGGAGGCTGCCTGCAGCTCCTGCACCCCGCCATCAGCTGCTGGTGGCTGCCTGCAGCTCCTGCACCCCGCCATCAGCTGCTGGAGGCTGGTGCAGCTCCTCCACCCCGCCATCAGCTGCTGGAGGCTGGCTTCTGCTCCTCCACCCCGCCACCAGCTGCTGGAGGCTGGCTGCTGCTCCTGCACCCCGCCATCAGCTGCTGGAGGCTTCTGTTCCTCCACCCCGCCATCAGCATCTGGAGGCTGGCTGCTGGAGGCTGGCTGCTGCTCCTCCACCCCGCCATCACCAGCTGGAGGCTGGCTGCAGCTCCTGCACCCCGCCATTGGCTGCTGGAGGCTGCCTGGAGCTCCTGCACCCCGCCATCAGCTGCTGGAGGCTTCTGTTCCTCCACCCCGCCATCAGCAGCTGGAGGCTGGCTGCTGGAGGCTGGCTGCTGCTCCTCCACCCCGCCATCACCAGCTGGAGGCTGGCTGCAGCTCCTGCACCCCGCCATCAGCTGCTGGAGGCTGCCTGCAGCTCCTGACCCCCGCCATCAGCTGCTGGAGGCTGGCTGCTGCTCCTGCACCCCGCCATCAGCTGCTGGAGGCTGGCTGCTGCTCCTCCACCCCACCATGACCTGCTGGAGGCTGGCTGCAGCTCCTCCGCCCCGCCATCAGCTGCTGGAGGCTTCTGTTCCTCCACCCCGCCATCAGCTGCTGGAGGCTGCCTGGAGCTCCTCCACCCCGCCATCCGCTGCTGGAGGCTGGCTTCTGCTCCTCCACCCCGCCACCAGCTGCTGGAGGCTGGTTGCTGCTCCTGCACCCCGCCATCAGCTGCTGGAGGCTTCTGTTCCTCCACCCCGCCATCAGCAGCTGGAGGCTGGCTGCTGGAGGCTGGCTGCTGCTCCTCCACCCCGCCATCACCAGCTGGAGGCTGGCTGCAGCTCCTGCACCCCGCCATCAGCTGCTGGAGGCTGCCTGGAGCTCCTGCACCCCGCCATCAGCTGCTGGAGGCTTCTGTTCCTCCACCCCGCCATCAGCAGCTGGAGGCTGGCTGCTGGAGGCTTGCTGCTGCTCCTCCACCCCGCCATCACCAGCTGGAGGCTGGCTGCAGCTCCTGCACCCCTTCATCAGCTGCTGGAGGCTGGCTGCAGCTCCTCCACCCTGCCATCAGCTGCTGGAGGCTTCTGTTCCTCCACCCCGCCATCGGCAGCTGGAGGCTGGCTGCTGGAGGCTGGCTGCTGCTCCTCCACCCCGCCATCACCAGCTGGAGGCTGGCTGCAACTCCTGCACCCCGCCATCAGCTGCTGGAGGCTGGCTGCAGCTCCTCCACCCCGCCATCAGCTGCTGGAGGCTGCCTGCAGCTCCTGCACCCCGCCATCAGCTGCTGGTGGCTGCCTGCAGCTCCTGCACCCCGCCATCAGCTGCTGGAGGCTGGTGCAGCTCCTCCACCCCGCCATCAGCTGCTGGAGGCTGGCTTCTGCTCCTCCACCCCGCCACCAGCTGCTGGAGGCTGGCTGCTGCTCCTGCACCCCACCATCAGCTGCTGGAGGCTTCTGTTCCTCCACCCCGCCATCAGCATCTGGAGGCTGGCTGCTGGAGGCTGGCTGCTGCTCCTCCACCCCGCCATCACCAGCTGGAGGCTGGCTGCAGCTCCTGCACCCCGCCATCAGCTGCTGGAGGCTGCCTGCAGCTCCTGACCCCCGCCATCAGCTGCTGGAGACTGGCTGCTGCTCCTGCACCCCGCCATCAGCTGCTGGAGGCTGGCTGCTGCTCCTCCACCCCACCATGACCTGCTGGAGGCTGGCTGCAGCTCCTCCACCCCGCCATCAGCTGCTGGAGGCTTCTGTTCCTCCACCCCGCCATCAGCTGCTGGAGGCTGCCTGGAGCTCCTCCACCCCGCCATCCGCTGCTGGAGGCTGGCTTCTGCTCCTCCACCCCGCCACCAGCTGCTGGAGGCTGGTTGCTGCTCCTGCACCCCGCCATCAGCTGCTGGAGGCTTCTGTTCCTCCACCCCGCCATCAGCAGCTGGAGGCTGGCTGCTGGAGGCTGGCTGCTGCTCCTCCACCCCGCCATCACCAGCTGGAGGCTGGCTGCAGCTCCTGCACCCCGCCATCAGCTGCTGGAGGCTGCCTGGAGCTCCTGCACCCGCCATCAGCTGCTGGAGGCTTCTGTTCCTCCACCCCGCCATCAGCAGCTGGAGGCTGGCTGCTGGAGGCTGGCTGCTGCTCCTCCACCCCGCCATCACCAGCTGGAGGCTGCCTGCAGCTCCTGCACCCCGCCATCAGCTGCTGGAGGCTACCTGCAGCTCCTCCACCCCGCCATCAGCTGCTGGAGGCTGCCTGCAGCTCCTGCACCCCGCCATCAGCTGCTGGTGGCTGCCTGCAGCTCCTGCACCCCGCCATCAGCTGCTGGAGGCTGGTGCAGCTCCTCCACCCCGCCATCAGCTGCTGGAGGCTGGATTCTGCTCCTCCACCCCGCCACCAGCTGCTGGAGGCTGGCTGCTGCTCCTGCACCCCGCCATCAGCTGCTGGAGGCTTCTGTTCCTCCACCCCGCCATCAGCATCTGGAGGCTGGCTGCTGGAGGCTGGCTGCTGCTCCTCCACCCCGCCATCACCAGCTGGAGGCTGGCTGCAGCTCCTGCACCCCGCCATCAGCTGCTGGAGGCTGCCTGGAGCTCCTGCACCCCGCCATCAGCTGCTGGAGGCTTCTGTTCCTCCACCCCGCCATCAGCAGCTGGAGGCTGGCTGCTGGAGGCTGGCTGCTGCTCCTCCACCCCGCCATCACCAGCTGGAGGCTGGCTGCAGCTCCTGCACCCCGCCATCAGCTGCTGGAGGCTGCCTGCAGCTCCTGCACCCCGCCATCAGCTGCTGGAGGCTGGCTGCTGCTCCTGCACCCCGCCATCAGCTGCTGGAGGCTGGCTGCTGCTCCTCCACCCCACCATGACCTGCTGTAGGCTGGCTGCAGCTCCTCCACCCCGCCATCAGCTGCTGGAGGCTGCCTGCAGCTCCTGCACCCCGCCATCAGCTGCTGGAGGCTGCCTGCAGCTCCTGCACACCGCCATCAGCTGCTGGAGACTGGCTGCAGCTCCTCCACCCCGCCATCCGCTGCTGGAGGCTGGCTTCTGCTCCTCCACCCCGCCACCAGCTGCTGGAGGCTGGCTGCTGCTCCTGCACCCCGCCATCAGCTGCTGGAGGCTTCTGTTCCTCCACCCCGCCATCAGCAGCTGGAGGCTGGCTGCTGGAGGCTGGCTGCTGCTCCTCCACCCCGCCATCACCAGCTGGAGGCTGGCTGCAGCTCCTGCACCCCGCCATCAGCTGCTGGAGGCTGCCTGGAGCTCCTGCACCCCGCCATCAGCTGCTGGAGGCTTCTGTTCCTCCACCCCGCCATCAGCAGCTGGAGGCTGGCTGCTGCTCCTCCACCCCGCCATCAGCTGCTGGAGGCTGGCTGCTGCTCCTGCACCCCGCCATCAGCTGTTGGAGGCTTCTGTTCCTCCACCCCGCCATCAGCAGCTGGAGGTTGGCTGCTGCTCCTCCACCCCGCCATCAGCTGCTGGAGGCTGGCTGCTGCTCCTGCACCCCGCAATCAGCTGTTGGAGGCTTCTGTTCCTCCACCCCGCCATCAGCAGCTGGAGGCTGGCTGCTGCTCCTGCACCCCGCCATCAGCTGTTGGAGGCTTCTGTTCCTCCACCCCGCCATCAGCTGCTGGAGGCTGCCTGCAGCTCCTGCACCCCGCCATCAGCTGCTGGAGGCTGCCTGCAGCTCCTGCACCCCGCCATCAGCTGCTGGAGGCTTCTGTTCCTCCACCCCGCCATCAGCAGCTGGAGGCTGGCTGCTGGAGGCTGGCTGCTGCTCCTCCACCCCGCCATCACCAGCTGGAGGCTGGCTGCAGCTCCTCCACCCCACCATGACCTGCTGGAGGCTGGCTGCAGCTCCTGCACCCCGCCATCAGATGCTGGAGGCTGCCTGCAGCTCCTGAACCCCGCCATCAGCTGCTGGAGGCTGGCTGCTGCTCCTGCACCCCGCCATCAGCTGCTAGAGGCTGGCTGCTGCTCCTCCACCCCACCATGACCTGCTGGAGGCTGGCTGCAGCTCCTCTACCCCGCCATCAGCTGCTGGAGGCTGCCTGCAGCTCCTGCACCCCGCCATCAGCTGCTGGAGGCTGCCTGCAGCTCTTGCTCCCCGCCATCAGCTGCTGGAGGCTGGCTGCAGCTCCTCCGCCCCGCCATCAGCTGCTGGAGGCTGGCTTCTGCTCCTCCACCCCGCCATCAGCTGCTGGAGGCTGGCTGCTGCTCCTGCACCCCGCCATCAGCTGCTGGAGGCTTCTGTTCCTCCACCCCGCCATCAGCAGCTGGAGGCTGGCTGCTGGAGGCTGGCTGCTGCTCCTCCACCCCGCCATCACCAGCTGGAGGCTGGCTGCAGCTCCTGCACCCCGCCATCAGCTGCTGGAGGCTGCCTGGAGCTCCTGCACCCCGCCATCAGCTGCTGGAGGCTTCTGTTCCTCCACCCCGCCATCAGCAGCTGGAGGCTGGCTGCTGGAGGCTGGCTGCTCCTCCTCCACCCCGCCATCACCAGCTGGAGGCTGGCTGCAGCTCCTGCACCCCGCCATCAGCTGCTGGAGGCTGCCTGCAGCTCCTGCACCCCGCCATCAGCTGCTGGAGGCTGGCTGCAGCTCCTCCACCCCGCCATCAGCTGCTGGAGGCTGGCTTCTGCTCCTCCACCCCGCCATCAGCTGCTGGAGGCTGGCTGCTGCTCCTGCACCCCGCCATCAGCAGCTGGAGGCTGGCTGCTGGAGGCTGGCTGCTGCTCCTCCACCCCGCCATCACCAGCTGGAGGCTGGCTGCAGCTCCTGCACCCTGCCATCAGCTGCTGGAGGCTGGCTTCTGCTCCTCCACCCCGCCACCAGCTGCTGGAGGCTTGCTGCTGCTCCTCCACCCCGCCATCAGCTGCTGGAGGCTGGCTGCTGCTCCTGCACCCCGCCATCAGCTGCTGGAGGCTGGCTGCTGCTCCTCCACCCCACCATGACCTGCTGGAGGCTGGCTGCAGCTCCTGCACCCCGCCATCAGCTGCTGGAGGCTGGCTGCAGCTCCTCCACCCCGCCATCAGCTGCTGGAGGCTGGCTTCTGCTCCTCCACCCCGCCACCAGCTGCTGGAGGCTTGCTGCTGCTCCTGCACCCCGCCATCAGCTGCTGGAGGCTTCTGTTCCTCCACCCCGCCATCAGCAGCTGAAGGCTGGCTGCTGGAGGCCGGCTGCTGCTCCTCCACCCCGCCATCAGCTGCTGGAGGCTGGCTGCTGCTCCTGCACCCCGCCATCAGCTGCTGGAGGCTGGCTGCTGCTCCTCCACCCCACCATGACCTGCTGGAGGCTGGCTGCAGCTCCTCCACCCCGCCATCAGCTGCTGGAGGCTGCCTGCAGCTCCTGCACTCCGCCATCAGCTGCTGGAGGCTGCCTGCAGCTCCTCCACCCCGCCATCAGCTGCTGGAGGCTGGCTTCTGCTCCTCCACCCCGCCACCAGCTGCTGGAGGCTGGCTGCTGCTCCTGCACCCCGCCATCAGCTGCTGGAGGCTTCTGTTCCTCCACCCCGCCATCAGCAGCTGGAGGCTGGCTGCTGCTCCTCCACCCCGCCATCACCAGCTGGAGGCTGGCTGCAGCTCCTGCACCCCGCCATCAGCTGCTGGAGGCTGGCTGCTGCTCCTCCACCCCGCCATCACCAGCTGGAGGCTGGCTGCTGCTCCTCCACCCCGCCATCACCAGCTGGAGGCTGGCTGCAGCTCCTGCACCCCGCCATCAGCTGCTGGAGGCTGCCTGGAGCTCCTGCACCCCGCCATCAGCTGCTGAAGGCTTCTGTTCCTCCACCCCGCCATCAGCAGCTGGAGGCTGGCTGCTGGAGGCTGGCTGCTGCTCCTCCACCCCGCCATCACCAGCTGGAGGCTGGCTGCAGCTCCCGCACCCCGCCATCAGATGCTGGAGGCTGCCTGCAGCTCCTGCACCCCGCCATCAGCTGCTGGAGGCTGCCTGCAGCTCTTGCTCCCCGCCATCAGCTGCTGGAGGCTGGCTGCTGCTCCTTCACCCCACCATGACCTGCTGGAGGCTGGCTGCAGCTCCTCCACCCCGCCATCAGCTGCTGGAGGCTGCCTGCAGCTCCTGCACCCCGCCATCAGCTGCTGGAGGCTGGCTGCAGCTCCTCCACCCCGCCATCAGCTGCTGGAGGCTGGCTTCTGCTCCTCCACCCCGCCACCATCTGCTGGGGGCTTCTGTTCCTCCACCCCGCCATCAGCTGCTGGAGGCTGCCTGCAGCTCCTGCACCCCGCCATCAGCAGCTGGAGGCTGGCTTCTGGAGGCTGGCTGCTGCTCCTCCACCCCGCCATCACCAGCTGGAGGCTGGCTGCAGCTCCTGCACCCCGCCATCAGCTGCTGGAGGCTGGCTGCAGCTCCTCCACCCCGCCATCAGCTGCTGGAGGCTGGTTTCTGCTCCTCCACCCCGCCACCAGCTGTTGGAGGCTGGCTGCTGCTCCTGCACCCCGCCATCAGCTGCTGGAGGCTTCTGTTCCTCCACCCCGCCATCAGCAGCTGGAGGCTGGCTGCTGGAGGCTGGCTGCTGCTCCTGCACCCCGCCATCAGCTGCTGGAGGCTGCCTGCTGCTCCTGCACCCCGCCATCAGCTGCTGGAGGCTGGCTGCTGCTCCTGCACCCCGCCATAAGCTGCTGGAGGCTGGCTGCTGCTCCTCCACCCCACCATGACCTGCTGGAGGCTGGCTGCAGCTCCTCCACCCCGCCATCAGCTGCTGGAGGCTGCCTGCAGCTCCTGCACCCCGCCATCAGCTGCTGGAGGCTGCCTGCAGCTCCTGCACCCCGCCATCAGCTGCTGGAGGCTGGCTGCAGCTCCTCCACCCCGCCATCAGCTGCTGGAGGCTGGCTTCTGCTCCTCCACCCCGCCACCAGCTGCTGGAGGCTGGCTGCTGCTCCTGCACCCCGCCATCAGCTGCTGGAGGCTTCTGTTCCTCCACCCCGCCATCAGCAGCTGGAGGCTGGCTGCTGCTCCTCCACCCCGCCATCACCAGCTGGAGGCTGGCTGCAGCTCCTGCACCCCGCCATCAGCTGCTGGAGGCTTCTGTTCCTCCACCCCGCCATCAGCAGCTGGAGGCTGGCTGCTAGAGGCTGGCTGCTGCTCCTCCACCCCGCCATCACCAGCTGGAGGCTGGCTGCAGCTCCTGCACCCCGCCATCAGCTGCTGGAGGCTGCCTGGAGCTCCTGCACCCCGCCATCAGCTGCTGGAGGCTTCTGTTCCTCCACCCCGCCATCAGCAGCTGGAGGCTGGCTGCTGGACCCTGGCTGCTGCTCCTCCACCCCGCCATCACCAGCTGGAGGCTGGCTGCAGCTCCTGCACCCCGCCATCAGCTGCTGGAGGCTGCCTGCAACTCCTGCAACCCGCCATCAGCTGCTGGAGGCTGGCTGCTGCTCCTCCACCCCACCATGACCTGCTGGAGGCTGGCTGCAGCTCCTCCACCCCGCCATCAGCTGCTGGAGGCTGGCTTCTGCTCCTCCACCCCGCCACCAGCTGCTGGAGGCTGGCTGCTGCTCCTGCACCCCGCCATCAGCTGCTGGAGGCTTCTCTTCCTCCACCCCGCCATCAGCAGCTGGAGGCTGGCTGCTAGAGGCTGGCTGCTGCTCCTCCACCCCGCCATCACCAGCTGGAGGCTGGCTGCAGCTCCTGCACCCCGCCATCAGCTGCTGGAGGCTTCTGTTCCTCCACCCCGCCATCAGCAGCTGGAGGCTGGCTGCTGGACCCTGGCTGCTGCTCCTCCACCCCGCCATCACCAGCTGGAGGCTGGCTGCAGCTCCTGCACCCCGCCATCAGCTGCTGGAGGCTGCCTGCAACTCCTGCAACCCGCCATCAGCTGCTGGAGGCTGGCTGCTGCTCCTGCACCCCGCCATCAGCTGCTGGAGGCTGGCTGCTGCTCCTCCACCCCACCATGACCTTCTGGAGGCTGGCTGCAGCTCCTCCACCCCGCCATCAGCTGCTGGAGGCTGCCTGCAGCTCCTGCACCCCGCCATCAGCTGCTGGAGGCTGGCTGCAGCTCCTCCACCCCGCCATCAGCTGCTGGAGGCTGGCTTCTGCTCCTCCACCCCGCCACCAGCTGCTGGAGGCTGGCTGCTGCTCCTGCACCCCGCCATCAGCTGCTGGAGGCTTCTGTTCCTCCACCCCGCCATCAGCAGCTGGAGGCTGGCTGCTGGAGGCTGGCTGCTGCTCCTCCACCCCGCCATCACCATCTGGAGGCAGGCTGCTGCTCCTCCACCCCGCCATCACCAGCTGGAGGCTGGCTGCAGCTCCTGCACCCCGCCATCAGCTGCTGGACGCTGGCTGCACCTCCTCCACCCCGCCATTAGCTGCTGGAGGCTGCCTGAAGCTCCTGCACCCCGCCATCAGCTGCTGGAGGCTGCCTGCAGCTCCTGCACCCCGCCATCAGCTGCTGGAGGCTGGCTGCAGCTCCTCCACCCTGCCATCAGCTGCTGGAGGCTGCCTGAAGCTCATGCACCCCGCCATCAGCTGCTGGAGGCTGCCTGCAGCTCCTGCACCCCGTCATCAGCTGCTGGAGGCTTCTGTTCCTCCACCCCGCCATCAGCAGCTGGAGGCTGGCTGCTGGAGGATGGCTGCTGCTCCTCCACCCCGCCATCACCAGCTGGAGGCTGGCTGCAGCTCCTGAACCCCGCCATCAGCTGCTGGAGGCTTCTGTTCCTCCACCCCGCCATCAGCAGCTGGAGGCTGGCTGCTGCTCCTGCACCCCGCCATCAGCTGCTGGAGGCTGGCTGCTGCTCCTCCACCCCACCATGACCTTCTGGAGGCTGGCTGCAGCTCCTCCACCCCGCCATCAGCTGCTGGAGGCTGCCTGCAGCTCCTGCACCCCGCCATCAGCTGCTGGAGGCTGGCTGCAGCTCCTCCACCCCGCCATCAGCTGCTGGAGGCTGGCTTCTGCTCCTCCACCCCGCCACCAGCTGCTGGAGGCTGGCTGCTGCTCCTGCACCCCGCCATCAGCTGCTGGAGGCTTCTGTTCCTCCACCCCGCCATCAGCAGCTGGAGGCTGGCTGCTGGAGGCTGGCTGCTGCTCCTCCACCCCGCCATCACCATCTGGAGGCAGGCTGCTGCTCCTCCACCCCGCCATCACCAGCTGGAGGCTGGCTGCAGCTCCTGCACCCCGCCATCAGCTGCTGGACGCTGGCTGCACCTCCTCCACCCCGCCATTAGCTGCTGGAGGCTGCCTGAAGCTCCTGCACCCCGCCATCAGCTGCTGGAGGCTGCCTGCAGCTCCTGCACCCCGCCATCAGCTGCTGGAGGCTGGCTGCAGCTCCTCCACCCTGCCATCAGCTGCTGGAGGCTGCCTGAAGCTCCTGCACCCCGCCATCAGCTGCTGGAGGCTGCCTGCAGCTCCTGCACCCCGTCATCAGCTGCTGGAGGCTTCTGTTCCTCCACCCCGCCATCAGCAGCTGGAGGCTGGCTGCTGGAGGATGGCTGCTGCTCCTCCACCCCGCCATCACCAGCTGGAGGCTGGCTGCAGCTCCTGAACCCCGCCATCAGCTGCTGGAGGCTTCTGTTCCTCCACCCCGCCATCAGCAGCTGGAGGCTGGCTGCTGCTCCTCCACCCCGCCATCACCAGCTGGAGGCTGGCTGCAGCTCCTGCACCCCGCCATCAGCTGCTGGAGGCTGCCTGCTGCTCCTGCCCCCCGCCATCAGCTGCTGGAGGCTGGCTGCTGCTCCTCCGCCCCACCATGACCTGCTGGAGGCTGGCTGCAGCTCCTCCACCCCGCCATCAGCTGCTGGAGGCTGCCTGCAGCTCCTGCACCCCGCTATCAGCTGCTGGAGGCTGGCTGCAGCTCCTCCATCCCGCCATCAGCTGCTGGAGGCTGGCTTCTGCTCCTCCACCCTGCCATCAGCTGCTGGAGGCTTCTGTTCCTCCACCCCGCCATCAGCAGCTGGAGGCTGGCTGCAGCTCCTGCACCCCGCCATCAGCTGCTGGAGGCTGCCTGCAGCTCCTCCACCCCGCCATCAGCTGCTGGAGGCTGGCTGCAGCTCCTCCACCCCGCCACCAGCTGCTGGAGGCTGGCTGCTGCTCCTGCACCCCGCCATCAGCTGCTGGAGGCTTCTGTTCCTCCACCCCGCCATCAGCAGCTGGAGGCTGGCTGCTGGAGGCTGGCTGCTGCTCCTCCACCCCGCCATCACCAGCTGGAGGCTGGCTGCAGCTCCTGCACCCCGCCATCAGCTGCTGGAGGCTGCCTGCAGCTCCTGCACCCCGCCATCAGCTGCTGGAGGCTGGCTGCTGCTCCTGCACCCCGCCATCAGCTGCTGGAGGCTGGCTGCTGCTCCTCCACCCCAACATGACCTGCTGGAGGCTGGCTGCAGCTCCTCCACCCCGCCATCAGCTGCTGGAGGCTGCCTGCAGCTCCTGCACCCCGCCATCAGCTGCTGGAGGCTGCCTGCAGCTCCTGCACCCCGCCATCAGCTGCTGGAGGCTGGCTGCAGCTCCTCCACCCCGCCATCAGCTGCTGGAGGCTGGCTTCTGCTCCTCCACCCCGCCACCAGCTGCTGGAGGCTGGCTGCTGCTCCTGCACCCCGCCATCAGCTGCTGGAGGCTTCTGTTCCTCCACCCCGCCATCAGCAGCTGGAGGCTGGCTGCTAGAGGCTGGCTGCTGCTCCTCCACCCCGCCGTCACCAGCTGGAGGCTGGCTGCAGCTCCTGCACCCCGCCACCAGCTGCTGGAGGCTGCCTGGAGCTCCTGCACCCCGCCATCAGCTGCTGGAGGCTTCTGTTCCTCCACCCCGCCATCAGCAGCTGGAGGCTGGCTGCTGGACCCTGGCTGCTGCTCCTCCACCCCGCCATCACCAGCTGGAGGCTGGCTGCTGCTCCTGCACCCCGCCATCAGCTGCTGGAGGCTGGCTGCTGCTCCTCCACCCCACCATGACCTGCTGGAGGCTGGCTGCAGCTCCTCCACCCCGCCATCAGCTGCTGGAGGCTGGCTGCAGCTCCTGCACTCCGCCATCAGCTGCTGGAGGCTGCCTGCAGCTCCTCCACACCACCATCAGCTGCTGGAGGCTGGCTTCTGCTCCTCCACCCCGCCACCAGCTGCTGGAGGCTGGCTGCTGCTCCTGCACCCCGCCATCAGCTGCTGGAGGCTTCTGTTCCTCCACCCCGCCATCAGCAGCTGGAGGCTGGCTGCTGCTCCTCCACCCCGCCATCACCAGCTGGAGGCTGGCTGCAGCTCCTGCACCCCGCCATCAGCTGCTGGAGGCTGGCTGCTGCTCCTCCACCCCGCCATCACCAGCTGGAGGCTGGCTGCTGCTCCTCCACCCCGCCATCACCAGCTGGAGGCTGGCTGCAGCTCCTGCACCCCGCCATCAGCTGCTGGAGGCTGCCTGGAGCTCCTGCACCCCGCCATCAGCTGCTGAAGGCTTCTGTTCCTCCACCCCGCCATCAGCAGCTGGAGGCTGGCTGCTGGAGGCTGGCTGCTGCTCCTCCACCCCGCCATCACCAGCTGGAGGCTGGCTGCAGCTCCCGCACCCCGCCATCAGATGCTGGAGGCTGCCTGCAGCTCCTGCACCCCGCCATCAGCTGCTGGAGGCTGCCTGCAGCTCTTGCTCCCCGCCATCAGCTGCTGGAGGCTGGCTGCTGCTCCTTCACCCCACCATGACCTGCTGGAGGCTGGCTGCAGCTCCTCCACCCCGCCATCAGCTGCTGGAGGCTGCCTGCAGCTCCTGCACCCCGCCATCAGCTGCTGGAGGCTGGCTGCAGCTCCTCCACCCCGCCATCAGCTGCTGGAGGCTGGCTTCTGCTCCTCCACCCCGCCACCATCTGCTGGGGGCTTCTGTTCCTCCACCCCGCCATCAGCAGCTGGAGGCTGGCTGCTGGAGGCTGGCTGCTGCTCCTCCACCCCGCCATCACCAGCTGGAGGCTGGCTGCAAATCCTGCACCCCGACATCAGCTGCTGGAGGCTGGCTGCAGCTCCTGCACCCTGCCATCAGCTGCTGGAGGCTTCTGTTCCTCCACCCCGCCATCACAGCTGGAGGCTGGCTGCAGCTCCTGCACCCCGCCATCAGCTGCTGGAGGCTGCCTGCAGCTCCTGCACCCCGCCATCAGCTGCTGGAGGCTGGCTGCTGCTCCTGCACCCCGCCATCAGCTGCTGGAGGCTGGCTGCTTCTCCTCCACCCCACCATGACCTGCTGGAGGCTGGCTGCACCTCCTCCACCCCGCCATCAGCTGCTGGAGGCTGCCTGAAGCTCCTGCACCCCGCCATCAGCTGCTGGAGGCTGTCTGCAGCTCCTGCACCCCGCCATCAGCTGCTGGAGGCTGGCTGCAGCTCCTCCACCCCGCCATCAGCTGCTGGAGGCTGGCTTCTGCTCCTCCACCCCGCCACCAGCTGCTGGAGGCTGGCTGCTACTCCTGCACCCCGCCATCAGCTGCTGGAGGCTTCTGTTCCTCCACCCCGCCATCAGCAAGTGGAGGCTGGCTGCTGGAGGCTGGCTGCTGCTCCTCCACCCCGCCATCACCAGCTGGAGGCTGGCTGCAGCTCCTGAACCCCGCCATCAGCTGCTGGAGGCTTCTGTTCCTCCACCCCGCCATCAGCTGCTGGAGGCTGCCTGCTGCTCCTCCGCCCCACCATGACCTGCTGGAGGCTGGCTGCAGCTCCTCCACCCCACCATCAGCTGCTGGAGGCTGCCTGCAGCTCCTGCACCCCGCCATCAGCTGCTGGAGGCTGCCTGCAGCTCCTGCACCCCACCATCAGCTGCTGGAGGCTGGCTGCAGCTCCTCCACCCCGCCATCAGCTGCTGGAGGCTGGCTTCTGCTCCTCCACCCCGCCACCAGCTGCTGGAGGCTGGCTGCTGCTCCTGCACCCCGCCATCAGCAGCTGGAGGCTGGCTTCTGGAGGCTGGCTGCTGCTCCTCCACCCCGCCATCACCAGCTGGAGGCTGGCTGCAGCTCCTGCACCCCGCCATCAGCTGCTGGAGGCTGGCTGCAGCTCCTCCACCCCGCCATCAGCTGCTGGAGGTTGGTTTCTGCTCCTCCACCCCGCCACCAGCTGTTGGAGGCTGGCTGCTGCTCCTGCACCCCGCCATCAGCTGCTGGAGGCTTCTGTTCCTCCACCCCGCCATCAGCAGCTGGAGGCTGGCTGCTGGAGGCTGGCTGCTGCTCCTGCACCCCGCCATCAGCTGCTGGAGGCTGCCTGCTGCTCCTGCACCCCGCCATCAGCTGCTGGAGGCTGGCTGCTGCTCCTGCACCCCGCCATAAGCTGCTGGAGGCTGGCTGCTGCTCCTCCACCCCACCATGACCTGCTGGAGGCTGGCTGCAGCTCCTCCACCCCGCCATCAGCTGCTGGAGGCTGCCTGCAGCTCCTGCACCCCGCCATCAGCTGCTGGAGGCTGCCTGCAGCTCCTGCACCCCGCCATCAGCTGCTGGAGGCTGGCTGCAGCTCCTCCACCCCGCCATCAGCTGCTGGAGGCTGGCTTCTGCTCCTCCACCCCGCCACCAGCTGCTGGAGGCTGGCTGCTGCTCCTGCACCCCGCCATCAGCTGCTGGAGGCTTCTGTTCCTCCACCCCGCCATCAGCAGCTGGAGGCTGGCTGCTGCTCCTCCACCCCGCCATCACCAGCTGGAGGCTGGCTGCAGCTCCTGCACCCCGCCATCAGCTGCTGGAGGCTTCTGTTCCTCCACCCCGCCATCAGCAGCTGGAGGCTGGCTGCTAGAGGCTGGCTGCTGCTCCTCCACCCCGCCATCACCAGCTGGAGGCTGGCTGCAGCTCCTGCACCCCGCCATCAGCTGCTGGAGGCTGCCTGGAGCTCCTGCACCCCGCCATCAGCTGCTGGAGGCTTCTGTTCCTCCACCCCGCCATCAGCAGCTGGAGGCTGGCTGCTGGACCCTGGCTGCTGCTCCTCCACCCCGCCATCACCAGCTGGAGGCTGGCTGCAGCTCCTGCACCCCGCCATCAGCTGCTGGAGGCTGCCTGCAACTCCTGCAACCCGCCATCAGCTGCTGGAGGCTGGCTGCTGCTCCTCCACCCCACCATGACCTGCTGGAGGCTGGCTGCAGCTCCTCCACCCCGCCATCAGCTGCTGGAGGCTGGCTTCTGCTCCTCCACCCCGCCACCAGCTGCTGGAGGCTGGCTGCTGCTCCTGCACCCCGCCATCAGCTGCTGGAGGCTTCTCTTCCTCCACCCCGCCATCAGCAGCTGGAGGCTGGCTGCTGCTCCTCCACCCCGCCATCACCAGCTGGAGGCTGGCTGCAGCTCCTGCACCCCGCCATCAGCTGCTGGAGGCTTCTGTTCCTCCACCCCGCCATCAGCAGCTGGAGGCTGGCTGCTGGACCCTGGCTGCTGCTCCTCCACCCCGCCATCACCAGCTGGAGGCTGGCTGCAGCTCCTGCACCCCGCCATCAGCTGCTGGAGGCTGCCTGCAACTCCTGCAACCCGCCATCAGCTGCTGGAGGCTGGCTGCTGCTCCTGCACCCCGCCATCAGCTGCTGGAGGCTGGCTGCTGCTCCTCCACCCCACCATGACCTTCTGGAGGCTGGCTGCAGCTCCTCCACCCCGCCATCAGCTGCTGGAGGCTGCCTGCAGCTCCTGCACCCCGCCATCAGCTGCTGGAGGCTGGCTGCAGCTCCTCCACCCCGCCATCAGCTGCTGGAGGCTGGCTTCTGCTCCTCCACCCCGCCACCAGCTGCTGGAGGCTGGCTGCTGCTCCTGCACCCCGCCATCAGCTGCTGGAGGCTTCTGTTCCTCCACCCCGCCATCAGCAGCTGGAGGCTGGCTGCTGGAGGCTGGCTGCTGCTCCTCCACCCCGCCATCACCATCTGGAGGCAGGCTGCTGCTCCTCCACCCCGCCATCACCAGCTGGAGGCTGGCTGCAGCTCCTGCACCCCGCCATCAGCTGCTGGACGCTGGCTGCACCTCCTCCACCCCGCCATTAGCTGCTGGAGGCTGCCTGAAGCTCCTGCACCCCGCCATCAGCTGCTGGAGGCTGCCTGCAGCTCCTGCACCCCGCCATCAGCTGCTGGAGGCTGGCTGCAGCTCCTCCACCCTGCCATCAGCTGCTGGAGGCTGCCTGAAGCTCCTGCACCCCGCCATCAGCTGCTGGAGGCTGCCTGCAGCTCCTGCACCCCGTCATCAGCTGCTGGAGGCTTCTGTTCCTCCACCCCGCCATCAGCAGCTGGAGGCTGGCTGCTGGAGGATGGCTGCTGCTCCTCCACCCCGCCATCACCAGCTGGAGGCTGGCTGCAGCTCCTGAACCCCGCCATCAGCTGCTGGAGGCTTCTGTTCCTCCACCCCGCCATCAGCAGCTGGAGGCTGGCTGCTGCTCCTCCACCCCGCCATCACCAGCTGGAGGCTGGCTGCAGCTCCTGCACCCCGCCATCAGCTGCTGGAGGCTGCCTGCTGCTCCTGCCCCCCGCCATCAGCTGCTGGAGGCTGGCTGCTGCTCCTCCGCCCCACCATGACCTGCTGGAGGCTGGCTGCAGCTCCTCCACCCCGCCATCAGCTGCTGGAGGCTGCCTGCAGCTCCTGCACCCCGCTATCAGCTGCTGGAGGCTGGCTGCAGCTCCTCCATCCCGCCATCAGCTGCTGGAGGCTGGCTTCTGCTCCTCCACCCTGCCATCAGCTGCTGGAGGCTTCTGTTCCTCCACCCCGCCATCAGCAGCTGGAGGCTGGCTGCAGCTCCTGCACCCCGCCATCAGCTGCTGGAGGCTGCCTGCAGCTCCTCCACCCCGCCATCAGCTGCTGGAGGCTGGCTGCAGCTCCTCCACCCCGCCACCAGCTGCTGGAGGCTGGCTGCTGCTCCTGCACCCCGCCATCAGCTGCTGGAGGCTTCTGTTCCTCCACCCCGCCATCAGCAGCTGGAGGCTGGCTGCTGGAGGCTGGCTGCTGCTCCTCCACCCCGCCATCACCAGCTGGAGGCTGGCTGCAGCTCCTGCACCCCGCCATCAGCTGCTGGAGGCTGCCTGCAGCTCCTGCACCCCGCCATCAGCTGCTGGAGGCTGGCTGCTGCTCCTGCACCCCGCCATCAGCTGCTGGAGGCTGGCTGCTGCTCCTCCACCCCAACATGACCTGCTGGAGGCTGGCTGCAGCTCCTCCACCCCGCCATCAGCTGCTGGAGGCTGCCTGCAGCTCCTGCACCCCGCCATCAGCTGCTGGAGGCTGCCTGCAGCTCCTGCACCCCGCCATCAGCTGCTGGAGGCTGGCTGCAGCTCCTCCACCCCGCCATCAGCTGCTGGAGGCTGGCTTCTGCTCCTCCACCCCGCCACCAGCTGCTGGAGGCTGGCTGCTGCTCCTGCACCCCGCCATCAGCTGCTGGAGGCTTCTGTTCCTCCACCCCGCCATCAGCAGCTGGAGGCTGGCTGCTAGAGGCTGGCTGCTGCTCCTCCACCCTGCCGTCACCAGCTGGAGGCTGGCTGCAGCTCCTGCACCCCGCCATCAGCTGCTGGAGGCTGCCTGGAGCTCCTGCACCCCGCCATCAGCTGCTGGAGGCTTCTGTTCCTCCACCCCGCCATCAGCAGCTGGAGGCTGGCTGCTGGACCCTGGCTGCTGCTCCTCCACCCCGCCATCACCAGCTGGAGGCTGGCTGCAGCTCCTGCACCCCGCCATCAGCTGCTGGAGGCTGCCTGCAACTCCTGCACCCCGCCATCAGCTGCTGGAGGCTGGCTGCTGCTCCTCCACCCCACCATGACCTGCTGGAGGCTGGCTGCAGCTCCTCCACCCCGCCATCAGCTGCTGGAGGCTGCCTGCAGCTCCTGCACCCCGCCATCAGCGCCTGGAGGCTGGCTGCAGCTCCTTCACCCCGCCATCAGCTGCTGGAGGCTGGCTGCTGCTCCTGCACCCCGCCATCAGCGCCTGGAGGCTGGCTGCAGCTCCTCCACCCCGCCATCAGCTGCTGGAGGCTGGCTGCTGCTCCTGCACCCCGCCATCAGCTGCTGGAGGCTTCTGTTCCTCCACCCCGCCATCAGTAGCTGGAGGCTGGCTGCTGGAGGCTGGCTGCTGCTCCTCCACCCCGCCATCAGCTTCTGCAGGCTGCCTGGAGCTCCTGCACCCCGCCATCAGCTGCTGGAGGCTTCTGCTCCTCCACCCCGCCATCAGCAGCTGGAGGCTGGCTGCTGGAGGCAGGCTGCTGCTCCTCCACCCCGCCATCACCAGCTGGAGGCTGGCTGCAGCTCCTGCACCCCGCCATCAGCTGCTGGAGGCTGCCTGCAGCTCCTGCACCCCGCCATCAGCTGCTGGAGGCTGGCTGCTGCTCCTGCATCCCGCCATCAGCTGCTGGAGGCTGGCTGCTGCTCCTCCACCCCACCATGACCTGCTGGAGGCTGGCTGCACCTCCTCCACCCCGCCATCAGCTGCTGGAGGCTGCCTGCAGCTCCTGCACCCCGCCATCAGCTGCTGGAGGCTTCTGTTCCTCCACCCCGCCATCAGCAGCTGGAGGCTGGCTGCTGGAGGCTGGCTGCTGCTCCTTTACCCCGCCATCACCAGCTGGAGGCTGGCTGCAGCTCCTGCACCCCGCCATCAGCTGCTGGAGGCTGCCTGGAGCTCCTGCACCCCGCCATCAGCTGCTGGAGGCTGGCTGCTGCTCCTGCACCCCGCCATCAGCTGCTGGAGGCTGGCTGCAGCTCCTGCAACCCGCCATCAGCTGCTGGAGGCTGGCTGCAGCTCCTCCACCCCGCCATCAGCTGCTGGAGGCTGGCTTCTGCTCCTCCACCCCGCCACCAGCTGCTGGAGGCTGGCTGCTGCTCCTGCACCCCGCCATCAGCTGCTGGAGGCTTCTGTTCCTCCACCCCGCCATCACCAGCTGGAGGCTGGCTGTAGCTCCTGCACCCCGCCATCAGCTGCTGGAGGCTGCCTGCTGCTCCTGCCCCCCGCCATCAGCTGCTGGAGGCTGGCTGCTGCTCCTCCGCCCCACCATGACCTGCTGGAGGCTGGCTGCAGCTCCTCCACCCCGCCATCAGCTGCTGGAGGCTGCCTGAAGCTCCTGCACCCCGCCATCAGCTGCTGGAGGCTGCCTGCAGCTCCTGCACCCCGCCATCAGCTGCTGGAGGCTGGTTGCAGCTCCTCCATCCCGCCATCAGCTGCTGGAGGCTGGCTTCTGCTCCTCCACCCCGCCACCAGCTGCTGGAGGCTGGCTGCTGCTCCTGCACCCCGCCATCAGCTGCTGGAGGCTTCTGTTCCTCCACCCCGCCATCAGCAGCTGGAGGCTGGCTGCAGCTCCTGCACCCCGCCATCAGCTGCTGGAGGCTGGCTGCAGCTCCTCCACCCCACCATCAGCTGCTGGAGGCTGGCTGCAGCTCCTCCACCCCACCATCAGCTGCTGGAGGCTGGCTGCTGCTCCTGCACCCCGCCATCAGCTGCTGGAGGCTTCTGTTCCTCCACCCCGCCATCAGCAGCTGGAGGCTGGCTGCTGGAGGCTGGCTGCTGCTCCTCCACCCCGCCATCACCAGCTGGAGGCTGGCTGCAGCTCCTGCACCCCGCCATCAGCTGCTGGAGGCTGCCTGCAGCTCCTGCACCCCGCCATCAGCTGCTGGAGGCTGGCTGCTGCTCCTGCACCCCGTCATCAGCTGCTGGAGGCTGGCTGCTGCTCCTCCACCCCAACATGACCTGCTGGAGGCTGGCTGCAGCTCCTCCACCCCGCCATCAGCTGCTGGAGGCTGCCTGCAGCTCCTGCACCCCGCCATCAGCTGCTGGAGGCTGCCTGCAGCTCCTGCACCCCGCCATCAGCTGCTGGAGGCTTCTGTTCCTCCACCCCGCCATCACCAGCTGGAGGCTGGCTGTAGCTCCTGCACCCCGCCATCAGCTGCTGGAGGCTGGCTGCAGCTCCTCCACCCCGCCATCAGCTGCTGGAGGCTGGCTTCTGCTCCTCCACCCCGCCACCAGCTGCTGGAGGCTGGCTGCTGCTCCTGCACCCCGCCAACAGCTGCTGGAGGCTTCTGTTCCTCCACCCCGCCATCAGCAGCTGGAGGCTGGCTGCTAGAGGCTGGCTGCTGCTCCTCCACCCCGCCGTCACCAGCTGGAGGCTGGCTGCAGCTCCTGCACCCCGCCATCAGCTGCTGGAGGCTGCCTGGAGCTCCTGCACCCCGCCATCAGCTGCTGGAGGCTTCTGTTCCTCCACCCCGCCATCAGCAGCTGGAGGCTGGCTGCTGGACCCTGGCTGCTGCTCCTCCACCCCGCCATCACCAGCTGGAGGCTGGCTGCAGCTCCTGCACCCCGCCATCAGCTGCTGGAGGCTGCCTGCAACTCCTGCACCCCGCCATCAGCTGCTGGAGGCTGGCTGCTGCTCCTCCACCCCACCATGACCTGCTGGAGGCTGGCTGCAGCTCCTCCACCCCGCCATCAGCTGCTGGAGGCTGCCTGCAGCTCCTGCACCCCGCCATGAGCTGCTGGATGCTGCCTGCAGCTCCTGCACCCCGCCATCAGCTGCTGGAGGCTGGCTGCAGCTCCTCCACCCCGCCATCAGCTGCTGGAGGCTGGCTGCTGCTCCTGCACCCCGCCATCAGCTGCTGGAGGCTTCTGTTCCTCCACCCCGCCATCAGTAGCTGGAGGCTGGCTGCTGGAGGCTGGCTGCTGCTCCTCCACCCCGCCATCACCAGCTGGAGGCTGGCTGCAGCTCCTGCACCCCGCCATCAGCTGCTGGAGGCTGGCTGCTGCTCCTCCACCCCGCCATCACCAGCTGGAGGCTGGCTGCAGCTCCTGCACCCCGCCATCAGCTGCTGCAGGCTGCCTGGATCTCCTGCACCCCGCCATCAGCTGCTGGAGGCTTCTGCTCCTCCACCCCGCCATCAGCAGCTGGAGGCTGGCTGCTGGAGGCAGGCTGCTGCTCCTCCACCCCGCCATCACCAGCTGGAGGCTGGCTGCAGCTCCTGCACCCCGCCATCAGCTGCTGGAGGCTGCCTGCAGCTCCTGCACCCCGCCATCAGCTGCTGGAGGCTGGCTGCTGCTCCTGCATCCCGCCATCAGCTGCTGGAGGCTGGCTGCTGCTCCTCCACCCCACCATGACCTGCTGGAGGCTGGCTGCACCTCCTCCACCCCGCCATCAGCTGCTGGAGGCTGCCTGCAGCTCCTGCACCCCGCCATCAGCTGCTGGAGGCTGCCTGCAGCTCCTGCACCCCGCCATCAGCTGCTGGAGGCTTCTGTTCCTCCACCCCGCCATCAGCAGCTGGAGGCTGGCTGCTGGAGGCTGGCTGCTGCTCCTTTACCCCGCCATCACCAGCTGGAGGCTGGCTGCAGCTCCTGCACCCCGCCATCAGCTGCTGGAGGCTGCCTGGAGCTCCTGCACCCCGCCATCAGCTGCTGGAGGCTGCCTGGAGCTCCTGCACCCCGCCATCAGCTGCTGGAGGCTGGCTGCTGCTCCTGCACCCCGCCATCAGCTGCTGGAGGCTGGCTGCAGCTCCTGCAACCCGCCATCAGCTGCTGGAGGCTGGCTGCAGCTCCTCCACCCCGCCATCAGCTGCTGGAGGCTGGCTTCTGCTCCTCCACCCCGCCACCAGCTGCTGGAGGCTGGCTGCTGCTCCTGCACCCCGCCATCAGCTGCTGGAGGCTTCTGTTCCTCCACCCCGCCATCACCAGCTGGAGGCTGGCTGCAGCTCCTGCACCCCGCCATCAGCTGCTGGAGGCTGGCTGCTGCTCCTCCACCCCACCATGACCTGCTGGAGGCTGGCTGCAGCTCCTCCACCCCGCCATCATCTGCTGGAGGCTGCCTGCAGCTCCTGCACCCCGCCATCAGCTGCTGGAGGCTGCCTGGAGCTCCTGCACCCCGCCATCAGCTGCTGGAGGCTGCCTGGAGCTCCTGCACCCCGCCATCAGCAGCTGGAGGCTGGCTGCTGGACCCTGGCTGCTGCTCCTCCACCCCGCCATCACCAGCTGGAGGCTGCCTGCAGCTCCTGCACCCCGCCATCAGCTGCTGGAGGCTGGCTGCAGCTTCTCCACCCCGCCATCAGCTGCTGGAGGCTGGCTTCTGCTCCTCCACCCCGCCACCAGCTGCTGGAGGCTGGCTGCTGCTCCTGCACCCCGCCATCAGCTGCTGGAGGCTTCTGTTCCTCCACCCCGCCATCAGCAGCTGGAGGCTGGCTGCTGGACCCTGGCTGCTGCTCCTCCACCCCGCCATCACCAGCTGGAGGCTGGCTGCAGCTCCTGCACCCCGCCATCAGCTGCTGGAGGCTGCCTGCAACTCCTGCACCCCGCCATCAGCTGCTGGAGGCTGGCTGC
Source organism: Nothobranchius furzeri (assembly GCF_043380555.1). Classification (NCBI taxonomy): domain Eukaryota; kingdom Metazoa; phylum Chordata; class Actinopteri; order Cyprinodontiformes; family Nothobranchiidae; genus Nothobranchius; species Nothobranchius furzeri. The sequence goes on from NW_027223039.1 coordinate 2,671,414, forward strand.
TGCTCCTCCACCCCACCATGACCTGCTGGAGGCTGGCTGCAGCTCCTCCACCCCGCCATCAGCTGCTGGAGGCTGCCTGCAGCTCCTGCACCCCGCCATGAGCTGCTGGATGCTGCCTGCAGCTCCTGCACCCCGCCATCAGCTGCTGGAGGCTTCTGTTCCTCCACCCCGCCATCAGCAGCTGGAGGCTGGCTGCTGGAGGCTGGCTGCTGCTCCTCCACCCCGCCATCACCAGCTGGAGGCTGGCTGCAGCTCCTGCACCCCGCCATCAGCTGTTGCAGGCTGCCTGGAGCTCCTGCACCCCGCCATCAGCTGCTGGAGGCTTCTGCTCCTCCACCCCGCCATCAGCAGCTGGAGGCTGGCTGCTGGAGGCAGGCTGCTGCTCCTCCACCCCGCCATCACCAGCTGGAGGCTGGCTGCAGCTCCTGCACCCCGCCATCAGCTGCTGGAGGTTGCCTGCAGCTCCTGCACCCCGCCATCAGCTGCTGGAGGCTGGCTGCTGCTCCTGCACCCCGCCATCAGCTGCTGGAGGCTGGCTGCTGCTCCTCCACCCCACCATGACCTGCTGGAGGCTGGCTGCACCTCCTCCACCCCGCCATCAGCTGCTGGAGACTGCCTGCAGCTCCTGCACCACGCCATCAGCTGCTGGAGGCTGCCTGCAGCTCCTGCACCCCGCCATCAGCTGCTGGAGGCTTCTGTTCCTCCACCCCGCCATCAGCAGCTGGAGGCTGGCTGCTGGAGGCTGGCTGCTGCTCCTTTACCCCGCCATCACCAGCTGGAGGCTGGCTGCAGCTCCTGCACCCCGCCATCAGCTGCTGGAGGCTGCCTGGAGCTCCTGCACCCCGCCATCAGCTGCTGGAGGCTGGCTGCTGCTCCTGCACCCCGCCATCAGCTGCTGGAGGCTGGCTTCTGCTCCTCCACCCCGCCACCAGCTGCTGGAGGCTGGCTGCTGCTCCTGCACCCCGCCATCAGCTGCTGGAGGCTTCTGTTCCTCCACCCCGCCATCAGCAGCTGGAGGCTGGCTGCTGGAGGCTGGCTGCTGCTCCTTTACCCCGCCATCACCAGCTGGAGGCTGGCTGCAGCTCCTGCACCCCGCCATCAGCTGCTGGAGGCTGCCTGGAGCTCCTGCACCCCGCCATCAGCTGCTGGAGGCTGGCTGCTGCTCCTGCACCCCGCCATCAGCTGCTGGAGGCTGGCTGCTGCTCCTCCACCCCACCATGACCTGCTGGAGGCTGACTGCAGCTCCTGCACCCCGCCATCAGCTGCTGGAGGCTGGCTGCAGCTCCTCCACCCCGCCATCAGCTGCTGGAGGCTGGCTTCTGCTCCTCCACCCCGCCATCAGCTGCTGGAGGCTGGCTTCTGCTCCTCCACCCCGCCATCAGCAGCTGGAGGCTGGCTGCTGGAGGCCGGCTGCTGCTCCTCCACCCCGCCATCACCAGCTGGAGGCTGGCTGCAGCTCCAGCACCCCGCCATCAGCTGCTGGAGGCTGCCTGCAGCTCTTGCACCCCGCCATCAGCTGCTGGAGGCTGGCTGCAGCTCCTGCACCCCGCCATCAGCTGCTGGAGGCTGCCTGCAGCTCCTGCACCCCGCCATCAGCTGCTGGAGGCTGGCTGCTGCTCCTGCACCCCGCCATCAGCTGCTGGAGGCTGCCTGGAGCTCCTGCACCCCGCCATCAGCTGCTGGAGGCTTCTGTTCCTCCACCCCGCCATCAGCAGCTGGAGGCTGGCTGCTGGAGGCTGGCTGCTGCTCCTCCACCCTGCCATCAGCTGCTAGAGGCTGGCTGCTGCTCCTCCACCCCACCATGACCTGCTGGAGGCTGCCTGCAGCTCCTGCACTCCGCCATCAGCTGCTGGAGGCTGGCTGCAGCTCCTCCACCCCGCCATCAGCTGCTGGAGGCTGGCTTCTGCTCCTCCACCCCGCCATCAGCTGCTGGAGGCTGGCTGCTGCTCCTGCACCCCGCCATCAGCTGCTGGAGGCTTCTGTTCCTCCACCCCGCCATCAGCAGCTGGAGGCTGGCTGCTGGAGGCTGGCTGCTGCTCCTCCACCCCGCCATCACCAGCTGGAGGCTGGCTGCAGCTCCTGCACCCCGCCATCAGCTGCTGGAGGCTGCCTGGAGCTCCTGCACCCCGCCATCAGCTGCTGGAGGCTTCTGTTCCTCCACCCCGCCATCAGCAGCTGGAGGCTGGCTGCTGGAGGCTGGCTGCTCCTCCTCCACCCCGCCATCACCAGCTGGAGGCTGGCTGCAGCTCCTGCACCCCGCCATCAGCTGCTGGAGGCTGCCTGCAGCTCCTGCACCCCGCCATCAGCTGCTGGAGGCTGGCTAGTGCTCCTGCACCCCGCCATCATCTGCTGGAGGCTGGCTGCAGCTCCTCCACCCCGCCATCAGCTGCTGGAGGCTGGCTTCTGCTCCTCCACCCCGCCATCAGCTGCTGGAGGCTGGCTGCTGCTCCTGCACCCCGCCATCAGCTGCTGGAGGCTTCTGTTCCTCCACCCCGCCATCAGCAGCTGGAGGCTGGCTGCTGGAGGCTGGCTGCTGCTCCTCCACCCCGCCATCACCAGCTGGAGGCTGGCTGCAGCTCCTGCACCCCGCCATCAGCTGCTGGAGGCTGGCTTCTGCTCCTCCACCCCGGCACCAGCTGCTGGAGGCTTGCTGCTGCTCCTCCACCCCGCCATCAGCTGCTGGAGGCTGGCTGCTGCTCCTGCACCCCGCCATCAGCTGCTGGAGGCTGGCTGCTGCTCCTCCACCCCACCATGACCTGCTGGAGGCTGGCTGCAGCTCCTGCACCCCGCCATCAGCTGCTGGAGGCTGGCTGCAGCTCCTCCACCCCGCCATCAGCTGCTGGAGGCTGGCTGCAGCTCCTGCACCCCGCCATCAGCTGCTGGAGGCTGGCTGCAGCTCCTCCACCCCGCCACCAGCTGCTGGAGGCTTGCTGCTGCTCCTGCACCCCGCCATCAGCTGCTGGAGGCTTCTGTTCCTCCACCCCGCCATCAGCAGCTGGAGGCTGGCTGCTGGAGGCCGGCTGCTGCTCCTCCACCCCGCCATCAGCTGCTGGAGGCTGGCTGCTGCTCCTGCACCCCGCCATCAGCTGCTGGAGGCTGGCTGCTGCTCCTCCACCCCACCATGACCTGCTGGAGGCTGGCTGCAGCTCCTCCACCCCGCCATCAGCTGCTGGAGGCTGCCTGCAGCTCCTGCACTCCGCCATCAGCTGCTGGAGGCTGGCTGCAGCTCCTCCACCCCGCCATCAGCTGCTGGAGGCTGGCTTCTGCTCCTCCACCCCGCCACCAGCTGCTGGAGGCTGGCTGCTGCTCCTGCACCCCGCCATCAGCTGCTGGAGGCTTCTGTTCCTCCACCCCGCCATCAGCAGCTGGAGGCTGGCTGCTGGAGGCTGGCTGCTGCTCCTCCACCCCGCCATCACCAGCTGGAGGCTGGCTGCTGCTCCTCCACCCCGCCATCACCAGCTGGAGGCTGGCTGCAGCTCCTGCACCCCGCCATCAGCTGCTGGAGGCTGCCTGGAGCTCCTGCACCCCGCCATCAGCTGCTGGAGGCTTCTGTTCCTCCACCCTGCCATCAGCAGCTGGAGGCTGGCTGCTGGAGGCTGGCTGCTGCTCCTCCACCCCGCCATCACCAGCTGGAGGCTGGCTGCAGCTCCCGCACCCCGCCATCAGATGCTGGAGGCTGCCTGCAGCTCCTGCACCCCGCCATCAGCTGCTGGAGGCTGCCTGCAGCTCTTGCTCCCCGCCATCAGCTGCTGGAGGCTGGCTGCAGCTCCTCCACCCCGCCATCAGCTGCTGGAGGCTGGCTTCTGCTCCTCCACCCCGCCATCAGCTGCTGGAGGCTGGCTGCTGCTCCTGCACCCCGCCATCAGCTGCTGGAGGCTTCTGTTCCTCCACCACGCCATCAGCAGCTGGAGGCTGGCTGCTGGAGGCTGGCTGCTGCTCCTCCACCCCGCCATCACCAGCTGGAGGCTGGCTGCAGCTCCTGCACCCCGCCATCAGCTGCTGGAGGCTGCCTGGAGCTCCTGCACCCCGCCATCAGCTGCTGGAGGCTTCTGTTCCTCCACCCCGCCATCAGCAGCTGGAGGCTGGCTGCTGGAGGCTGGCTGCTGCTCCTCCACCCCGCCATCACCAGCTGGAGGCTGGCTGCAGCTCCTGCACCCCGCCATCAGCTGCTGGAGGCTGCCTGCAGCTCCTGCACCCCGCCATCAGCTGCTGGAGGCTGGCTAGTGCTCCTGCACCCCGCCATCAGCTGCTGGAGGCTGGCTGCTGCTCCTTCACCCCACCATGACCTGCTGGAGGCTGGCTGCAGCTCCTCCACCCCGCCATCAGCTGCTGGAGGCTGCCTGCAGCTCCTGCACCCCGCCATCAGCTGCTGGAGGCTGGCTGCAGCTCCTCCACCCCGCCATCAGCTGCTGGAGGCTGGCTTCTGCTCCTCCACCCCGCCACCAGCTGCTGGAGGCTGGCTGCTGCTCCTGCACCCCGCCATCAGCTGCTGGAGGCTTCTGTTCCTCCACCCCGCCATCAGCAGCTGGAGGCTGGCTGCTGGAGGCTGGCTGCTGCTCCTCCACCCCGCCATCACCAGCTGGAGGCTGGCTGCAAATCCTGCACCCCGACATCAGCTGCTGGAGGCTTCTGTTCCTCCACCCCGCCATCACAGCTGGAGGCTGGCTGCTGCTCCTCCACCCCGCCATCACCAGCTGGAGGCTGGCTGCAGCTCCTGCACCCCGCCATCAGCTGCTGGAGGCTGCCTGCAGCTCCTGCACCCCGCCATCAGCTGCTGGAGGCTGGCTGCTGCTCCTGCACCCCGCCATCAGCTGCTGGAGGCTGGCTGCTTCTCCTCCACCCCACCATGACCTGCTGGAGGCTGGCTGCACCTCCTCCACCCCGCCATCAGCTGCTGGAGGCTGCCTGAAGCTCCTGCACCCCGCCATCAGCTGCTGGAGGCTGTCTGCAGCTCCTGCACCCCGCCATCAGCTGCTGGAGGCTGGCTGCAGCTCCTCCACCCCGCCATCAGCTGCTGGAGGCTGGCTTCTGCTCCTCCACCCCGCCACCAGCTGCTGGAGGCTGGCTGCTGCTCCTGCACCCCGCCATCAGCTGCTGGAGGCTTCTGTTCCTCCACCCCGCCATCAGCAAGTGGAGGCTGGCTGCTGGAGGCTGGCTGCTGCTCCTCCACCCCGCCATCACCAGCTGGAGGCTGGCTGCAGCTCCTGCACCCCGCCATCAGCTGCTGGAGGCTGCCTGCTGCTCCTGCACCCCGCCATCAGCTGCTGGAGGCTGGCTGCTGCTCCTCCGCCCCACCATGACCTGCTGGAGGCTGGCTGCAGCTCCTCCACCCCACCATCAGCTGCTGGAGGCTGCCTGGAGCTCCTGCACCCCGCCATCAGCTGCTGGAGGCTTCTGTTCCTCCACCCCGCCATCAGCAGCTGGAGGCTGGCTGCTGGAGGCTGGCTGCTCCTCCTCCACCCCGCCATCACCAGCTGGAGGCTGGCTGCAGCTCCTGCACCCCGCCATCAGCTGCTGGAGGCTGCCTGCAGCTCCTGCACCCCGCCATCAGCTGCTGGAGGCTGGCTAGTGCTCCTGCACCCCGCCATCATCTGCTGGAGGCTGGCTGCAGCTCCTCCACCCCGCCATCAGCTGCTGGAGGCTGGCTTCTGCTCCTCCACCCCGCCATCAGCTGCTGGAGGCTGGCTGCTGCTCCTGCACCCCGCCATCAGCTGCTGGAGGCTTCTGTTCCTCCACCCCGCCATCAGCAGCTGGAGGCTGGCTGCTGGAGGCTGGCTGCTGCTCCTCCACCCCGCCATCACCAGCTGGAGGCTGGCTGCAGCTCCTGCACCCCGCCATCAGCTGCTGGAGGCTGCCTGCAGCTCCTGCACCCCGCCATCAGCTGCTGGAGGCTGGCTAGTGCTCCTGCACCCCGCCATCAGCTGCTGGAGGCTGGCTGCTGCTCCTTCACCCCACCATGACCTGCTGGAGGCTGGCTGCAGCTCCTCCACCCCGCCATCAGCTGCTGGAGGCTGCCTGCAGCTCCTGCACCCCGCCATCAGCTGCTGGAGGCTGGCTGCAGCTCCTCCACCCCGCCATCAGCTGCTGGAGGCTGGCTTCTGCTCCTCCACCCCGCCATCAGCTGCTGGAGGCTTCTGTTCCTCCACCCCGCCATCAGCAGCTGGAGGCTGGCTGCTGGAGGCTGGCTGCTGCTCCTCCACCCCGCCATCACCAGCTGGAGGCTGGCTGCAAATCCTGCACCCCGACATCAGCTGCTGGAGGCTTCTGTTCCTCCACCCCGCCATCACAGCTGGAGGCTGGCTGCTGCTCCTCCACCCCGCCATCACCAGCTGGAGGCTGGCTGCAGCTCCTGCACCCCGCCATCAGCTGCTGGAGGCTGCCTGCAGCTCCTGCACCCCGCCATCAGCTGCTGGAGGCTGGCTGCTGCTCCTGCACCCCGCCATCAGCTGCTGGAGGCTGGCTGCTTCTCCTCCACCCCACCATGACCTGCTGGAGGCTGGCTGCACCTCCTCCACCCCGCCATCAGCTGCTGGAGGCTGCCTGAAGCTCCTGCACCCCGCCATCAGCTGCTGGAGGCTGTCTGCAGCTCCTGCACCCCGCCATCAGCTGCTGGAGGCTGGCTGCAGCTCCTCCACCCCGCCATCAGCTGCTGGAGGCTGGCTTCTGCTCCTCCACCCCGCCACCAGCTGCTGGAGGCTGGCTGCTGCTCCTGCACCCCGCCATCAGCTGCTGGAGGCTTCTGTTCCTCCACCCCGCCATCAGCAAGTGGAGGCTGGCTGCTGGAGGCTGGCTGCTGCTCCTCCACCCCGCCATCACCAGCTGGAGGCTGGCTGCAGCTCCTGCACCCCGCCATCAGCTGCTGGAGGCTGCCTGCTGCTCCTGCACCCCGCCATCAGCTGCTGGAGGCTGGCTGCTGCTCCTCCGCCCCACCATGACCTGCTGGAGGCTGGCTGCAGCTCCTCCACCCCACCATCAGCTGCTGGAGGCTGCCTGCAGCTCCTGCACCCCGCCATCAGCTGCTGGAGGCTGCCTGCAGCTCCTGCACCCCGCCATCAGCTGCTGGAGGCTGGCTGCAGCTCCTCCACCCCGCCATCAGCTGCTGGAGGCTGGCGTCTGCTCCTCCACCCCGCCACCAGCTGCTGGAGGCTGGCTGCTGCTCCTGCACCCCGCCATCAGCTGCTGGAGGCTTCTGTTCCTCCACCCCGCCATCAGCAGCTGGAGGCTGGCTTCTGGAGGCTGGCTGCTGCTCCTCCACCCCGCCATCACCAGCTGGAGGCTGGCTGCAGCTCCTGCACCCCGCCATCAGCTGCTGGAGGCTGGCTGCAGCTCCTCCACCCCGCCATCAGCTGCTGGAGGCTGGTTTCTGCTCCTCCACCCCGCCACCAGCTGCTGGAGGCTGGCTGCTGCTCCTGCACCCCGCCATCACCAGCTGGAGGCTTCTGTTCCTCCACCCCGCCATCAGCAGCTGGAGGCGTGCTGCTGGAGGCTGGCTGCTGCTCCTCCACCCCGCCATCACCAGCTGGAGGCTGGCTGCAGCTCCTGCACCCCGCCATCAGCTGCTGGAGGCTGCCTGCTGCTCCTGCACCCCGCCATCATCTGCTGGAGGCTGGCTGCTGCTCCTGCACCCCGCCATCAGCTGCTGGAGGCTGGCTGCTGCTCCTCCACCCCACCATGACCTGCTGGAGGCTGGCTGCAGCTCCTCCACCCCGCCATCAGCTGCTGGAGGCTGCCTGCAGCTCCTGCACCCCGCCATCAGCTGCTGGAGGCTGACTGCAGCTCCTGCACCCCGCCATCAGCTGCTGGAGGCTGGCTGCAGCTCCTCCACCCCGCCATCAGCTGCTGGAGGCTGGCTTCTGCTCCTCCACCCCGCCACCAGCTGCTGGAGGCTGGCTGCTGCTCCTGCACCCCGCCATCAGCTGCTGGAGGCTTCTGTTCCTCCACCCCGCCATCAGCAGCTGGAGGCTGGCTGCTAGAGGCTGGCTGCTGCTCCTCCACCCCGCCATCACCAGCTGGAGGCTGGCTGCAGCTCCTGCACCCCGCCATCAGCTGCTGGAGGCTTCTGTTCCTCCACCCCGCCATCAGCAGCTGGAGGCTGGCTGCTAGAGGCTGGCTGCTGCTCCTCCACCCCGCCATCACCAGCTGGAGGCTGGCTGCAGCTCCTGCACCCCGCCATCAGCTGCTGGAGGCTGCCTGGAGCTCCTGCACCCCGCCATCAGCTGCTGGAGGCTTCTGTTCCTCCACCCCGCCATCAGCAGCTGGAGGCTGGCTGCTGGACCCTGGCTGCTGCTCCTCCACCCCGCCATCACCAGCTGGAGGCTGGCTGCAGCTCCTGCACCCCGCCATCAGCTGCTGGAGGCTGCCTGCAACTCCTGCAACCCGCCATCAGCTGCTGGAGGCTGGCTGCTGCTCCTGCACCCCGCCATCAGCTGCTGGAGGCTGGCTGCTGCTCCTCCACCCCACCATGACCTGCTGGAGGCTGGCTGCAGCTCCTCCACCCCGCCATCAGCTGCTGGAGGCTGGCTGCAGCTCCTCCACCCCGCCATCAGCTGCTGGAGGCTGGCTTCTGCTCCTCCACCCCGCCACCAGCTGCTGGAGGCTGGCTGCTGCTCCTCCACCCCGCCATCAGCTGCTGGAGGCTTCTCTTCCTCCACCCCGCCATCAGCAGCTGGAGGCTGGCTGCTAGAGGCTGGCTGCTGCTCCTCCACCCCGCCATCACCAGCTGGAGGCTGGCTGCAGCTCCTGCACCCCGCCATCAGCTGCTGGAGGCTTCTGTTCCTCCACCCCGCCATCAGCAGCTGGAGGCTGGCTGCTGGACCCTGGCTGCTGCTCCTCCACCCCGCCATCACCAGCTGGAGGCTGGCTGCAGCTCCTGCACCCCGCCATCAGCTGCTGGAGGCTGCCTGCAACTCCTGCAACCCGCCATCAGCTGCTGGAGGCTGGCTGCTGCTCCTGCACCCCGCCATCAGCTGCTGGAGGCTGGCTGCTGCTCCTCCACCCCACCATGACCTGCTGGAGGCTGGCTGCAGCTCCTCCACCCCGCCATCAGCTGCTGGAGGCTGCCTGCAGCTCCTGCACCCCGCCATGAGCTGCTGGATGCTGCCTGCAGCTCCTGCACCCCGCCATCAGCTGCTGGAGGCTGGCTGCAGCTCCTCCACCCCGCCATCAGCTGCTGGAGGCTGGCTTCTGCTCCTCCACCCCGCCACCAGCTGCTGGAGGCTGGCTGCAGCTCCTGCACCCCGCCATCAGCTGCTGGAGGCTTCTGTTCCTCCACCCCGCCATCAGCAGCTGGAGGCTGGCTGCTAGAGGCTGGCTGCTGCTCCTCCACCCCGCCATCACCAGCTGGAGGCTGGCTGCTGCTCCTCCACCCCGCCATCACCAGCTGGAGGCTGGCTGCAGCTCCTGCACCCCGCCATCAGCTGCTGCAGGCTGCCTGGAGCTCCTGCACCCCGCCATCAGCTGCTGGAGGCTGGCTGCTGCTCCTGCACCCCGCCATCAGCTGCTGGAGGCTGGCTGCTGCTCCTCCACCCCACCATGACCTGCTGGAGGCTGGCTGCAGCTCCTCCACCCCGCCATCAGCTGCTGGAGGCTGCCTGCAGCTCCTGCACCCCGCCATGAGCTGCTGGATGCTGCCTGCAGCTCCTGCACCCCGCCATCAGCTGCTGGAGGCTGGCTGCAGCTCCTCCACCCCGCCATCAGCTGCTGGAGGCTGGCTTCTGCTCCTCCACCCCGCCACCAGCTGCTGGAGGCTGGCTGCAGCTCCTGCACCCCGCCATCAGCTGCTGGAGGCTTCTGTTCCTCCACCCCGCCATCAGCAGCTGGAGGCTGGCTGCTGGAGGCTGGCTGCTGCTCCTCCACCCCGCCATCACCAGCTGGAGGCTGGCTGCAGCTCCTGCACCCCGCCATCAGCTGCTGCAGGCTGCCTGGAGCTCCTGCACCCCGCCATCAGCTGCTGGAGGCTTCTGCTCCTCCACCCCGCCATCAGCAGCTGGAGGCTGGCTGCTGGAGGCAGGCTGCTGCTCCTCCACCCCGCCATCACCAGCTGGAGGCTGGCTGCAGCTCCTGCACCCCGCCATCAGCTGCTGGAGGCTGGCTGCAGCTCCTCCACCCCGCCATCAGCTGCTGGAGGCTGGCTTCTGCTCCTCCACCCCGCCACCAGCTGCTGGAGGCTGGCTGCTGCTCCTCCACCCCGCCATCAGCTGCTGGAGGCTTCTCTTCCTCCACCCCGCCATCAGCAGCTGGAGGCTGGCTGCTAGAGGCTGGCTGCTGCTCCTCCACCCCGCCATCACCAGCTGGAGGCTGGCTGCAGCTCCTGCACCCCGCCATCAGCTGCTGGAGGCTTCTGTTCCTCCACCCCGCCATCAGCAGCTGGAGGCTGGCTGCTGGACCCTGGCTGCTGCTCCTCCACCCCGCCATCACCAGCTGGAGGCTGGCTGCAGCTCCTGCAACCCGCCATCAGCTGCTGGAGGATGGCTGCTGCTCCTGCACCCCGCCATCAGCTGCTGGAGGCTGGCTGCTGCTCCTCCACCCCACCATGACCTGCTGGAGGCTGGCTGCAGCTCCTCCACCCCGCCATCAGCTGCTGGCGGCTGCCTGCAGCTCCTGCACCCCGCCATGAGCTGCTGGATGCTGCCTGCAGCTCCTGCACCCCGCCATCAGCTGCTGGAGGCTGGCTGCAGCTCCTCCACCCCGCCATCAGCTGCTGGAGGCTGGCTTCTGCTCCTCCACCCCGCCACCAGCTGCTGGAGGCTGGCTGCAGCTCCTGCACCCCGCCATCAGCTGCTGGAGGCTTCTGTTCCTCCAGCCCGCCATCAGCAGCTGGAGGCTGGCTGCTGGAGGCTGGCTGCTGCTCCTCCACCCCGCCATCACCAGCTGGAGGCTGGCTGCAGCTCCTGCACCCCGCCATCAGCTGCTGCAGGCTGCCTGGAGCTCCTGCACCCCGCCATCAGCTGCTGGAGGCTTCTGCTCCTCCACACCGCCATCAGCAGCTGGAGGCTGGCTGCTGGAGGCAGGCTGCTGCTCCTCCACCCCGCCATCACCAGCTGGAGGCTGGCTGCAGCTCCTGCACCCCGCCATCAGCTGCTGGATGCTGGCTGCTTCTCCTCCACCCCACCATGAACTGCTGGACGCTGGCTGCACCTCCTCCTCCCCGCCATTAGCTGCTGGAGGCTGCCTGAAGCTCCTGCACCCCGCCATCAGCTGCTGGAGGCTGCCTGCAGCTCCTGCACCCCGCCATCAGCTGCTGGAGGCTGGCTGCAGCTCCTCCACCCTGCCATCAGCTTCTGGAGGCTGGCTTCTGCTCCTCCACCCCGCCACCAGCTGCTGGAGGCTGGCTGCTGCTCCTGCACCCCGTCATCAGCTGCTGGAGGCTTCTGTTCCTCCACCCCGCCATCAGCAGCTGGAGGCTGGCTGCTGGAGGCTGGCTGCTGCTCCTCCACCCCGCCATCACCAGCTGGAGGCTGGCTGCAGCTCCTGAACCCCGCCATCAGCTGCTGGAGGCTTCTGTTCCTCCACCCCGCCATCAGCTGCTGGAGGCTGGCTGCTGCTCCTCCACCCCGCCATCACCAGCTGGAGGCTGGCTGCAGCTCCTGCACCCCGCCATCAGCTGCTGGAGGCTGCCTGCTGCTCCTCCGCCCCACCATGACCTGCTGGAGGCTGGCTTCAGCTCCTCCACCCCGCCATCAGCTGCTGGAGGCTGCCTGCAGCTCCTGCACCCCGCCATCAGCTGCTGGAGGCTGGCTGCAGCTCCTCCATCCCGCCATCAGCTGCTGGAGGCTGGCTTCTGCTCTTCCACCCCGCCACCAGCTGCTGGAGGCTGGCTTCTGCTCCTCCAACCTGCCATCAGCTGCTGGAGGCTTCTGTTCCTCCACCCCGCCATCAGCAGCTGGAGGCTGGCTGCAGCTCCTGCACCCCACCATCAGCTGCTGGAGGCTGGCTGCAGCTCCTCCACCCCGCCATCAGCTGCTGGAGGCTGGCTGCAGCTCCTCCACCCCGCCACCAGCTGCTGGAGGCTGGCTGCTGCTCCTGCACCCCGCCATCAGCTGCTGGAGGCTTCTGTTCCTCCACCCCGCCATCAGCAGCTGGAGGCTGGCTGCTGGAGGCTGGCTGCTGCTCCTCCACCCCGCCATCACCAGCTGGAGGCTGGCTGCAGCTCCTGCACCCCGCCATCAGCTGCTGGAGGCTGCCTGCAGCTCCTGCACCCCGCCATCAGCTGCTGGAGGCTGGCTGCTGCTCCTGCACCCCGCCATCAGCTGCTGGAGGCTGGCTGCTGCTCCTCCACCCCAACATGACCTGCTGGAGGCTGGCTGCAGTTCCTCCACCCCGCCATCAGCTGCTGGAGGCTGCCTGCAGCTCCTGCACACCGCCATCAGCTGCTGGAGGCTGCCTGCAGCTCCTGCACCCCGCCATCAGCTGCTGGAGGCTGGCTGCAGCTCCTCCACCCCGCCATCAGCTGCTGGAGGCTGGCTTCTGCTCCTCCAGCCCGCCACCAGCTGCTGGAGGCTGGCTGCTGCTCCTGCACCCCGCCATCAGCTGCTGGAGGCTTCTGTTCCTCCACCCCGCCATCAGCAGCTGGAGGCTGGCTGCTAGAGGCTGGCTGCTGCTCCTCCACCCCGCCGTCACCAGCTGGAGACTGGCTGCAGCTCCTGCACCCCGCCATCAGCTGCTGGAGGCTGCCTGGAGCTCCTGCACCCCGCCATCAGCTGCTGGAGGCTTCTGTTCCTCCACCCCGCCATCAGCAGCTGGAGGCTGGCTGCTGGACCCTGGCTGCTGCTCCTCCACCCCGCCATCACCAGCTGGAGGCTGGCTGCAGCTCCTGCACCCCGCCATCAGCTGCTGGAGGCTGCCTGCAACTCCTGCACCCCGCCATCAGCTGCTGGAGGCTGGCTGCTGCTCCTCCACCCCACCATGACCTGCTGGAGGCTGGCTGCAGCTCCTCCACCCCGCCATCAGCTGCTGGAGGCTGCCTGCAGCTCCTGCACCCCGCCAGGAGCTGCTGGATGCTGCCTGCAGCTCCTGCACCCCGCCATCAGCGCCTGGAGGCTGGCTGCAGCTCCTCCACCCCGCCATCAGCTGCTGGAGGCTGGCTGCTGCTCCTGCACCCCGCCATCAGCTGCTGGAGGCTTCTGTTCCTCCACCCCGCCATCAGTAGCTGGAGGCTGGCTGCTGGAGGCTGGCTGCTGCTCCTCCACCCCGCCATCACCAGCTGGAGGCTGGCTGCAGCTCCTGCACCCCGCCACCAGCTGCTGGAGGCTGGCTGCTGCTCCTCCACCCCGCCATCACCAGCTGGAGGCTGGCTGCAGCTCCTGCACCCCGCCATCAGCTTCTGCAGGCTGCCTGGAGCTCCTGCACCCCGCCATCAGCTGCTGGAGGCTTCTGCTCCTCCACCCCGCCATCAGCAGCTGGAGGCTGGCTGCTGGAGGCAGGCTGCTGCTCCTCCACCCCGCCATCACCAGCTGGAGGCTGGCTGCAGCTCCTGCACCCCGCCATCAGCTGCTGGACGCTGCCTGCAGCTCCTGCACCCCGCCATCAGCTGCTGGAGGCTGGCTGCTGCTCCTGCATCCCGCCATCAGCTGCTGGAGGCTGGCTGCTGCTCCTCCACCCCACCATGACCTGCTGGAGGCTGGCTGCAGCTCCTGCACCCCGCCATCAGCTGCTGGAGGCTGCCTGCAGCTCCTGCACCCCGCCATCAGCTGCTGGAGGCTGCCTGCAGCTCCTGCACCCCGCCATCAGCTGCTGGAGGCTGCCTGCAGCTCCTGCACCCCGCCATCAGCTGCTGGAGGCTTCTGTTCCTCCACCCCGCCATCAGCAGCTGGAGGCTGGCTGCTGGAGGCTGGCTGCTGCTCCTTTACCCCGCCATCACCAGCTGGAGGCTGGCTGCAGCTCCTGCACCCCGCCATCAGCTGCTGGAGGCTGCCTGGAGCTCCTGCACCCCGCCATCAGCTGCTGGAGGCTGGCTGCTGCTCCTGCACCCCGCCATCAGCTGCTGGAGGCTGGCTGCAGCTCCTGCAACCCGCCATCAGCTGCTGGAGGCTGGCTGCAGCTCCTCCACCCCGCCATCAGCTGCTGGAGGCTGGCTTCTGCTCCTCCACCCCGCCACCAGCTGCTGGAGGCTGGCTGCTGCTCCTGCACCCCGCCATCAGCTGCTGGAGGCTTCTGTTCCTCCACCCCGCCATCAGCTGCTGGAGGCTGCCTGCTGCTCCTGCCCCCCGCCATCAGCTGCTGGAGGCTGGCTGCTGCTCCTCCGCCCCACCATGACCTGCTGGAGGCTGGCTGCAGCTCCTCCACCCCGCCATCAGCTGCTGGAGGCTGGCTGCAGCTCCTCCATCCCGCCATCAGCTGCTGGAGGCTGGCTTCTGCTCCTCCACCCCGCCACCAGCTGCTGGAGGCTGGCTGCTGCTCCTGCACCCCGCCATCAGCTGCTGGAGGCTTCTGTTCCTCCACCCCGCCATGAGCAGCTGGAGGCTGGCTGCAGCTCCTGCACCCCGCCATCAGCTGCTGGAGGCTGGCTGCAGCTCCTCCACCCCGCCATCAGCTGCTGGAGGCTGGCTGCAGCTCCTCCGCCCCGCCACCAGCTGCTGGAGGCTGGCTGCTGCTCCTGCACCCCGCCATCAGCTGCTGGAGGCTTCTGTTCCTCCACCCCGCCATCAGCAGCTGGAGGCTGGCTGCTGGAGGCTGGCTGCTGCTCCTCCACCCCGCCATCACCAGCTGGAGGCTGGCTGCAGCTCCTGCACCCCGCCATCAGCTGCTGGAGGCTGCCTGCAGCTCCTGCACCCCGCCATCAGCTGCTGGAGGCTGGCTGCTGCTCCTGCACCCCGCCATCAGCTGCTGGAGGCTGGCTGCTGCTCCTCCACCCCAACATGACCTGCTGGAGGCTGGCTGCAGCTCCTCCACCCCGCCATCAGCTGCTGGAGGCTGCCTGCAGCTCCTGCACCCCGCCATCAGCTGCTGGAGGCTGCCTGCAGCTCCTGCACCCCGCCATCAGCTGCTGGAGGCTGGCTGCAGCTCCTCCACCCCGCCATCAGCTGCTGGAGGCTGGCTTCTGCTCCTCCACCCCGCCACCAGCTGCTGGAGGCTGGCTGCTGCTCCTGCACCCCGCCAACAGCTGCTGGAGGCTTCTGTTCCTCCACCCCGCCATCAGCAGCTGGAGGCTGGCTGCTAGAGGCTGGCTGCTGCTCCTCCACCCCGCCGTCACCAGCTGGAGGCTGGCTGCAGCTCCTGCACCCCGCCATCAGCTGCTGGAGGCTGCCTGCAGCTCCTGCACCCCGCCATCAGCTGCTGGAGGCTGGCTGCAGCTCCTCCACCCCGCCATCAGCTGCTGGAGGCTGGCTTCTGCTCCTCCACCCCGCCACCAGCTGCTGGAGGCTGGCTGCTGCTCCTGCACCCCGCCAACAGCTGCTGGAGGCTTCTGTTCCTCCACCCCGCCATCAGCAGCTGGAGGCTGGCTGCTAGAGGCTGGCTGCTGCTCCTCCACCCCGCCGTCACCAGCTGGAGGCTGGCTGCAGCTCCTGCACCCCGCCATCAGCTGCTGGAGGCTGCCTGGAGCTCCTGCACCCCGCCATCAGCTGCTGGAGGCTTCTGTTCCTCCACCCCGCCATCAGCAGCTGGAGGCTGGCTGCTGGACCCTGGCTGCTGCTCCTCCACCCCGCCATCACCAGCTGGAGGCTGGCTGCAGCTCCTGCACCCCGCCATCAGCTGCTGGAGGCTGCCTGCAACTCCTGCACCCCGCCATCAGCTGCTGGAGGCTGGCTGCTGCTCCTCCACCCCGCCATCAGCTGCTGGAGGCTGCCTGCAGCTCCTGCACCCCGCCATGAGCTGCTGGATGCTGCCTGCAGCTCCTGCACCCCGCCATCAGCTGCTGGAGGCTGGCTGCAGCTCCTCCACCCCGCCATCAGCTGCTGGAGGCTGGCTGCTGCTCCTGCACCCCGCCATCAGCTGCTGGAGGCTTCTGTTCCTCCACCCCGCCATCAGTAGCTGGAGGCTGGCTGCTGGAGGCTGGCTGCTGCTCCTCCACCCCGCCATCACCAGCTGGAGGCTGGCTGCAGCTCCTGCACCCCGCCATCAGCTGCTGGAGGCTGGCTGCTGCTCCTCCACCCCGCCATCACCAGCTGGAGGCTGGCTGCAGCTCCTGCACCCCGCCATCAGCTGCTGCAGGCTGCCTGGATCTCCTGCACCCCGCCATCAGCTGCTGGAGGCTTCTGCTCCTCCACCCCGCCATCAGCAGCTGGAGACTGGCTGCTGGAGGCAGGCTGCTGCTCCTCCACCCCGCCATCACCAGCTGGAGGCTGGCTGCAGCTCCTGCACCCCGCCATCAGCTGCTGGAGGCTGCCTGCAGCTCCTGCACCCCGCCATCAGCTGCTGGAGGCTGGCTGCTGCTCCTGCATCCCGCCATCAGCTGCTGGAGGCTGGCTGCTGCTCCTCCACCCCACCATGACCTGCTGGAGGCTGGCTGCACCTCCTCCACCCCGCCATCAGCTGCTGGAGGCTGCCTGCAGCTCCTGCACCCCGCCATCAGCTGCTGGAGGCTGCCTGCAGCTCCTGCACCCCGCCATCAGCTGCTGGAGGCTTCTGTTCCTCCACCCCGCCATCAGCAGCTGGAGGCTGGCTGCTGGAGGCTGGCTGCTGCTCCTTTACCCCGCCATCACCAGCTGGAGGCTGGCTGCAGCTCCTGCACCCCGCCATCAGCTGCTGGAGGCTGCCTGGAGCTCCTGCACCCCGCCATCAGCTGCTGGAGGCTGCCTGGAGCTCCTGCACCCCGCCATCAGCTGCTGGAGGCTGGCTGCTGCTCCTGCACCCCGCCATCAGCTGCTGGAGGCTGGCTGCAGCTCCTGCAACCCGCCATCAGCTGCTGGAGGCTGGCTGCAGCTCCTCCACCCCGCCATCAGCTGCTGGAGGCTGGCTTCTGCTCCTCCACCCCGCCATCAGCTGCTGGAGGCTGGCTGCAGCTCCTGCAACCCGCCATCAGCTGCTGGAGGCTGGCTGCTGCTCCTGCACCCCGCCATCAGCTGCTGGAGGCTTCTGTTCCTCCACCCCGCCATCAGCAGCTGGAGGCTGGCTGCTGGAGGCCGGCTGCTTCTCCTCCACCCCGCCATCACCAGCTGGAGGCTGGCTGCAGCTCCAGCACCCCACCATCAGCTGCTGGAGGCTGCCTGCAGCTCCTGCACCCCGCCATCAGCTGCTGGAGGCTGGCTGCTGCTCCTGCACCCCGCCATCAGCTGCTGGAGGCTGGCTGCTGCTCCTCCACCCCACCATGACCTGCTGGAGGCTGGCTGCAGCTCCTCCACCCCGCCATCATCTGCTGGAGGCTGCCTGCAGCTCCTGCACCCCGCCATCAGCTGCTGGAGGCTGCCTGGAGCTCCTGCACCCCGCCATCAGCTGCTGGAGGCTTCTGTTCCTCCACCCCGCCATCAGCAGCTGCAGGCTGGCTGCTGGACCCTGGCTGCTGCTCCTGCACCCCGCCATCTCCAGCTGGAGGCTGCCTGCAGCTCCTGCACCCCGCCATCAGCTGCTGGAGGCTGGCTGCAGCTCCTCCACCCCGCCATCAGCTGCTGGAGGCTGGCTGCAGCTCCTCCACCCCGCCACCAGCTGCTGGAGGCTGACTGCTGCTCCTGCACCCCGCCATCAGCTGCTGGAGGCTTCTGTTCCTCCAACCCGCCATCAGCAGCTGGAGGCTGGCTGCTAGAGGCTGGCTGCTGCTCCTCCACCCCGCCATCACCAGCTGGAGGCTGCCTGGAGCTCCTGCACCCCGCCATCAGCTGCTGGAGGCTTCTGTTCCTCCACCCCGCCATCAGCAGCTGGAGGCTGGCTGCTGGACCCTGGCTGCTGCTCCTCCACCCCGCCATCACCAGCTGGAGGCTGGCTGCAGCTCCTGCACCCCGCCATCAGCTGCTGGAGGCTGCCTGCAACTCCTGCACCCCGCCATCAGCTGCTGGAGGCTGGCTGCTGCTCCTCCACCCCACCATGACCTGCTGGAGGCTGGCTGCAGCTCCTCCACCCCGCCATCAGCTGCTGGAGGCTGCCTGCAGCTCCTGCACCCCGCCATGAGCTGCTGGATGCTGCCTGCAGCTCCTGCACCCCGCCATCAGCTGCTGGAGGCTTCTGTTCCTCCACCCCGCCATCAGCAGCTGGAGGCTGGCTGCCTGAGGCTGGCTGCTGCTCCTCCACCCCGCCATCACCAGCTGGAGGCTGGCTGCAGCTCCTGCACCCCGCCATCAGCTGCTGGAGGCTTCTGTTCCTCCACCCCGCCATCAGCAGCTGGAGGCTGGCTGCTGGAGGCTGGCTGCTGCTCCTCCACCCCGCCATCACCAGCTGGAGGCTGGCTGCAGCTCCTGCACCCCGCCATCAGCTGTTGCAGGCTGCCTGGAGCTCCTGCACCCCGCCATCAGCTGCTGGAGGCTTCTGCTCCTCCACCCCGCCATCAGCAGCTGGAGGCTGGCTGCTGGAGGCAGGCTGCTGCTCCTCCAGCCCGCCATCACCAGCTGGAGGCTGGCTGCAGCTCCTGCACCCCGCCATCAGCTGCTGGAGGCTGCCTGCAGCTCCTGCACCCCGCCATCAGCTGCTGGAGGCTGGCTGCTGCTCCTGCACCCCGCCATCAGCTGCTGGAGGCTGGCTGCTGCTCCTCCACCCCACCATGACCTGCTGGAGGCTGGCTGCACCTCCTCCACCCCGCCATCAGCTGCTGGAGGCTGCCTGCAGCTCCTGCACCCCGCCATCAGCTGCTGGAGGCTGCCTGCAGCTCCTGCACCCTGCCATCAGCTGCTGGAGGTTTCTGTTCCTCCACCCCGCCATCAGCAGCTGGAGGCTGGCTGCTGGAGGCTGGCTGCTGCTCCTTTACCCCGCCATCACCAGCTGGAGGCTGGCTGCAGCTCCTGCACCCCGCCATCAGCTGCTGGAGGCTGCCTGGAGCTCCTGCACCCCGCCATCAGCTGCTGGAGGCTGGCTGCTGCTCCTGCACCCCGCCATCAGCTGCTGGAGGCTGGCTGCTGCTCCTCCACCCCACCATGACCTGCTGGAGGCTGGCTGCAGCTCCTGCACCCCGCCATCAGCTGCTGGAGGCTGGCTGCAGCTCCTCCACCCCGCCATCAGCTGCTGGAGGCTGGCTTCTGCTCCTCCACCCCGCCACCAGCTGCTGGAGGCTGGCTGCTGCTCCTGCACCCCGCCATCAGCTGCTGGAGGCTTCTGTTCCTCCACCCCGCCATCAGCAGCTGGAGGCTGGCTGCTGGAGGCCGGCTGCTGCTCCTCCACCCCGCCATCACCAGCTGGAGGCTGGCTGCAGCTCCAGCACCCCGCCATCAGCTGCTGGAGGCTGCCTGCAGCTCCTGCACCCCGCCATCAGCTGCTGGAGGCTGCCTGCAGCTCCTGCACCCCGCCATCAGCTGCTGGAGGCTGGCTGCAGCTCCTCCACCCCGCCATCAGCTGCTGGAGGCTGGCTTCTGCTCCTCCACCCCGCCACCAGCTGCTGGAGGCTGGCTGCAGCTCCTGCACCCCGCCATCAGCTGCTGGAGGCTTCTGTTCCTCCAGCCCGCCATCAGCAGCTGGAGGCTGGCTGCTGGAGGCTGGCTGCTGCTCCTCCACCCCGCCATCACCAGCTGGAGGCTGGCTGCAGCTCCTGCACCCCGCCATCAGCTGCTGCAGGCTGCCTGGAGCTCCTGCACCCCGCCATCAGCTGCTGGAGGCTTCTGCTCCTCCACACCGCCATCAGCAGCTGGAGGCTGGCTGCTGGAGGCAGGCTGCTGCTCCTCCACCCCGCCATCACCAGCTGGAGGCTGGCTGCAGCTCCTGCACCCCGCCATCAGCTGCTGGATGCTGGCTGCTTCTCCTCCACCCCACCATGAACTGCTGGACGCTGGCTGCACCTCCTCCTCCCCGCCATTAGCTGCTGGAGGCTGCCTGAAGCTCCTGCACCCCGCCATCAGCTGCTGGAGGCTGCCTGCAGCTCCTGCACCCCGCCATCAGCTGCTGGAGGCTGGCTGCAGCTCCTCCACCCTGCCATCAGCTTCTGGAGGCTGGCTTCTGCTCCTCCACCCCGCCACCAGCTGCTGGAGGCTGGCTGCTGCTCCTGCACCCCGTCATCAGCTGCTGGAGGCTTCTGTTCCTCCACCCCGCCATCAGCAGCTGGAGGCTGGCTGCTGGAGGCTGGCTGCTGCTCCTCCACCCCGCCATCACCAGCTGGAGGCTGGCTGCAGCTCCTGAACCCCGCCATCAGCTGCTGGAGGCTTCTGTTCCTCCACCCCGCCATCAGCTGCTGGAGGCTGGCTGCTGCTCCTCCACCCCGCCATCACCAGCTGGAGGCTGGCTGCAGCTCCTGCACCCCGCCATCAGCTGCTGGAGGCTGCCTGCTGCTCCTCCGCCCCACCATGACCTGCTGGAGGCTGGCTTCAGCTCCTCCACCCCGCCATCAGCTGCTGGAGGCTGCCTGCAGCTCCTGCACCCCGCCATCAGCTGCTGGAGGCTGGCTGCAGCTCCTCCATCCCGCCATCAGCTGCTGGAGGCTGGCTTCTGCTCTTCCACCCCGCCACCAGCTGCTGGAGGCTGGCTTCTGCTCCTCCAACCTGCCATCAGCTGCTGGAGGCTTCTGTTCCTCCACCCCGCCATCAGCAGCTGGAGGCTGGCTGCAGCTCCTGCACCCCGCCATCAGCTGCTGGAGGCTGGCTGCAGCTCCTCCACCCCGCCATCAGCTGCTGGAGGCTGGCTGCAGCTCCTCCACCCCGCCACCAGCTGCTGGAGGCTGGCTGCTGCTCCTGCACCCCGCCATCAGCTGCTGGAGGCTTCTGTTCCTCCACCCCGCCATCAGCAGCTGGAGGCTGGCTGCTGGAGGCTGGCTGCTGCTCCTCCACCCCGCCATCACCAGCTGGAGGCTGGCTGCAGCTCCTGCACCCCGCCATCAGCTGCTGGAGGCTGCCTGCAGCTCCTGCACCCCGCCATCAGCTGCTGGAGGCTGGCTGCTGCTCCTGCACCCCGCCATCAGCTGCTGGAGGCTGGCTGCTGCTCCTCCACCCCAACATGACCTGCTGGAGGCTGGCTGCAGTTCCTCCACCCCGCCATCAGCTGCTGGAGGCTGCCTGCAGCTCCTGCACACCGCCATCAGCTGCTGGAGGCTGCCTGCAGCTCCTGCACCCCGCCATCAGCTGCTGGAGGCTGGCTGCAGCTCCTCCACCCCGCCATCAGCTGCTGGAGGCTGGCTTCTGCTCCTCCAGCCCGCCACCAGCTGCTGGAGGCTGGCTGCTGCTCCTGCACCCCGCCATCAGCTGCTGGAGGCTTCTGTTCCTCCACCCCGCCATCAGCAGCTGGAGGCTGGCTGCTAGAGGCTGGCTGCTGCTCCTCCACCCCGCCGTCACCAGCTGGAGACTGGCTGCAGCTCCTGCACCCCGCCATCAGCTGCTGGAGGCTGCCTGGAGCTCCTGCACCCCGCCATCAGCTGCTGGAGGCTTCTGTTCCTCCACCCCGCCATCAGCAGCTGGAGGCTGGCTGCTGGACCCTGGCTGCTGCTCCTCCACCCCGCCATCACCAGCTGGAGGCTGGCTGCAGCTCCTGCACCCCGCCATCAGCTGCTGGAGGCTGCCTGCAACTCCTGCACCCCGCCATCAGCTGCTGGAGGCTGGCTGCTGCTCCTCCACCCCACCATGACCTGCTGGAGGCTGGCTGCAGCTCCTCCACCCCGCCATCAGCTGCTGGAGGCTGCCTGCAGCTCCTGCACCCCGCCATGAGCTGCTGGATGCTGCCTGCAGCTCCTGCACCCCGCCATCAGCGCCTGGAGGCTGGCTGCAGCTCCTCCACCCCGCCATCAGCTGCTGGAGGCTGGCTGCTGCTCCTGCACCCCGCCATCAGCTGCTGGAGGCTTCTGTTCCTCCACCCCGCCATCAGTAGCTGGAGGCTGGCTGCTGGAGGCTGGCTGCTGCTCCTCCACCCCGCCATCACCAGCTGGAGGCTGGCTGCAGCTCCTGCACCCCGCCACCAGCTGCTGGAGGCTGGCTGCTGCTCCTCCACCCCGCCATCACCAGCTGGAGGCTGGCTGCAGCTCCTGCACCCCGCCATCAGCTTCTGCAGGCTGCCTGGAGCTCCTGCACCCCGCCATCAGCTGCTGGAGGCTTCTGCTCCTCCACCCCGCCATCAGCAGCTGGAGGCTGGCTGCTGGAGGCAGGCTGCTGCTCCTCCACCCCGCCATCACCAGCTGGAGGCTGGCTGCAGCTCCTGCACCCCGCCATCAGCTGCTGGACGCTGCCTGCAGCTCCTGCACCCCGCCATCAGCTGCTGGAGGCTGGCTGCTGCTCCTGCATCCCGCCATCAGCTGCTGGAGGCTGGCTGCTGCTCCTCCACCCCACCATGACCTGCTGGAGGCTGGCTGCAGCTCCTGCACCCCGCCATCAGCTGCTGGAGGCTGCCTGCAGCTCCTGCACCCCGCCATCAGCTGCTGGAGGCTGCCTGCAGCTCCTGCACCCCGCCATCAGCTGCTGGAGGCTGCCTGCAGCTCCTGCACCCCGCCATCAGCTGCTGGAGGCTTCTGCTCCTCCACCCCGCCATCAGCAGCTGGAGGCTGGCTGCTGGAGGCAGGCTGCTGCTCCTCCACCCCGCCATCACCAGCTGGAGGCTGGCTGCAGCTCCTGCACCCCGCCATCAGCTGCTGGACGCTGCCTGCAGCTCCTGCACCCCGCCATCAGCTGCTGGAGGCTGGCTGCTGCTCCTGCATCCCGCCATCAGCTGCTGGAGGCTGGCTGCTGCTCCTCCACCCCACCATGACCTGCTGGAGGCTGGCTGCAGCTCCTGCACCCCGCCATCAGCTGCTGGAGGCTGCCTGCAGCTCCTGCACCCCGCCATCAGCTGCTGGAGGCTGCCTGCAGCTCCTGCACCCCGCCATCAGCTGCTGGAGGCTGCCTGCAGCTCCTGCACCCCGCCATCAGCTGCTGGAGGCTTCTGTTCCTCCACCCCGCCATCAGCTGCTGGAGGCTGGCTGCTGCTCCTGCACCCCGCCATCAGCTGCTGGAGGCTGGCTGCAGCTCCTGCAACCCGCCATCAGCTGCTGGAGGCTGGCTGCAGCTCCTCCACCCCGCCATCAGCTGCTGGAGGCTGGCTTCTGCTCCTCCACCCCGCCACCAGCTGCTGGAGGCTGGCTGCTGCTCCTGCACCCCGCCATCAGCTGCTGGAGGCTTCTGTTCCTCCACCCCGCCATCAGCTGCTGGAGGCTGCCTGCTGCTCCTGCCCCCCGCCATCAGCTGCTGGAGGCTGGCTGCTGCTCCTCCGCCCCACCATGACCTGCTGGAGGCTGGCTGCAGCTCCTCCACCCCGCCATCAGCTGCTGGAGGCTGGCTGCAGCTCCTCCATCCCGCCATCAGCTGCTGGAGGCTGGCTTCTGCTCCTCCACCCCGCCACCAGCTGCTGGAGGCTGGCTGCTGCTCCTGCACCCCGCCATCAGCTGCTGGAGGCTTCTGTTCCTCCACCCCGCCATGAGCAGCTGGAGGCTGGCTGCAGCTCCTGCACCCCGCCATCAGCTGCTGGAGGCTGGCTGCAGCTCCTCCACCCCGCCATCAGCTGCTGGAGGCTGGCTGCAGCTCCTCCGCCCCGCCACCAGCTGCTGGAGGCTGGCTGCTGCTCCTGCACCCCGCCATCAGCTGCTGGAGGCTTCTGTTCCTCCACCCCGCCATCAGCAGCTGGAGGCTGGCTGCTGGAGGCTGGCTGCTGCTCCTCCACCCCGCCATCACCAGCTGGAGGCTGGCTGCAGCTCCTGCACCCCGCCATCAGCTGCTGGAGGCTGCCTGCAGCTCCTGCACCCCGCCATCAGCTGCTGGAGGCTGGCTGCTGCTCCTGCACCCCGCCATCAGCTGCTGGAGGCTGGCTGCTGCTCCTCCACCCCAACATGACCTGCTGGAGGCTGGCTGCAGCTCCTCCACCCCGCCATCAGCTGCTGGAGGCTGCCTGCAGCTCCTGCACCCCGCCATCAGCTGCTGGAGGCTGCCTGCAGCTCCTGCACCCCGCCATCAGCTGCTGGAGGCTGGCTGCAGCTCCTCCACCCCGCCATCAGCTGCTGGAGGCTGGCTTCTGCTCCTCCACCCCGCCACCAGCTGCTGGAGGCTGGCTGCTGCTCCTGCACCCCGCCAACAGCTGCTGGAGGCTTCTGTTCCTCCACCCCGCCATCAGCAGCTGGAGGCTGGCTGCTAGAGGCTGGCTGCTGCTCCTCCACCCCGCCGTCACCAGCTGGAGGCTGGCTGCAGCTCCTGCACCCCGCCATCAGCTGCTGGAGGCTGCCTGCAGCTCCTGCACCCCGCCATCAGCTGCTGGAGGCTGGCTGCAGCTCCTCCACCCCGCCATCAGCTGCTGGAGGCTGGCTTCTGCTCCTCCACCCCGCCACCAGCTGCTGGAGGCTGGCTGCTGCTCCTGCACCCCGCCAACAGCTGCTGGAGGCTTCTGTTCCTCCACCCCGCCATCAGCAGCTGGAGGCTGGCTGCTAGAGGCTGGCTGCTGCTCCTCCACCCCGCCGTCACCAGCTGGAGGCTGGCTGCAGCTCCTGCACCCCGCCATCAGCTGCTGGAGGCTGCCTGGAGCTCCTGCACCCCGCCATCAGCTGCTGGAGGCTTCTGTTCCTCCACCCCGCCATCAGCAGCTGGAGGCTGGCTGCTGGACCCTGGCTGCTGCTCCTCCACCCCGCCATCACCAGCTGGAGGCTGGCTGCAGCTCCTGCACCCCGCCATCAGCTGCTGGAGGCTGCCTGCAACTCCTGCACCCCGCCATCAGCTGCTGGAGGCTGGCTGCTGCTCCTCCACCCCACCATGACCTGCTGGAGGCTGGCTGCAGCTCCTCCACCCCGCCATCAGCTGCTGGAGGCTGCCTGCAGCTCCTGCACCCCGCCATGAGCTGCTGGATGCTGCCTGCAGCTCCTGCACCCCGCCATCAGCTGCTGGAGGCTGGCTGCAGCTCCTCCACCCCGCCATCAGCTGCTGGAGGCTGGCTGCTGCTCCTGCACCCCGCCATCAGCTGCTGGAGGCTTCTGTTCCTCCACCCCGCCATCAGTAGCTGGAGGCTGGCTGCTGGAGGCTGGCTGCTGCTCCTCCACCCCGCCATCACCAGCTGGAGGCTGGCTGCAGCTCCTGCACCCCGCCATCAGCTGCTGGAGGCTGGCTGCTGCTCCTCCACCCCGCCATCACCAGCTGGAGGCTGGCTGCAGCTCCTGCACCCCGCCATCAGCTGCTGCAGGCTGCCTGGATCTCCTGCACCCCGCCATCAGCTGCTGGAGGCTTCTGCTCCTCCACCCCGCCATCAGCAGCTGGAGGCTGGCTGCTGGAGGCAGGCTGCTGCTCCTCCACCCCGCCATCACCAGCTGGAGGCTGGCTGCAGCTCCTGCACCCCGCCATCAGCTGCTGGAGGCTGCCTGCAGCTCCTGCACCCCGCCATCAGCTGCTGGAGGCTGGCTGCTGCTCCTGCATCCCGCCATCAGCTGCTGGAGGCTGGCTGCTGCTCCTCCACCCCACCATGACCTGCTGGAGGCTGGCTGCACCTCCTCCACCCCGCCATCAGCTGCTGGAGGCTGCCTGCAGCTCCTGCACCCCGCCATCAGCTGCTGGAGGCTGCCTGCAGCTCCTGCACCCCGCCATCAGCTGCTGGAGGCTTCTGTTCCTCCACCCCGCCATCAGCAGCTGGAGGCTGGCTGCTGGAGGCTGGCTGCTGCTCCTTTACCCCGCCATCACCAGCTGGAGGCTGGCTGCAGCTCCTGCACCCCGCCATCAGCTGCTGGAGGCTGCCTGGAGCTCCTGCACCCCGCCATCAGCTGCTGGAGGCTGCCTGGAGCTCCTGCACCCCGCCATCAGCTGCTGGAGGCTGGCTGCTGCTCCTGCACCCCGCCATCAGCTGCTGGAGGCTGGCTGCAGCTCCTGAACCCCGCCATCAGCTGCTGGAGGCTTCTGTTCCTCCACCCCGCCATCAGCTGCTGGAGGCTGGCTGCTGCTCCTCCACCCCGCCATCACCAGCTGGAGGCTGGCTGCAGCTCCTGCACCCCGCCATCAGCTGCTGGAGGCTGCCTGCTGCTCCTCCGCCCCACCATGACCTGCTGGAGGCTGGCTTCAGCTCCTCCACCCCGCCATCAGCTGCTGGAGGCTGCCTGCAGCTCCTGCACCCCGCCATCAGCTGCTGGAGGCTGGCTGCAGCTCCTCCATCCCGCCATCAGCTGCTGGAGGCTGGCTTCTGCTCTTCCACCCCGCCACCAGCTGCTGGAGGCTGGCTTCTGCTCCTCCAACCTGCCATCAGCTGCTGGAGGCTTCTGTTCCTCCACCCCGCCATCAGCAGCTGGAGGCTGGCTGCAGCTCCTGCACCCCGCCATCAGCTGCTGGAGGCTGGCTGCAGCTCCTCCACCCCGCCATCAGCTGCTGGAGGCTGGCTGCAGCTCCTCCACCCCGCCACCAGCTGCTGGAGGCTGGCTGCTGCTCCTGCACCCCGCCATCAGCTGCTGGAGGCTTCTGTTCCTCCACCCCGCCATCAGCAGCTGGAGGCTGGCTGCTGGAGGCTGGCTGCTGCTCCTCCACCCCGCCATCACCAGCTGGAGGCTGGCTGCAGCTCCTGCACCCCGCCATCAGCTGCTGGAGGCTGCCTGCAGCTCCTGCACCCCGCCATCAGCTGCTGGAGGCTGGCTGCTGCTCCTGCACCCCGCCATCAGCTGCTGGAGGCTGGCTGCTGCTCCTCCACCCCAACATGACCTGCTGGAGGCTGGCTGCAGTTCCTCCACCCCGCCATCAGCTGCTGGAGGCTGCCTGCAGCTCCTGCACACCGCCATCAGCTGCTGGAGGCTGCCTGCAGCTCCTGCACCCCGCCATCAGCTGCTGGAGGCTGGCTGCAGCTCCTCCACCCCGCCATCAGCTGCTGGAGGCTGGCTGCTGCTCCTCCACCCCGCCGTCACCAGCTGGAGACTGGCTGCAGCTCCTGCACCCCGCCATCAGCTGCTGGAGGCTGCCTGGAGCTCCTGCACCCCGCCATCAGCTGCTGGAGGCTTCTGTTCCTCCACCCCGCCATCAGCAGCTGGAGGCTGGCTGCTGGACCCTGGCTGCTGCTCCTCCACCCCGCCATCACCAGCTGGAGGCTGGCTGCA
Source organism: Nothobranchius furzeri (assembly GCF_043380555.1). Lineage (NCBI taxonomy): Eukaryota > Metazoa > Chordata > Actinopteri > Cyprinodontiformes > Nothobranchiidae > Nothobranchius > Nothobranchius furzeri. The sequence goes on from NW_027223039.1 coordinate 2,698,475, forward strand.
GCTCCTGCACCCCGCCATCAGCTGCTGGAGGCTGCCTGCAACTCCTGCACCCCGCCATCAGCTGCTGGAGGCTGGCTGCTGCTCCTCCACCCCACCATGACCTGCTGGAGGCTGGCTGCAGCTCCTCCACCCCGCCATCAGCTGCTGGAGGCTGCCTGCAGCTCCTGCACCCCGCCATGAGCTGCTGGATGCTGCCTGCAGCTCCTGCACCCCGCCATCAGCGCCTGGAGGCTGGCTGCAGCTCCTCCACCCCGCCATCAGCTGCTGGAGGCTGGCTGCTGCTCCTGCACCCCGCCATCAGCTGCTGGAGGCTTCTGTTCCTCCACCCCGCCATCACCAGCTGGAGGCTGGCTGCAGCTCCTGCACCCCGCCACCAGCTGCTGGAGGCTGGCTGCTGCTCCTCCACCCCGCCATCACCAGCTGGAGGCTGGCTGCAGCTCCTGCACCCCGCCATCAGCTTCTGCAGGCTGCCTGGAGCTCCTGCACCCCGCCATCAGCTGCTGGAGGCTTCTGCTCCTCCACCCCGCCATCAGCAGCTGGAGGCTGGCTGCTGGAGGCAGGCTGCTGCTCCTCCACCCCGCCATCACCAGCTGGAGGCTGGCTGCAGCTCCTGCACCCCGCCATCAGCTGCTGGACGCTGCCTGCAGCTCCTGCACCCCGCCATCAGCTGCTGGAGGCTGGCTGCTGCTCCTGCATCCCGCCATCAGCTGCTGGAGGCTGGCTGCTGCTCCTCCACCCCACCATGACCTGCTGGAGGCTGGCTGCAGCTCCTGCACCCCGCCATCAGCTGCTGGAGGCTGCCTGCAGCTCCTGCACCCCGCCATCAGCTGCTGGAGGCTGCCTGCAGCTCCTGCACCCCGCCATCAGCTGCTGGAGGCTGCCTGCAGCTCCTGCACCCCGCCATCAGCTGCTGGAGGCTTCTGCTCCTCCACCCCGCCATCAGCAGCTGGAGGCTGGCTGCTGGAGGCAGGCTGCTGCTCCTCCACCCCGCCATCACCAGCTGGAGGCTGGCTGCAGCTCCTGCACCCCGCCATCAGCTGCTGGACGCTGCCTGCAGCTCCTGCACCCCGCCATCAGCTGCTGGAGGCTGGCTGCTGCTCCTGCATCCCGCCATCAGCTGCTGGAGGCTGGCTGCTGCTCCTCCACCCCACCATGACCTGCTGGAGGCTGGCTGCAGCTCCTGCACCCCGCCATCAGCTGCTGGAGGCTGCCTGCAGCTCCTGCACCCCGCCATCAGCTGCTGGAGGCTGCCTGCAGCTCCTGCACCCCGCCATCAGCTGCTGGAGGCTGCCTGCAGCTCCTGCACCCCGCCATCAGCTGCTGGAGGCTTCTGTTCCTCCACCCCGCCATCAGCTGCTGGAGGCTGGCTGCTGCTCCTGCACCCCGCCATCAGCTGCTGGAGGCTGGCTGCAGCTCCTGCAACCCGCCATCAGCTGCTGGAGGCTGGCTGCAGCTCCTCCACCCCGCCATCAGCTGCTGGAGGCTGGCTTCTGCTCCTCCACCCCGCCACCAGCTGCTGGAGGCTGGCTGCTGCTCCTGCACCCCGCCATCAGCTGCTGGAGGCTTCTGTTCCTCCACCCCGCCATCAGCTGCTGGAGGCTGCCTGCTGCTCCTGCCCCCCGCCATCAGCTGCTGGAGGCTGGCTGCTGCTCCTCCGCCCCACCATGACCTGCTGGAGGCTGGCTGCAGCTCCTCCACCCCGCCATCAGCTGCTGGAGGCTGGCTGCAGCTCCTCCATCCCGCCATCAGCTGCTGGAGGCTGGCTTCTGCTCCTCCACCCCGCCACCAGCTGCTGGAGGCTGGCTGCTGCTCCTGCACCCCGCCATCAGCTGCTGGAGGCTTCTGTTCCTCCACCCCGCCATGAGCAGCTGGAGGCTGGCTGCAGCTCCTGCACCCCGCCATCAGCTGCTGGAGGCTGGCTGCAGCTCCTCCACCCCGCCATCAGCTGCTGGAGGCTGGCTGCAGCTCCTCCGCCCCGCCACCAGCTGCTGGAGGCTGGCTGCTGCTCCTGCACCCCGCCATCAGCTGCTGGAGGCTTCTGTTCCTCCACCCCGCCATCAGCAGCTGGAGGCTGGCTGCTGGAGGCTGGCTGCTGCTCCTCCACCCCGCCATCACCAGCTGGAGGCTGGCTGCAGCTCCTGCACCCCGCCATCAGCTGCTGGAGGCTGCCTGCAGCTCCTGCACCCCGCCATCAGCTGCTGGAGGCTGGCTGCTGCTCCTGCACCCCGCCATCAGCTGCTGGAGGCTGGCTGCTGCTCCTCCACCCCAACATGACCTGCTGGAGGCTGGCTGCAGCTCCTCCACCCCGCCATCAGCTGCTGGAGGCTGCCTGCAGCTCCTGCACCCCGCCATCAGCTGCTGGAGGCTGCCTGCAGCTCCTGCACCCCGCCATCAGCTGCTGGAGGCTGGCTGCAGCTCCTCCACCCCGCCATCAGCTGCTGGAGGCTGGCTTCTGCTCCTCCACCCCGCCACCAGCTGCTGGAGGCTGGCTGCTGCTCCTGCACCCCGCCAACAGCTGCTGGAGGCTTCTGTTCCTCCACCCCGCCATCAGCAGCTGGAGGCTGGCTGCTAGAGGCTGGCTGCTGCTCCTCCACCCCGCCGTCACCAGCTGGAGGCTGGCTGCAGCTCCTGCACCCCGCCATCAGCTGCTGGAGGCTGCCTGCAGCTCCTGCACCCCGCCATCAGCTGCTGGAGGCTGGCTGCAGCTCCTCCACCCCGCCATCAGCTGCTGGAGGCTGGCTTCTGCTCCTCCACCCCGCCACCAGCTGCTGGAGGCTGGCTGCTGCTCCTGCACCCCGCCAACAGCTGCTGGAGGCTTCTGTTCCTCCACCCCGCCATCAGCAGCTGGAGGCTGGCTGCTAGAGGCTGGCTGCTGCTCCTCCACCCCGCCGTCACCAGCTGGAGGCTGGCTGCAGCTCCTTCACCCCGCCATCAGCTGCTGGAGGCTGCCTGGAGCTCCTGCACCCCGCCATCAGCTGCTGGAGGCTTCTGTTCCTCCACCCCGCCATCAGCAGCTGGAGGCTGGCTGCTGGACCCTGGCTGCTGCTCCTCCACCCCGCCATCACCAGCTGGAGGCTGGCTGCAGCTCCTGCACCCCGCCATCAGCTGCTGGAGGCTGCCTGCAACTCCTGCACCCCGCCATCAGCTGCTGGAGGCTGGCTGCTGCTCCTCCACCCCACCATGACCTGCTGGAGGCTGGCTGCAGCTCCTCCACCCCGCCATCAGCTGCTGGAGGCTGCCTGCAGCTCCTGCACCCCGCCATGAGCTGCTGGATGCTGCCTGCAGCTCCTGCACCCCGCCATCAGCTGCTGGAGGCTGGCTGCAGCTCCTCCACCCCGCCATCAGCTGCTGGAGGCTGGCTGCTGCTCCTGCACCCCGCCATCAGCTGCTGGAGGCTTCTGTTCCTCCACCCCGCCATCAGTAGCTGGAGGCTGGCTGCTGGAGGCTGGCTGCTGCTCCTCCACCCCGCCATCACCAGCTGGAGGCTGGCTGCAGCTCCTGCACCCCGCCATCAGCTGCTGGAGGCTGCCTGCAGCTCCTGCACCCCGCCATCAGCTGCTGGAGGCTGGCTGCTGCTCCTGCATCCCGCCATCAGCTGCTGGAGGCTGGCTGCTGCTCCTCCACCCCACCATGACCTGCTGGAGGCTGGCTGCACCTCCTCCACCCCGCCATCAGCTGCTGGAGGCTGCCTGCAGCTCCTGCACCCCGCCATCAGCTGCTGGAGGCTGCCTGCAGCTCCTGCACCCCGCCATCAGCTGCTGGAGGCTTCTGTTCCTCCACCCCGCCATCAGCAGCTGGAGGCTGGCTGCTGGAGGCTGGCTGCTGCTCCTTTACCCCGCCATCACCAGCTGGAGGCTGGCTGCAGCTCCTGCACCCCGCCATCAGCTGCTGGAGGCTGCCTGGAGCTCCTGCACCCCGCCATCAGCTGCTGGAGGCTGCCTGGAGCTCCTGCACCCCGCCATCAGCTGCTGGAGGCTGGCTGCTGCTCCTGCACCCCGCCATCAGCTGCTGGAGGCTGGCTGCAGCTCCTGCAACCCGCCATCAGCTGCTGGAGGCTGGCTGCAGCTCCTCCACCCCGCCATCAGCTGCTGGAGGCTGGCTTCTGCTCCTCCACCCCGCCATCAGCTGCTGGAGGCTGGCTGCAGCTCCTGCAACCCGCCATCAGCTGCTGGAGGCTGGCTGCTGCTCCTGCACCCCGCCATCAGCTGCTGGAGGCTTCTGTTCCTCCACCCCGCCATCAGCAGCTGGAGGCTGGCTGCTGGAGGCCGGCTGCTTCTCCTCCACCCCGCCATCACCAGCTGGAGGCTGGCTGCAGCTCCAGCACCCCGCCATCAGCTGCTGGAGGCTGCCTGCAGCTCCTGCACCCCGCCATCAGCTGCTGGAGGCTGGCTGCTGCTCCTGCACCCCGCCATCAGCTGCTGGAGGCTGGCTGCTGCTCCTCCACCCCACCATGACCTGCTGGAGGCTGGCTGCAGCTCCTCCACCCCGCCATCAGCTGCTGGAGGCTTCTGTTCCTCCAACCCGCCATCAGCAGCTGGAGGCTGGCTGCTAGAGGCTGGCTGCTGCTCCTCCACCCCGCCATCACCAGCTGGAGGCTGCCTGGAGCTCCTGCACCCCGCCATCAGCTGCTGGAGGCTTCTGTTCCTCCACCCCGCCATCAGCAGCTGGAGGCTGGCTGCTGGACCCTGGCTGCTGCTCCTCCACCCCGCCATCACCAGCTGGAGGCTGGCTGCAGCTCCTGCACCCCGCCATCAGCTGCTGGAGGCTGCCTGCAACTCCTGCACCCCGCCATCAGCTGCTGGAGGCTGGCTGCTGCTCCTCCACCCCACCATGACCTGCTGGAGGCTGGCTGCAGCTCCTCCACCCCGCCATCAGCTGCTGGAGGCTGCCTGCAGCTCCTGCACCCCGCCATGAGCTGCTGGATGCTGCCTGCAGCTCCTGCACCCCGCCATCAGCTGCTGGAGGCTTCTGTTCCTCCACCCCGCCATCAGCAGCTGGAGGCTGGCTGCCTGAGGCTGGCTGCTGCTCCTCCACCCCGCCATCACCAGCTGGAGGCTGGCTGCAGCTCCTGCACCCCGCCATCAGCTGCTGGAGGCTTCTGTTCCTCCACCCCGCCATCAGCAGCTGGAGGCTGGCTGCTGGAGGCTGGCTGCTGCTCCTCCACCCCGCCATCACCAGCTGGAGGCTGGCTGCAGCTCCTGCACCCCGCCATCAGCTGTTGCAGGCTGCCTGGAGCTCCTGCACCCCGCCATCAGCTGCTGGAGGCTTCTGCTCCTCCACCCCGCCATCAGCAGCTGGAGGCTGGCTGCTGGAGGCAGGCTGCTGCTCCTCCAGCCCGCCATCACCAGCTGGAGGCTGGCTGCAGCTCCTGCACCCCGCCATCAGCTGCTGGAGGCTGCCTGCAGCTCCTGCACCCCGCCATCAGCTGCTGGAGGCTGGCTGCTGCTCCTGCACCCCGCCATCAGCTGCTGGAGGCTGGCTGCTGCTCCTCCACCCCACCATGACCTGCTGGAGGCTGGCTGCACCTCCTCCACCCCGCCATCAGCTGCTGGAGGCTGCCTGCAGCTCCTGCACCCCGCCATCAGCTGCTGGAGGCTGCCTGCAGCTCCTGCACCCTGCCATCAGCTGCTGGAGGTTTCTGTTCCTCCACCCCGCCATCAGCAGCTGGAGGCTGGCTGCTGGAGGCTGGCTGCTGCTCCTTTACCCCGCCATCACCAGCTGGAGGCTGGCTGCAGCTCCTGCACCCCGCCATCAGCTGCTGGAGGCTGCCTGGAGCTCCTGCACCCCGCCATCAGCTGCTGGAGGCTGGCTGCTGCTCCTGCACCCCGCCATCAGCTGCTGGAGGCTGGCTGCTGCTCCTCCACCCCACCATGACCTGCTGGAGGCTGGCTGCAGCTCCTGCACCCCGCCATCAGCTGCTGGAGGCTGGCTGCAGCTCCTCCACCCCGCCATCAGCTGCTGGAGGCTGGCTTCTGCTCCTCCACCCCGCCACCAGCTGCTGGAGGCTGGCTGCTGCTCCTGCACCCCGCCATCAGCTGCTGGAGGCTTCTGTTCCTCCACCCCGCCATCAGCAGCTGGAGGCTGGCTGCTGGAGGCCGGCTGCTGCTCCTCCACCCCGCCATCACCAGCTGGAGGCTGGCTGCAGCTCCAGCACCCCGCCATCAGCTGCTGGAGGCTGGCTGCAGCTCCTGCACCCCGCCATCAGCTGCTGGAGGCTGCCTGCAGCTCCTGCACCCCGCCATCAGCTGCTGGAGGCTGGCTGCTGCTCCTCCACCCCACCATGACCTGCTGGAGGCTGGCTGCAGCTCCTCCACCCCGCCATCAGCTGCTGGAGGCTGCCTGCAGCTCCTGCACCCCGCCATCAGCTGCTGGAGGCTGCCTGCAGCTCCTGCACCCCGCCATCAGCTGCTGGATGCTGGCTGCAGCTCCTCCACCCCGCCATCAGCTGCTGGAGGCTGGCTTCTGCTCCTCCACCCCGCCACCAGCTGCTGGAGGCTGGCTGCTGCTCCTGCACCCCGCCATCAGCTGCTGGAGGCTTCTGTTCCTCCACCCCGCCATCAGCAGCTGGAGGCTGGCTGCTGCTCCTCCACCCCGCCATCACCAGCTGGAGGCTGGCTGCTGCTCCTCCAACCCGCCATCACCAGCTGGAGGCTGCCTGGAGCTCCTGCACCCCGCCATCAGCTGCTGGAGGCTTCTGTTCCTCCACCCCGCCATCAGCAGCTGGAGGCTGGCTGCTGCTCCTCCACCCCGCCATCACCAGCTGGAGGCTTGCTGCAGCTCCTGCACCCCACCATCAGCTGCTGGAGGCTGCCTGGAGCTCCTGCACCCCGCCATAAGCTGCTGGAGGCTTCTGTTCCTCCACCCCGCCATCAGCAGCTGGAGGCTGGCTGCTGGAGGCTGGCTGCAGCTCCTGCACCCCGCCATCAGCTGCTGGAGGCTGCCTGGAGCTCCTGCACCCCGCCATCAGCTGCTGGAGGCTTCTGTTCCTCCACCCCGCCATCAGCTGCTGGAGGCTGGCTTCTGCTCCTCCACCCCGCCACCAGCTGCTGGAGGCTGGCTGCTGCTCCTGCACCCCGCCATCAGCTGCTGGAGGCTGGCTTCTGCTCATCCACCCCGCCACCAGCTGCTGGAGGCTTGCTGCTGCTCCTCCACCCCGCCATCAGCTGCTGGAGGCTGGCTGCTGCTCCTCCACCCCGCCATCACCAGCTGGAGGCTGGCTGCAGCTCCCGCACCCCGCCATCAGATGCTGGAGGCTGCCTGCAGCTCCTGCACCCCGCCATCAGCTGCTGGAGGCTGCCTGCAGCTCTTGCTCCCCGCCATCAGCTGCTGGAGGCTGGCTGCAGCTCCTCCACCCCGCCATCAGCTGCTGGAGGCTGGCTTCTGCTCCTCCACCCCGCCATCAGCTGCTGGAGGCTGGCTGCTGCTCCTGCACCCCGCCATCAGCTGCTGGAGGCTTCTGTTCCTCCACCCCGCCATCAGCAGCTGGAGGCTGGCTGCTGGAGGCTGGCTGCTGCTCCTCCACCCCGCCATCACCAGCTGGAGGCTGGCTGCAGCTCCTGCACCCCGCCATCAGCTGCTGGAGGCTGCCTGGAGCTCCTGCACCCCGCCATCAGCTGCTGGAGGCTTCTGTTCCTCCACCCCGCCATCAGCAGCTGGAGGCTGGCTGCTGGAGGCTGGCTGCTCCTCCTCCACCCCGCCATCACCAGCTGGAGGCTGGCTGCAGCTCCTGCACCCCGCCATCAGCTGCTGGAGGCTGCCTGCAGCTCCTGCACCCCGCCATCAGCTGCTGGAGGCTGGCTAGTGCTCCTGCACCCCGCCATCAGCTGCTGGAGGCTGGCTGCTGCTCCTTCACCCCACCATGACCTGCTGGAGGCTGGCTGCAGCTCCTCCACCCCGCCATCAGCTGCTGGAGGCTGCCTGCAGCTCCTGCACCCCGCCATCAGCTGCTGGAGGCTGCCTGCAGCTCCTGCACCCCGCCATCAGCTGCTGGAGGCTGGCTGCAGCTCCTCCACCCCGCCATCAGCTGCTGGAGGCTGGCTTCTGCTCCTCCACCCCGCCACCAGCTGCTGGAGGCTGGCTGCTGCTCCTGCACCCCGCCATCAGCTGCTGGAGGCTTCTGTTCCTCCACCCCGCCATCAGCAGCTGGAGGCTGGCTGCTGGAGGCTGGCTGCTGCTCCTCCACCCCGCCATCACCAGCTGGAGGCTGGCTGCAAATCCTGCACCCCGACATCAGCTGCTGGAGGCTGGCTGCAGCTCCTGCACCCCGCCATCAGCTGCTGGAGGCTTCTGTTCCTCCACCCCGCCATCACAGCTGGAGGCTGGCTGCTGCTCCTCCACCCCGCCATCACCAGCTGGAGGCTGGCTGCAGCTCCTGCACCCCGCCATCAGCTGCTGGAGGCTGCCTGCAGCTCCTGCACCCCGCCATCAGCTGCTGGAGGCTGGCTGCTGCTCCTGCACCCCGCCATCAGCTGCTGGAGGCTGGCTGCTTCTCCTCCACCCCACCATGACCTGCTGGAGGCTGGCTGCACCTCCTCCACCCCGCCATCAGCTGCTGGAGGCTGCCTGAAGCTCCTGCACCCCGCCATCAGCTGCTGGAGGCTGTCTGCAGCTCCTGCACCCCGCCATCAGCTGCTGGAGGCTGGCTGCAGCTCCTCCACCCCGCCATCAGCTGCTGGAGGCTGGCTTCTGCTCCTCCACCCCGCCACCAGCTGCTGGAGGCTGGCTGCTGCTCCTGCACCCCGCCATCAGCTGCTGGAGGCTTCTGTTCCTCCACCCCGCCATCAGCAAGTGGAGGCTGGCTGCTGGAGGCTGGCTGCTGCTCCTCCACCCCGCCATCACCAGCTGGAGGCTGGCTGCAGCTCCTGAACCCCGCCATCAGCTTCTGGAGGCTTCTGTTCCTCCACCCCGCCATCAGCAGCTGGAGGCTGGCTGCTGCTCCTCCACCCCGCCATCACCAGCTGGAGGCTGGCTGCAGCTCCTGCACCCCGCCATCAGCTGCTGGAGGCTGCCTGCTGCTCCTGCACCCCGCCATCAGCTGCTGGAGGCTGGCTGCTGCTCCTCCGCCCCACCATGACCTGCTGGAGGCTGGCTGCAGCTCCTCCACCCCACCATCAGCTGCTGGAGGCTGCCTGCAGCTCCAGCACCCCGCCATCAGCTGCTGGAGGCTGCCTGCAGCTCCTGCACCCCGCCATCAGCTGCTGGAGGCTGGCTGCAGCTCCTGCACCCCGCCATCAGCTGCTGGAGGCTGGCTGCAGCTCCTCCACCCCGCCATCAGCTGCTGGAGGCTGGTTTCTGCTCCTCCACCCCGCCACCAGCTGCTGGAGGCTGGCTGCTGCTCCTGCACCCCGCCATCAGCTGCTGGAGGCTTCTGTTCCTCCACCCCGCCATCAGCAGCTGGAGGCGTGCTGCTGGAGGCTGGCTGCTGCTCCTCCACCCCGCCATCACCAGCTGGAGGCTGGCTGCAGCTCCTGCACCCCGCCATCAGCTGCTGGAGGCTGCCTGCTGCTCCTGCACCCCGCCATCAGCTGCTGGAGGCTGGCTGCTGCTCCTGCACCCCGCCATCAGCTGCTGGAGGCTGGCTGCTGCTCCTCCACCCCACCATGACCTGCTGGAGGCTGGCTGCAGCTCCTCCACCCCGCCATCAGCTGCTGGAGGCTGCCTGCAGCTCCTGCACCCCGCCATCAGCTGCTGGAGGCTGCCTGCAGCTCCTGCACCCCGCCATCAGCTGCTGGAGGCTGGCTGCAGCTCCTCCACCCCGCCATCAGCTGCTGGAGGCTGGCTTCTGCTCCTCCACCCCGCCACCAGCTGCTGGAGGCTGGCTGCTGCTCCTGCACCCCGCCATCAGCTGCTGGAGGCTTCTGTTCCTCCACCCCGCCATCAGCAGCTGGAGGCTGGCTGCTGCTCCTCCACCCCGCCATCACCAGCTGGAGGCTGGCTGCAGCTCCTCCACCCCGCCATCACCAGCTGGAGGCTGGCTGCAGCTCCTGCACCCCGCCATCAGCTGCTGGAGGCTTCTGTTCCTCCACCCCGCCATCAGCAGCTGGAGGCTGGCTGCTAGAGGCTGGCTGCTGCTCCTCCACCCCGCCATCACCAGCTGGAGGCTGGCTGCAGCTCCTGCACCCCGCCATCAGCTGCTGGAGGCTGCCTGGAGCTCCTGCACCCCGCCATCAGCTGCTGGAGGCTTCTGTTCCTCCACCCCGCCATCAGCAGCTGGAGGCTGGCTGCTGGACCCTGGCTGCTGCTCCTCCACCCCGCCATCACCAGCTGGAGGCTGGCTGCAGCTCCTGCACCCCGCCATCAGCTGCTGGAGGCTGCCTGCAACTCCTGCAACCCGCCATCAGCTGCTGGAGGCTGGCTGCTGCTCCTGCACCCCGCCATCAGCTGCTGGAGGCTGGCTGCTGCTCCTCCACCCCACCATGACCTGCTGGAGGCTGGCTGCAGCTCCTCCACCCCGCCATCAGCTGCTGGAGGCTGGCTGCAGCTCCTCCACCCCGCCATCAGCTGCTGGAGGCTGGCTTCTGCTCCTCCACCCCGCCACCAGCTGCTGGAGGCTGGCTGCTGCTCCTCCACCCCGCCATCAGCTGCTGGAGGCTTCTCTTCCTCCACCCCGCCATCAGCAGCTGGAGGCTGGCTGCTAGAGGCTGGCTGCTGCTCCTCCACCCCGCCATCACCAGCTGGAGGCTGGCTGCAGCTCCTGCACCCCGCCATCAGCTGCTGGAGGCTTCTGTTCCTCCACCCCGCCATCAGCAGCTGGAGGCTGGCTGCTGGACCCTGGCTGCTGCTCCTCCACCCCGCCATCACCAGCTGGAGGCTGGCTGCAGCTCCTGCACCCCGCCATCAGCTGCTGGAGGCTGCCTGCAACTCCTGCAACCCGCCATCAGCTGCTGGAGGCTGGCTGCTGCTCCTGCACCCCGCCATCAGCTGCTGGAGGCTGGCTGCTGCTCCTCCACCCCACCATGACCTGCTGGAGGCTGGCTGCAGCTCCTCCACCCCGCCATCAGCTGCTGGAGGCTGCCTGCAGCTCCTGCACCCCGCCATGAGCTGCTGGATGCTGCCTGCAGCTCCTCCACCCCGCCATCAGCTGCTGGAGGCTGGCTTCTGCTCCTCCACCCCGCCACCAGCTGCTGGAGGCTGGCTGCAGCTCCTGCACCCCGCCATCAGCTGCTGGAGGCTTCTGTTCCTCCACCCCGCCATCAGCAGCTGGAGGCTGGCTGCTGGAGGCTGGCTGCTGCTCCTCCACCCCGCCATCACCAGCTGGAGGCTGGCTGCAGCTCCTGCACCCCGCCATCAGCTGCTGCAGGCTGCCTGGAGCTCCTGCACCCCGCCATCAGCTGCTGGAGGCTTCTGCTCCTCCACCCCGCCATCAGCAGCTGGAGGCTGGCTGCTGGAGGCAGGCTGCTGCTCCTCCACCCCGCCATCACCAGCTGGAGGCTGGCTGCAGCTCCTGCACCCCGCCATCAGCTGCTGGATGCTGGCTGCTTCTCCTCCACCCCACCATGACCTGCTGGACGCTGGCTGCACCTCCTCCTCCCCGCCATTAGCTGCTGGAGGCTGCCTGAAGCTCCTGCACCCCGCCATCAGCTGCTGGAGGCTGCCTGCAGCTCCTGCACCCCGCCATCAGCTGCTGGAGGCTGGCTGCAGCTCCTCCACCCTGCCATCAGCTTCTGGAGGCTGGCTTCTGCTCCTCCACCCCGCCACCAGCTGCTGGAGGCTGGCTGCTGCTCCTGCACCCCGTCATCAGCTGCTGGAGGCTTCTGTTCCTCCACCCCGCCATCAGCAGCTGGAGGCTGGCTGCTGGAGGCTGGCTGCTGCTCCTCCACCCCGCCATCACCAGCTGGAGGCTGGCTGCAGCTCCTGAACCCCGCCATCAGCTGCTGGAGGCTTCTGTTCCTCCACCCCGCCATCAGCAGCTGGAGGCTGGCTGCTGCTCCTCCACCCCGCCATCACCAGCTGGAGGCTGGCTGCAGCTCCTGCACCCCGCCATCAGCTGCTGGAGGCTGCCTGCTGCTCCTGCCCCCCGCCATCAGCTGCTGGAGGCTGGCTGCTGCTCCTCCGCCCCACCATGACCTGCTGGAGGCTGGCTTCAGCTCCTCCACCCCGCCATCAGCTGCTGGAGGCTGCCTGCAGCTCCTGCACCCCGCCATCAGCTGCTGGAGGCTGGCTGCAGCTCCTCCATCCCGCCATCAGCTGCTGGAGGCTGGCTTCTGCTCTTCCACCCCGACACCAGCTGCTGGAGGCTGGCTTCTGCTCCTCCACCCTGCCATCAGCTGCTGGAGGCTTCTGTTCCTCCACCCCGCCATCAGCAGCTGGAGGCTGGCTGCAGCTCCTGCACCCCGCCATCAGCTGCTGGAGGCTGGCTGCAGCTCCTCCACCCCGCCATCAGCTGCTGGAGGCTGGCTGCAGCTCCTCCACCCCGCCACCAGCTGCTGGAGGCTGGCTGCTGCTCCTGCACCCCGCCATCAGCTGCTGGAGGCTTCTGTTCCTCCACCCCGCCATCAGCAGCTGGAGGCTGGCTGCTGGAGGCTGGCTGCTGCTCCTCCACCCCGCCATCACCAGCTGGAGGCTGGCTGCAGCTCCTGCACCCCGCCATCAGCTGCTGGAGGCTGCCTGCAGCTCCTGCACCCCGCCATCAGCTGCTGGAGGCTGGCTGCTGCTCCTGCACCCCGCCATCAGCTGCTGGAGGCTGGCTGCTGCTCCTCCACCCCAACATGACCTGCTGGAGGCTGGCTGCAGCTCCTCCACACCGCCATCACCAGCTGGAGGCTGGCTGCAGCTCCTCCACCCCGCCATCACCAGCTGGAGGCTGGCTGCAGCTCCTGCACCCCGCCATCAGCTGCTGGAGGCTTCTGTTCCTCCACCCCGCCATCAGCAGCTGGAGGCTGGCTGCTAGAGGCTGGCTGCTGCTCCTCCACCCCGCCATCACCAGCTGGAGGCTGGCTGCAGCTCCTGCACCCCGCCATCAGCTGCTGGAGGCTGCCTGGAGCTCCTGCACCCCGCCATCAGCTGCTGGAGGCTTCTGTTCCTCCACCCCGCCATCAGCAGCTGGAGGCTGGCTGCTGGACCCTGGCTGCTGCTCCTCCACCCCGCCATCACCAGCTGGAGGCTGGCTGCAGCTCCTGCACCCCGCCATCAGCTGCTGGAGGCTGGCTGCTGCTCCTGCACCCCGCCATCAGCTGCTGGAGGCTGGCTGCTGCTCCTCCACCCCACCATGACCTGCTGGAGGCTGGCTGCAGCTCCTCCACCCCGCCATCAGCTGCTGGAGGCTGGCTGCAGCTCCTCCACCCCGCCATCAGCTGCTGGAGGCTGGCTTCTGCTCCTCCACCCCGCCACCAGCTGCTGGAGGCTGGCTGCTGCTCCTCCACCCCGCCATCAGCTGCTGGAGGCTTCTCTTCCTCCACCCCGCCATCAGCAGCTGGAGGCTGGCTGCTAGAGGCTGGCTGCTGCTCCTCCACCCCGCCATCACCAGCTGGAGGCTGGCTGCAGCTCCTGCACCCCGCCATCAGCTGCTGGAGGCTTCTGTTCCTCCACCCCGCCATCAGCAGCTGGAGGCTGGCTGCTGGACCCTGGCTGCTGCTCCTCCACCCCGCCATCACCAGCTGGAGGCTGGCTGCAGCTCCTGCACCCCGCCATCAGCTGCTGGAGGCTGCCTGCAACTCCTGCAACCCGCCATCAGCTGCTGGAGGCTGGCTGCTGCTCCTGCACCCCGCCATCAGCTGCTGGAGGCTGGCTGCTGCTCCTCCACCCCACCATGACCTGCTGGAGGCTGGCTGCAGCTCCTCCACCCCGCCATCAGCTGCTGGAGGCTGCCTGCAGCTCCTGCACCCCGCCATGAGCTGCTGGATGCTGCCTGCAGCTCCTCCACCCCGCCATCAGCTGCTGGAGGCTGGCTTCTGCTCCTCCACCCCGCCACCAGCTGCTGGAGGCTGGCTGCAGCTCCTGCACCCCGCCATCAGCTGCTGGAGGCTTCTGTTCCTCCACCCCGCCATCAGCAGCTGGAGGCTGGCTGCTGGAGGCTGGCTGCTGCTCCTCCACCCCGCCATCACCAGCTGGAGGCTGGCTGCAGCTCCTGCACCCCGCCATCAGCTGCTGGATGCTGGCTGCTTCTCCTCCACCCCACCATGACCTGCTGGACGCTGGCTGCACCTCCTCCTCCCCGCCATTAGCTGCTGGAGGCTGCCTGAAGCTCCTGCACCCCGCCATCAGCTGCTGGAGGCTGCCTGCAGCTCCTGCACCCCGCCATCAGCTGCTGGAGGCTGGCTGCAGCTCCTCCACCCTGCCATCAGCTTCTGGAGGCTGGCTTCTGCTCCTCCACCCCGCCACCAGCTGCTGGAGGCTGGCTGCTGCTCCTGCACCCCGTCATCAGCTGCTGGAGGCTTCTGTTCCTCCACCCCGCCATCAGCAGCTGGAGGCTGGCTGCTGGAGGCTGGCTGCTGCTCCTCCACCCCGCCATCACCAGCTGGAGGCTGGCTGCAGCTCCTGAACCCCGCCATCAGCTGCTGGAGGCTTCTGTTCCTCCACCCCGCCATCAGCAGCTGGAGGCTGGCTGCTGCTCCTCCACCCCGCCATCACCAGCTGGAGGCTGGCTGCAGCTCCTGCACCCCGCCATCAGCTGCTGGAGGCTGCCTGCTGCTCCTGCCCCCCGCCATCAGCTGCTGGAGGCTGGCTGCTGCTCCTCCGCCCCACCATGACCTGCTGGAGGCTGGCTTCAGCTCCTCCACCCCGCCATCAGCTGCTGGAGGCTGCCTGCAGCTCCTGCACCCCGCCATCAGCTGCTGGAGGCTGCCTGCAGCTCCTGCACCCCGCCATCAGCTGCTGGAGGCTTGCTGCAGCTCCTCCATCCCGCCATCAGCTGCTGGAGGCTGGCTTCTGCTCTTCCACCCCGCCACCAGCTGCTGGAGGCTGGCTTCTGCTCCTCCACCCTGCCATCAGCTGCTGGAGGCTTCTGTTCCTCCACCCCGCCATCAGCAGCTGGAGGCTGGCTGCAGCTCCTGCACCCCGCCATCAGCTGCTGGAGGCTGGCTGCAGCTCCTCCACCCCGCCATCAGCTGCTGGAGGCTGGCTGCAGCTCCTCCACCCCGCCACCAGCTGCTGGAGGCTGGCTGCTGCTCCTGCACCCCGCCATCACCAGCTGGAGGCTGGCTGCAGCTCCTGCACCCCGCCATCAGCTGCTGGAGGCTTCTGTTCCTCCACCCCGCCATCAGCAGCTGGAGGCTGGCTGCTGGAGGCTGGCTGCTGCTCCTCCACCCCGCCATCACCAGCTGGAGGCTGGCTGCAGCTCCTGCACCCCGCCATCAGCTGCTGGAGGCTGCCTGCAGCTCCTGCACCCCGCCATCAGCTGCTGGAGGCTGGCTGCTGCTCCTGCACCCCGCCATCAGCTGCTGGAGGCTGGCTGCTGCTCCTCCACCCCAACATGACCTGCTGGAGGCTGGCTGCAGCTCCTCCACCCCGCCATCAGCTGCTGGAGGCTGCCTGCAGCTCCTGCACCCCGCCATCAGCTGCTGGAGGCTGCCTGCAGCTCCTGCACCCCGCCATCAGCTGCTGGAGGCTGGCTGCAGCTCCTCCACCCCGCCATCAGCTGCTGGAGGCTGGCTTCTGCTCCTCCACCCCGCCACCAGCTGCTGGAGGCTGGCTGCTGCTCCTGCACCCCGCCATCAGCTGCTGGAGGCTTCTGTTCCTCCACCCCGCCATCAGCAGCTGGAGGCTGGCTGCTAGAGGCTGGCTGCTGCTCCTCCACCCCGCCGTCACCAGCTGGAGACTGGCTGCAGCTCCTGCACCCCGCCATCAGCTGCTGGAGGCTGCCTGGAGCTCCTGCACCCCGCCATCAGCTGCTGGAGGCTTCTGTTCCTCCACCCCGCCATCAGCAGCTGGAGGCTGGCTGCTGGACCCTGGCTGCTGCTCCTCCACCCCGCCATCACCAGCTGGAGGCTGGCTGCAGCTCCTGCACCCCGCCATCAGCTGCTGGAGGCTGCCTGCAACTCCTGCACCCCGCCATCAGCTGCTGGAGGCTGGCTGCTGCTCCTCCACCCCACCATGACCTGCTGGAGGCTGGCTGCAGCTCCTCCACCCCGCCATCAGCTGCTGGAGGCTGCCTGCAGCTCCTGCACCCCGCCATGAGCTGCTGGATGCTGCCTGCAGCTCCTGCACCCCGCCATCAGCTGCTGGAGGCTGGCTGCAGCTCCTCCACCCCGCCATCAGCTGCTGGAGGCTGGCTGCTGCTCCTGCACCCCGCCATCAGCTGCTGGAGGCTTCTGTTCCTCCACCCCGCCATCAGTAGCTGGAGGCTGGCTGCTGGAGGCTGGCTGCTGCTCCTCCACCCCGCCATCACCAGCTGGAGGCTGGCTGCAGCTCCTGCACCCCGCCATCAGCTGCTGGAGGCTGGCTGCTGCTCCTCCACCCCGCCATCACCAGCTGGAGGCTGGCTGCAGCTCCTGCACCCCGCCATCAGCTGCTGCAGGCTGCCTGGATCTCCTGCACCCCGCCATCAGCTGCTGGAGGCTTCTGCTCCTCCACCCCGCCATCAGCAGCTGGAGGCTGGCTGCTGGAGGCAGGCTGCTGCTCCTCCACCCCGCCATCACCAGCTGGAGGCTGGCTGCAGCTCCTGCACCCCGCCATCAGCTGCTGGAGGCTGCCTGCAGCTCCTGCACCCCGCCATCAGCTGCTGGAGGCTGGCTGCTGCTCCTGCATCCCGCCATCAGCTGCTGGAGGCTGGCTGCTGCTCCTCCACCCCACCATGACCTGCTGGAGGCTGGCTGCACCTCCTCCACCCCGCCATCAGCTGCTGGAGGCTGCCTGCAGCTCCTGCACCCCGCCATCAGCTGCTGGAGGCTGCCTGCAGCTCCTGCACCCCGCCATCAGCTGCTGGAGGCTTCTGTTCCTCCACCCCGCCATCAGCAGCTGGAGGCTGGCTGCTGGAGGCTGGCTGCTGCTCCTTTACCCCGCCATCACCAGCTGGAGGCTGGCTGCAGCTCCTGCACCCCGCCATCAGCTGCTGGAGGCTGCCTGGAGCTCCTGCACCCCGCCATCAGCTGCTGGAGGCTGCCTGGAGCTCCTGCACCCCGCCATCAGCTGCTGGAGGCTGGCTGCTGCTCCTGCACCCCGCCATCAGCTGCTGGAGGCTGGCTGCAGCTCCTGCAACCCGCCATCAGCTGCTGGAGGCTGGCTGCAGCTCCTCCACCCCGCCATCAGCTGCTGGAGGCTGGCTTCTGCTCCTCCACCCCGCCATCAGCTGCTGGAGGCTGGCTGCAGCTCCTGCAACCCGCCATCAGCTGCTGGAGGCTGGCTGCTGCTCCTGCACCCCGCCATCAGCTGCTGGAGGCTTCTGTTCCTCCACCCCGCCATCAGCAGCTGGAGGCTGGCTGCTGGAGGCCGGCTGCTTCTCCTCCACCCCGCCATCACCAGCTGGAGGCTGGCTGCAGCTCCAGCACCCCACCATCAGCTGCTGGAGGCTGCCTGCAGCTCCTGCACCCCGCCATCAGCTGCTGGAGGCTGGCTGCTGCTCCTGCACCCCGCCATCAGCTGCTGGAGGCTGGCTGCTGCTCCTCCACCCCACCATGACCTGCTGGAGGCTGGCTGCAGCTCCTCCACCCCGCCATCATCTGCTGGAGGCTGCCTGCAGCTCCTGCACCCCGCCATCAGCTGCTGGAGGCTGCCTGGAGCTCCTGCACCCCGCCATCAGCTGCTGGAGGCTTCTGTTCCTCCACCCCGCCATCAGCAGCTGCAGGCTGGCTGCTGGACCCTGGCTGCTGCTCCTGCACCCCGCCATCTCCAGCTGGAGGCTGCCTGCAGCTCCTGCACCCCGCCATCAGCTGCTGGAGGCTGGCTGCAGCTCCTCCACCCCGCCATCAGCTGCTGGAGGCTGGCTGCAGCTCCTCCACCCCGCCACCAGCTGCTGGAGGCTGACTGCTGCTCCTGCACCCCGCCATCAGCTGCTGGAGGCTTCTGTTCCTCCAACCCGCCATCAGCAGCTGGAGGCTGGCTGCTAGAGGCTGGCTGCTGCTCCTCCACCCCGCCATCACCAGCTGGAGGCTGCCTGGAGCTCCTGCACCCCGCCATCAGCTGCTGGAGGCTTCTGTTCCTCCACCCCGCCATCAGCAGCTGGAGGCTGGCTGCTGGACCCTGGCTGCTGCTCCTCCACCCCGCCATCACCAGCTGGAGGCTGGCTGCAGCTCCTGCACCCCGCCATCAGCTGCTGGAGGCTGCCTGCAACTCCTGCACCCCGCCATCAGCTGCTGGAGGCTGGCTGCTGCTCCTCCACCCCACCATGACCTGCTGGAGGCTGGCTGCAGCTCCTCCACCCCGCCATCAGCTGCTGGAGGCTGCCTGCAGCTCCTGCACCCCGCCATGAGCTGCTGGATGCTGCCTGCAGCTCCTGCACCCCGCCATCAGCTGCTGGAGGCTTCTGTTCCTCCACCCCGCCATCAGCAGCTGGAGGCTGGCTGCTGCTCCTCCACCCCGCCATCACCAGCTGGAGGCTGGCTGCAGCTCCTGCACCCCGCCATCAGCTGCTGGAGGCTTCTGTTCCTCCACCCCGCCATCAGCAGCTGGAGGCTGGCTGCTGGAGGCTGGCTGCTGCTCCTCCACCCCGCCATCACCAGCTGGAGGCTGGCTGCAGCTCCTGCACCCCGCCATCAGCTGTTGCAGGCTGCCTGGAGCTCCTGCACCCCGCCATCAGCTGCTGGAGGCTTCTGCTCCTCCACCCCGCCATCAGCAGCTGGAGGCTGGCTGCTGGAGGCAGGCTGCTGCTCCTCCAGCCCGCCATCACCAGCTGGAGGCTGGCTGCAGCTCCTGCACCCCGCCATCAGCTGCTGGAGGCTGCCTGCAGCTCCTGCACCCCGCCATCAGCTGCTGGAGGCTGGCTGCTGCTCCTGCACCCCGCCATCAGCTGCTGGAGGCTGGCTGCTGCTCCTCCACCCCACCATGACCTGCTGGAGGCTGGCTGCACCTCCTCCACCCCGCCATCAGCTGCTGGAGGCTGCCTGCAGCTCCTGCACCCCGCCATCAGCTGCTGGAGGCTGCCTGCAGCTCCTGCACCCTGCCATCAGCTGCTGGAGGTTTCTGTTCCTCCACCCCGCCATCAGCAGCTGGAGGCTGGCTGCTGGAGGCTGGCTGCTGCTCCTTTACCCCGCCATCACCAGCTGGAGGCTGGCTGCAGCTCCTGCACCCCGCCATCAGCTGCTGGAGGCTGCCTGGAGCTCCTGCACCCCGCCATCAGCTGCTGGAGGCTGGCTGCTGCTCCTGCACCCCGCCATCAGCTGCTGGAGGCTGGCTGCTGCTCCTCCACCCCACCATGACCTGCTGGAGGCTGGCTGCAGCTCCTGCACCCCGCCATCAGCTGCTGGAGGCTGGCTGCAGCTCCTCCACCCCGCCATCAGCTGCTGGAGGCTGGCTTCTGCTCCTCCACCCCGCCACCAGCTGCTGGAGGCTGGCTGCTGCTCCTGCACCCCGCCATCAGCTGCTGGAGGCTTCTGTTCCTCCACCCCGCCATCAGCAGCTGGAGGCTGGCTGCTGGAGGCCGGCTGCTGCTCCTCCACCCCGCCATCACCAGCTGGAGGCTGGCTGCAGCTCCAGCACCCCGCCATCAGCTGCTGGAGGCTGGCTGCAGCTCCTGCACCCCGCCATCAGCTGCTGGAGGCTGCCTGCAGCTCCTGCACCCCGCCATCAGCTGCTGGAGGCTGGCTGCTGCTCCTCCACCCCACCATGACCTGCTGGAGGCTGGCTGCAGCTCCTCCACCCCGCCATCAGCTGCTGGCGGCTGCCTGCAGCTCCTGCACCCCGCCATGAGCTGCTGGATGCTGCCTGCAGCTCCTGCACCCCGCCATCAGCTGCTGGAGGCTGGCTGCAGCTCCTCCACCCCGCCATCAGCTGCTGGAGGCTGGCTTCTGCTCCTCCACCCCGCCACCAGCTGCTGGAGGCTGGCTGCAGCTCCTGCACCCCGCCATCAGCTGCTGGAGGCTTCTGTTCCTCCAGCCCGCCATCAGCAGCTGGAGGCTGGCTGCTGGAGGCTGGCTGCTGCTCCTCCACCCCGCCATCACCAGCTGGAGGCTGGCTGCAGCTCCTGCACCCCGCCATCAGCTGCTGCAGGCTGCCTGGAGCTCCTGCACCCCGCCATCAGCTGCTGGAGGCTTCTGCTCCTCCACACCGCCATCAGCAGCTGGAGGCTGGCTGCTGGAGGCAGGCTGCTGCTCCTCCACCCCGCCATCACCAGCTGGAGGCTGGCTGCAGCTCCTGCACCCCGCCATCAGCTGCTGGATGCTGGCTGCTTCTCCTCCACCCCACCATGAACTGCTGGACGCTGGCTGCACCTCCTCCTCCCCGCCATTAGCTGCTGGAGGCTGCCTGAAGCTCCTGCACCCCGCCATCAGCTGCTGGAGGCTGCCTGCAGCTCCTGCACCCCGCCATCAGCTGCTGGAGGCTGGCTGCAGCTCCTCCACCCTGCCATCAGCTTCTGGAGGCTGGCTTCTGCTCCTCCACCCCGCCACCAGCTGCTGGAGGCTGGCTGCTGCTCCTGCACCCCGTCATCAGCTGCTGGAGGCTTCTGTTCCTCCACCCCGCCATCAGCAGCTGGAGGCTGGCTGCTGGAGGCTGGCTGCTGCTCCTCCACCCCGCCATCACCAGCTGGAGGCTGGCTGCAGCTCCTGAACCCCGCCATCAGCTGCTGGAGGCTTCTGTTCCTCCACCCCGCCATCAGCTGCTGGAGGCTGGCTGCTGCTCCTCCACCCCGCCATCACCAGCTGGAGGCTGGCTGCAGCTCCTGCACCCCGCCATCAGCTGCTGGAGGCTGCCTGCTGCTCCTCCGCCCCACCATGACCTGCTGGAGGCTGGCTTCAGCTCCTCCACCCCGCCATCAGCTGCTGGAGGCTGCCTGCAGCTCCTGCACCCCGCCATCAGCTGCTGGAGGCTGGCTGCAGCTCCTCCATCCCGCCATCAGCTGCTGGAGGCTGGCTTCTGCTCTTCCACCCCGCCACCAGCTGCTGGAGGCTGGCTTCTGCTCCTCCAACCTGCCATCAGCTGCTGGAGGCTTCTGTTCCTCCACCCCGCCATCAGCAGCTGGAGGCTGGCTGCAGCTCCTGCACCCCGCCATCAGCTGCTGGAGGCTGGCTGCAGCTCCTCCACCCCGCCATCAGCTGCTGGAGGCTGGCTGCAGCTCCTCCACCCCGCCACCAGCTGCTGGAGGCTGGCTGCTGCTCCTGCACCCCGCCATCAGCTGCTGGAGGCTTCTGTTCCTCCACCCCGCCATCAGCAGCTGGAGGCTGGCTGCTGGAGGCTGGCTGCTGCTCCTCCACCCCGCCATCACCAGCTGGAGGCTGGCTGCAGCTCCTGCACCCCGCCATCAGCTGCTGGAGGCTGCCTGCAGCTCCTGCACCCCGCCATCAGCTGCTGGAGGCTGGCTGCTGCTCCTGCACCCCGCCATCAGCTGCTGGAGGCTGGCTGCTGCTCCTCCACCCCAACATGACCTGCTGGAGGCTGGCTGCAGTTCCTCCACCCCGCCATCAGCTGCTGGAGGCTGCCTGCAGCTCCTGCACACCGCCATCAGCTGCTGGAGGCTGCCTGCAGCTCCTGCACCCCGCCATCAGCTGCTGGAGGCTGGCTGCAGCTCCTCCACCCCGCCATCAGCTGCTGGAGGCTGGCTTCTGCTCCTCCAGCCCGCCACCAGCTGCTGGAGGCTGGCTGCTGCTCCTGCACCCCGCCATCAGCTGCTGGAGGCTTCTGTTCCTCCACCCCGCCATCAGCAGCTGGAGGCTGGCTGCTAGAGGCTGGCTGCTGCTCCTCCACCCCGCCGTCACCAGCTGGAGACTGGCTGCAGCTCCTGCACCCCGCCATCAGCTGCTGGAGGCTGCCTGGAGCTCCTGCACCCCGCCATCAGCTGCTGGAGGCTTCTGTTCCTCCACCCCGCCATCAGCAGCTGGAGGCTGGCTGCTGGACCCTGGCTGCTGCTCCTCCACCCCGCCATCACCAGCTGGAGGCTGGCTGCAGCTCCTGCACCCCGCCATCAGCTGCTGGAGGCTGCCTGCAACTCCTGCACCCCGCCATCAGCTGCTGGAGGCTGGCTGCTGCTCCTCCACCCCACCATGACCTGCTGGAGGCTGGCTGCAGCTCCTCCACCCCGCCATCAGCTGCTGGAGGCTGCCTGCAGCTCCTGCACCCCGCCATGAGCTGCTGGATGCTGCCTGCAGCTCCTGCACCCCGCCATCAGCGCCTGGAGGCTGGCTGCAGCTCCTCCACCCCGCCATCAGCTGCTGGAGGCTGGCTGCTGCTCCTGCACCCCGCCATCAGCTGCTGGAGGCTTCTGTTCCTCCACCCCGCCATCAGTAGCTGGAGGCTGGCTGCTGGAGGCTGGCTGCTGCTCCTCCACCCCGCCATCACCAGCTGGAGGCTGGCTGCAGCTCCTGCACCCCGCCACCAGCTGCTGGAGGCTGGCTGCTGCTCCTCCACCCCGCCATCACCAGCTGGAGGCTGGCTGCAGCTCCTGCACCCCGCCATCAGCTTCTGCAGGCTGCCTGGAGCTCCTGCACCCCGCCATCAGCTGCTGGAGGCTTCTGCTCCTCCACCCCGCCATCAGCAGCTGGAGGCTGGCTGCTGGAGGCAGGCTGCTGCTCCTCCACCCCGCCATCACCAGCTGGAGGCTGGCTGCAGCTCCTGCACCCCGCCATCAGCTGCTGGACGCTGCCTGCAGCTCCTGCACCCCGCCATCAGCTGCTGGAGGCTGGCTGCTGCTCCTGCATCCCGCCATCAGCTGCTGGAGGCTGGCTGCTGCTCCTCCACCCCACCATGACCTGCTGGAGGCTGGCTGCAGCTCCTGCACCCCGCCATCAGCTGCTGGAGGCTGCCTGCAGCTCCTGCACCCCGCCATCAGCTGCTGGAGGCTGCCTGCAGCTCCTGCACCCCGCCATCAGCTGCTGGAGGCTGCCTGCAGCTCCTGCACCCCGCCATCAGCTGCTGGAGGCTTCTGCTCCTCCACCCCGCCATCAGCAGCTGGAGGCTGGCTGCTGGAGGCAGGCTGCTGCTCCTCCACCCCGCCATCACCAGCTGGAGGCTGGCTGCAGCTCCTGCACCCCGCCATCAGCTGCTGGACGCTGCCTGCAGCTCCTGCACCCCGCCATCAGCTGCTGGAGGCTGGCTGCTGCTCCTGCATCCCGCCATCAGCTGCTGGAGGCTGGCTGCTGCTCCTCCACCCCACCATGACCTGCTGGAGGCTGGCTGCAGCTCCTGCACCCCGCCATCAGCTGCTGGAGGCTGCCTGCAGCTCCTGCACCCCGCCATCAGCTGCTGGAGGCTGCCTGCAGCTCCTGCACCCCGCCATCAGCTGCTGGAGGCTGCCTGCAGCTCCTGCACCCCGCCATCAGCTGCTGGAGGCTTCTGTTCCTCCACCCCGCCATCAGCTGCTGGAGGCTGGCTGCTGCTCCTGCACCCCGCCATCAGCTGCTGGAGGCTGGCTGCAGCTCCTGCAACCCGCCATCAGCTGCTGGAGGCTGGCTGCAGCTCCTCCACCCCGCCATCAGCTGCTGGAGGCTGGCTTCTGCTCCTCCACCCCGCCACCAGCTGCTGGAGGCTGGCTGCTGCTCCTGCACCCCGCCATCAGCTGCTGGAGGCTTCTGTTCCTCCACCCCGCCATCAGCTGCTGGAGGCTGCCTGCTGCTCCTGCCCCCCGCCATCAGCTGCTGGAGGCTGGCTGCTGCTCCTCCGCCCCACCATGACCTGCTGGAGGCTGGCTGCAGCTCCTCCACCCCGCCATCAGCTGCTGGAGGCTGGCTGCAGCTCCTCCATCCCGCCATCAGCTGCTGGAGGCTGGCTTCTGCTCCTCCACCCCGCCACCAGCTGCTGGAGGCTGGCTGCTGCTCCTGCACCCCGCCATCAGCTGCTGGAGGCTTCTGTTCCTCCACCCCGCCATGAGCAGCTGGAGGCTGGCTGCAGCTCCTGCACCCCGCCATCAGCTGCTGGAGGCTGGCTGCAGCTCCTCCACCCCGCCATCAGCTGCTGGAGGCTGGCTGCAGCTCCTCCGCCCCGCCACCAGCTGCTGGAGGCTGGCTGCTGCTCCTGCACCCCGCCATCAGCTGCTGGAGGCTTCTGTTCCTCCACCCCGCCATCAGCAGCTGGAGGCTGGCTGCTGGAGGCTGGCTGCTGCTCCTCCACCCCGCCATCACCAGCTGGAGGCTGGCTGCAGCTCCTGCACCCCGCCATCAGCTGCTGGAGGCTGCCTGCAGCTCCTGCACCCCGCCATCAGCTGCTGGAGGCTGGCTGCTGCTCCTGCACCCCGCCATCAGCTGCTGGAGGCTGGCTGCTGCTCCTCCACCCCAACATGACCTGCTGGAGGCTGGCTGCAGCTCCTCCACCCCGCCATCAGCTGCTGGAGGCTGCCTGCAGCTCCTGCACCCCGCCATCAGCTGCTGGAGGCTGCCTGCAGCTCCTGCACCCCGCCATCAGCTGCTGGAGGCTGGCTGCAGCTCCTCCACCCCGCCATCAGCTGCTGGAGGCTGGCTTCTGCTCCTCCACCCCGCCACCAGCTGCTGGAGGCTGGCTGCTGCTCCTGCACCCCGCCAACAGCTGCTGGAGGCTTCTGTTCCTCCACCCCGCCATCAGCAGCTGGAGGCTGGCTGCTGCTCCTGCACCCCGCCAACAGCTGCTGGAGGCTTCTGTTCCTCCACCCCGCCATCAGCAGCTGGAGGCTGGCTGCTAGAGGCTGGCTGCTGCTCCTCCACCCCGCCGTCACCAGCTGGAGGCTGGCTGCAGCTCCTGCACCCCGCCATCAGCTGCTGGAGGCTGCCTGGAGCTCCTGCACCCCGCCATCAGCTGCTGGAGGCTTCTGTTCCTCCACCCCGCCATCAGCAGCTGGAGGCTGGCTGCTGGACCCTGGCTGCTGCTCCTCCACCCCGCCATCACCAGCTGGAGGCTGGCTGCAGCTCCTGCACCCCGCCATCAGCTGCTGGAGGCTGCCTGCAACTCCTGCACCCCGCCATCAGCTGCTGGAGGCTGGCTGCTGCTCCTCCACCCCACCATGACCTGCTGGAGGCTGGCTGCAGCTCCTCCACCCCGCCATCAGCTGCTGGAGGCTGCCTGCAGCTCCTGCACCCCGCCATGAGCTGCTGGATGCTGCCTGCAGCTCCTGCACCCCGCCATCAGCTGCTGGAGGCTGGCTGCAGCTCCTCCACCCCGCCATCAGCTGCTGGAGGCTGGCTGCTGCTCCTGCACCCCGCCATCAGCTGCTGGAGGCTTCTGTTCCTCCACCCCGCCATCAGTAGCTGGAGGCTGGCTGCTGGAGGCTGGCTGCTGCTCCTCCACCCCGCCATCACCAGCTGGAGGCTGGCTGCAGCTCCTGCACCCCGCCATCAGCTGCTGGAGGCTGGCTGCTGCTCCTCCACCCCGCCATCACCAGCTGGAGGCTGGCTGCAGCTCCTGCACCCCGCCATCAGCTGCTGCAGGCTGCCTGGATCTCCTGCACCCCGCCATCAGCTGCTGGAGGCTTCTGCTCCTCCACCCCGCCATCAGCAGCTGGAGGCTGGCTGCTGGAGGCAGGCTGCTGCTCCTCCACCCCGCCATCACCAGCTGGAGGCTGGCTGCAGCTCCTGCACCCCGCCATCAGCTGCTGGAGGCTGCCTGCAGCTCCTGCACCCCGCCATCAGCTGCTGGAGGCTGGCTGCTGCTCCTGCATCCCGCCATCAGCTGCTGGAGGCTGGCTGCTGCTCCTCCACCCCACCATGACCTGCTAGAGGCTGGCTGCACCTCCTCCACCCCGCCATCAGCTGCTGGAGGCTGCCTGCAGCTCCTGCACCCCGCCATCAGCTGCTGGAGGCTGCCTGCAGCTCCTGCACCCCGCCATCAGCTGCTGGAGGCTTCTGTTCCTCCACCCCGCCATCAGCAGCTGGAGGCTGGCTGCTGGAGGCTGCCTGCTGCTCCTTTACCCCGCCATCACCAGCTGGAGGCTGGCTGCAGCTCCTGCACCCCGCCATCAGCTGCTGGAGGCTGCCTGGAGCTCCTGCACCCCGCCATCAGCTGCTGGAGGCTGCCTGGAGCTCCTGCACCCCGCCATCAGCTGCTGGAGGCTGGCTGCTGCTCCTGCACCCCGCCATCAGCTGCTGGAGGCTGGCTGCAGCTCCTGCAACCCGCCATCAGCTGCTGGAGGCTGGCTGCAGCTCCTCCACCCCGCCATCAGCTGCTGGAGGCTGGCTTCTGCTCCTCCACCCCGCCATCAGCTGCTGGAGGCTGGCTGCAGCTCCTGCAACCCGCCATCAGCTGCTGGAGGCTGGCTGCTGCTCCTGCACCCCGCCATCAGCTGCTGGAGGCTTCTGTTCCTCCACCCCGCCATCAGCAGCTGGAGGCTGGCTGCTGGAGGCCGGCTGCTTCTCCTCCACCCCGCCATCACCAGCTGGAGGCTGGCTGCAGCTCCAGCACCCCGCCATCAGCTGCTGGAGGCTGCCTGCAGCTCCTGCACCCCGCCATCAGCTGCTGGAGGCTGGCTGCTGCTCCTGCACCCCGCCATCAGCTGCTGGAGGCTGGCTGCTGCTCCTCCACCCCACCATGACCTGCTGGAGGCTGGCTGCAGCTCCTCCACCCCGCCATCATCTGCTGGAGGCTGCCTGCAGCTCCTGCACCCCGCCATCAGCTGCTGGAGGCTGCCTGGAGCTCCTGCACCCCGCCATCAGCTGCTGGAGGCTTCTGTTCCTCCACCCCGCCATCAGCAGCTGCAGGCTGGCTGCTGGACCCTGGCTGCTGCTCCTGCACCCCGCCATCTCCAGCTGGAGGCTGCCTGCAGCTCCTGCACCCCGCCATCAGCTGCTGGAGGCTGGCTGCAGCTCCTCCACCCCGCCATCAGCTGCTGGAGGCTGGCTGCAGCTCCTCCACCCCGCCACCAGCTGCTGGAGGCTGACTGCTGCTCCTGCACCCCGCCATCAGCTGCTGGAGGCTTCTGTTCCTCCAACCCGCCATCAGCAGCTGGAGGCTGGCTGCTAGAGGCTGGCTGCTGCTCCTCCACCCCGCCATCACCAGCTGGAGGCTGCCTGGAGCTCCTGCACCCCGCCATCAGCTGCTGGAGGCTTCTGTTCCTCCACCCCGCCATCAGCAGCTGGAGGCTGGCTGCTGGACCCTGGCTGCTGCTCCTCCACCCCGCCATCACCAGCTGGAGGCTGGCTGCAGCTCCTGCACCCCGCCATCAGCTGCTGGAGGCTGCCTGCAACTCCTGCACCCCGCCATCAGCTGCTGGAGGCTGGCTGCTGCTCCTCCACCCCACCATGACCTGCTGGAGGCTGGCTGCAGCTCCTCCACCCCGCCATCAGCTGCTGGAGGCTGCCTGCAGCTCCTGCACCCCGCCATGAGCTGCTGGATGCTGCCTGCAGCTCCTGCACCCCGCCATCAGCTGCTGGAGGCTTCTGTTCCTCCACCCCGCCATCAGCAGCTGGAGGCTGGCTGCCTGAGGCTGGCTGCTGCTCCTCCACCCCGCCATCACCAGCTGGAGGCTGGCTGCAGCTCCTGCACCCCGCCATCAGCTGCTGGAGGCTTCTGTTCCTCCACCCCGCCATCAGCAGCTGGAGGCTGGCTGCTGGAGGCTGGCTGCTGCTCCTCCACCCCGCCATCACCAGCTGGAGGCTGGCTGCAGCTCCTGCACCCCGCCATCAGCTGTTGCAGGCTGCCTGGAGCTCCTGCACCCCGCCATCAGCTGCTGGAGGCTTCTGCTCCTCCACCCCGCCATCAGCAGCTGGAGGCTGGCTGCTGGAGGCAGGCTGCTGCTCCTCCAGCCCGCCATCACCAGCTGGAGGCTGGCTGCAGCTCCTGCACCCCGCCATCAGCTGCTGGAGGCTGCCTGCAGCTCCTGCACCCCGCCATCAGCTGCTGGAGGCTGGCTGCTGCTCCTGCACCCCGCCATCAGCTGCTGGAGGCTGGCTGCTGCTCCTCCACCCCACCATGACCTGCTGGAGGCTGGCTGCACCTCCTCCACCCCGCCATCAGCTGCTGGAGGCTGCCTGCAGCTCCTGCACCCCGCCATCAGCTGCTGGAGGCTGCCTGCAGCTCCTGCACCCTGCCATCAGCTGCTGGAGGTTTCTGTTCCTCCACCCCGCCATCAGCAGCTGGAGGCTGGCTGCTGGAGGCTGGCTGCTGCTCCTTTACCCCGCCATCACCAGCTGGAGGCTGGCTGCAGCTCCTGCACCCCGCCATCAGCTGCTGGAGGCTGCCTGGAGCTCCTGCACCCCGCCATCAGCTGCTGGAGGCTGGCTGCTGCTCCTGCACCCCGCCATCAGCTGCTGGAGGCTGGCTGCTGCTCCTCCACCCCACCATGACCTGCTGGAGGCTGGCTGCAGCTCCTGCACCCCGCCATCAGCTGCTGGAGGCTGGCTGCAGCTCCTCCACCCCGCCATCAGCTGCTGGAGGCTGGCTTCTGCTCCTCCACCCCGCCACCAGCTGCTGGAGGCTGGCTGCTGCTCCTGCACCCCGCCATCAGCTGCTGGAGGCTTCTGTTCCTCCACCCCGCCATCAGCAGCTGGAGGCTGGCTGCTGGAGGCCGGCTGCTGCTCCTCCACCCCGCCATCACCAGCTGGAGGCTGGCTGCAGCTCCAGCACCCCGCCATCAGCTGCTGGAGGCTGGCTGCAGCTCCTGCACCCCGCCATCAGCTGCTGGAGGCTGCCTGCAGCTCCTGCACCCCGCCATCAGCTGCTGGAGGCTGGCTGCTGCTCCTCCACCCCACCATGACCTGCTGGAGGCTGGCTGCAGCTCCTCCACCCCGCCATCAGCTGCTGGAGGCTGCCTGCAGCTCCTGCACCCCGCCATCAGCTGCTGGAGGCTGCCTGCAGCTCCTGCACCCCGCCATCAGCTGCTGGATGCTGGCTGCAGCTCCTCCACCCCGCCATCAGCTGCTGGAGGCTGGCTTCTGCTCCTCCACCCCGCCACCAGCTGCTGGAGGCTGGCTGCTGCTCCTGCACCCCGCCATCAGCTGCTGGAGGCTTCTGTTCCTCCACCCCGCCATCAGCAGCTGGAGGCTGGCTGCTGCTCCTCCACCCCGCCATCACCAGCTGGAGGCTGGCTGCTGCTCCTCCAACCCGCCATCACCAGCTGGAGGCTGCCTGGAGCTCCTGCACCCCGCCATCAGCTGCTGGAGGCTTCTGTTCCTCCACCCCGCCATCAGCAGCTGGAGGCTGGCTGCTGCTCCTCCACCCCGCCATCACCAGCTGGAGGCTTGCTGCAGCTCCTGCACCCCACCATCAGCTGCTGGAGGCTGCCTGGAGCTCCTGCACCCCGCCATAAGCTGCTGGAGGCTTCTGTTCCTCCACCCCGCCATCAGCAGCTGGAGGCTGGCTGCTGGAGGCTGGCTGCAGCTCCTGCACCCCGCCATCAGCTGCTGGAGGCTGCCTGGAGCTCCTGCACCCCGCCATCAGCTGCTGGAGGCTTCTGTTCCTCCACCCCGCCATCAGCTGCTGGAGGCTGGCTTCTGCTCCTCCACCCCGCCACCAGCTGCTGGAGGCTGGCTGCTGCTCCTGCACCCCGCCATCAGCTGCTGGAGGCTGGCTTCTGCTCATCCACCCCGCCACCAGCTGCTGGAGGCTTGCTGCTGCTCCTCCACCCCGCCATCAGCTGCTGGAGGCTGGCTGCTGCTCCTCCACCCCGCCATCACCAGCTGGAGGCTGGCTGCAGCTCCCGCACCCCGCCATCAGATGCTGGAGGCTGCCTGCAGCTCCTGCACCCCGCCATCAGCTGCTGGAGGCTGCCTGCAGCTCTTGCTCCCCGCCATCAGCTGCTGGAGGCTGGCTGCAGCTCCTCCACCCCGCCATCAGCTGCTGGAGGCTGGCTTCTGCTCCTCCACCCCGCCATCAGCTGCTGGAGGCTGGCTGCTGCTCCTGCACCCCGCCATCAGCTGCTGGAGGCTTCTGTTCCTCCACCCCGCCATCAGCAGCTGGAGGCTGGCTGCTGGAGGCTGGCTGCTGCTCCTCCACCCCGCCATCACCAGCTGGAGGCTGGCTGCAGCTCCTGCACCCCGCCATCAGCTGCTGGAGGCTGCCTGGAGCTCCTGCACCCCGCCATCAGCTGCTGGAGGCTTCTGTTCCTCCACCCCGCCATCAGCAGCTGGAGGCTGGCTGCTGGAGGCTGGCTGCTCCTCCTCCACCCCGCCATCACCAGCTGGAGGCTGGCTGCAGCTCCTGCACCCCGCCATCAGCTGCTGGAGGCTGCCTGCAGCTCCTGCACCCCGCCATCAGCTGCTGGAGGCTGGCTAGTGCTCCTGCACCCCGCCATCAGCTGCTGGAGGCTGGCTGCTGCTCCTTCACCCCACCATGACCTGCTGGAGGCTGGCTGCAGCTCCTCCACCCCGCCATCAGCTGCTGGAGGCTGCCTGCAGCTCCTGCACCCCGCCATCAGCTGCTGGAGGCTGCCTGCAGCTCCTGCACCCCGCCATCAGCTGCTGGAGGCTGGCTGCAGCTCCTCCACCCCGCCATCAGCTGCTGGAGGCTGGCTTCTGCTCCTCCACCCCGCCACCAGCTGCTGGAGGCTGGCTGCTGCTCCTGCACCCCGCCATCAGCTGCTGGAGGCTTCTGTTCCTCCACCCCGCCATCAGCAGCTGGAGGCTGGCTGCTGGAGGCTGGCTGCTGCTCCTCCACCCCGCCATCACCAGCTGGAGGCTGGCTGCAAATCCTGCACCCCGACATCAGCTGCTGGAGGCTGGCTGCAGCTCCTGCACCCCGCCATCAGCTGCTGGAGGCTTCTGTTCCTCCACCCCGCCATCACAGCTGGAGGCTGGCTGCTGCTCCTCCACCCCGCCATCACCAGCTGGAGGCTGGCTGCAGCTCCTGCACCCCGCCATCAGCTGCTGGAGGCTGCCTGCAGCTCCTGCACCCCGCCATCAGCTGCTGGAGGCTGGCTGCTTCTCCTCCACCCCACCATGACCTGCTGGAGGCTGGCTGCACCTCCTCCACCCCGCCATCAGCTGCTGGAGGCTGCCTGAAGCTCCTGCACCCCGCCATCAGCTGCTGGAGGCTGTCTGCAGCTCCTGCACCCCGCCATCAGCTGCTGGAGGCTGGCTGCAGCTCCTCCACCCCGCCATCAGCTGCTGGAGGCTGGCTTCTGCTCCTCCACCCCGCCACCAGCTGCTGGAGGCTGGCTGCTGCTCCTGCACCCCGCCATCAGCTGCTGGAGGCTTCTGTTCCTCCACCCCGCCATCAGCAAGTGGAGGCTGGCTGCTGGAGGCTGGCTGCTGCTCCTCCACCCCGCCATCACCAGCTGGAGGCTGGCTGCAGCTCCTGAACCCCGCCATCAGCTTCTGGAGGCTTCTGTTCCTCCACCCCGCCATCAGCAGCTGGAGGCTGGCTGCTGCTCCTCCACCCCGCCATCACCAGCTGGAGGCTGGCTGCAGCTCCTGCACCCCGCCATCAGCTGCTGGAGGCTGCCTGCTGCTCCTGCACCCCGCCATCAGCTGCTGGAGGCTGGCTGCTGCTCCTCCGCCCCACCATGACCTGCTGGAGGCTGGCTGCAGCTCCTCCACCCCACCATCAGCTGCTGGAGGCTGCCTGCAGCTCCAGCACCCCGCCATCAGCTGCTGGAGGCTGCCTGCAGCTCCTGCACCCCGCCATCAGCTGCTGGAGGCTGGCTGCAGCTCCTGCACCCCGCCATCAGCTGCTGGAGGCTGGCTGCAGCTCCTCCACCCCGCCATCAGCTGCTGGAGGCTGGTTTCTGCTCCTCCACCCCGCCACCAGCTGCTGGAGGCTGGCTGCTGCTCCTGCACCCCGCCATCAGCTGCTGGAGGCTTCTGTTCCTCCACCCCGCCATCAGCAGCTGGAGGCGTGCTGCTGGAGGCTGGCTGCTGCTCCTCCACCCCGCCATCACCAGCTGGAGGCTGGCTGCAGCTCCTGCACCCCGCCATCAGCTGCTGGAGGCTGCCTGCTGCTCCTGCACCCCGCCATCAGCTGCTGGAGGCTGGCTGCTGCTCCTGCACCCCGCCATCAGCTGCTGGAGGCTGGCTGCTGCTCCTCCACCCCACCATGACCTGCTGGAGGCTGGCTGCAGCTCCTCCACCCCGCCATCAGCTGCTGGAGGCTGCCTGCAGCTCCTGCACCCCGCCATCAGCTGCTGGAGGCTGCCTGCAGCTCCTGCACCCCGCCATCAGCTGCTGGAGGCTGGCTGCAGCTCCTCCACCCCGCCATCAGCTGCTGGAGGCTGGCTTCTGCTCCTCCACCCCGCCACCAGCTGCTGGAGGCTGGCTGCTGCTCCTGCACCCCGCCATCAGCTGCTGGAGGCTTCTGTTCCTCCACCCCGCCATCAGCAGCTGGAGGCTGGCTGCTGCTCCTCCACCCCGCCATCACCAGCTGGAGGCTGGCTGCAGCTCCTCCACCCCGCCATCACCAGCTGGAGGCTGGCTGCAGCTCCTGCACCCCGCCATCAGCTGCTGGAGGCTTCTGTTCCTCCACCCCGCCATCAGCAGCTGGAGGCTGGCTGCTAGAGGCTGGCTGCTGCTCCTCCACCCCGCCATCACCAGCTGGAGGCTGGCTGCAGCTCCTGCACCCCGCCATCAGCTGCTGGAGGCTTCTGTTCCTCCACCCCGCCATCAGCAGCTGGAGGCTGGCTGCTGGACCCTGGCTGCTGCTCCTCCACCCCGCCATCACCAGCTGGAGGCTGGCTGCAGCTCCTGCACCCCGCCATCAGCTGCTGGAGGCTGCCTGCAACTCCTGCAACCCGCCATCAGCTGCTGGAGGCTGGCTGCTGCTCCTGCACCCCGCCATCAGCTGCTGGAGGCTGGCTGCTGCTCCTCCACCCCACCATGACCTGCTGGAGGCTGGCTGCAGCTCCTCCACCCCGCCATCAGCTGCTGGAGGCTGGCTGCAGCTCCTCCACCCCGCCATCAGCTGCTGGAGGCTGGCTTCTGCTCCTCCACCCCGCCACCAGCTGCTGGAGGCTGGCTGCTGCTCCTCCACCCCGCCATCAGCTGCTGGAGGCTTCTCTTCCTCCACCCCGCCATCAGCAGCTGGAGGCTGGCTGCTAGAGGCTGGCTGCTGCTCCTCCACCCCGCCATCACCAGCTGGAGGCTGGCTGCAGCTCCTGCACCCCGCCATCAGCTGCTGGAGGCTTCTGTTCCTCCACCCCGCCATCAGCAGCTGGAGGCTGGCTGCTGGACCCTGGCTGCTGCTCCTCCACCCCGCCATCACCAGCTGGAGGCTGGCTGCAGCTCCTGCACCCCGCCATCAGCTGCTGGAGGCTGCCTGCAACTCCTGCAACCCGCCATCAGCTGCTGGAGGCTGGCTGCTGCTCCTGCACCCCGCCATCAGCTGCTGGAGGCTGGCTGCTGCTCCTCCACCCCACCATGACCTGCTGGAGGCTGGCTGCAGCTCCTCCACCCCGCCATCAGCTGCTGGAGGCTGCCTGCAGCTCCTGCACCCCGCCATGAGCTGCTGGATGCTGCCTGCAGCTCCTCCACCCCGCCATCAGCTGCTGGAGGCTGGCTTCTGCTCCTCCACCCCGCCACCAGCTGCTGGAGGCTGGCTGCAGCTCCTGCACCCCGCCATCAGCTGCTGGAGGCTTCTGTTCCTCCACCCCGCCATCAGCAGCTGGAGGCTGGCTGCTGGAGGCTGGCTGCTGCTCCTCCACCCCGCCATCACCAGCTGGAGGCTGGCTGCAGCTCCTGCACCCCGCCATCAGCTGCTGCAGGCTGCCTGGAGCTCCTGCACCCCGCCATCAGCTGCTGGAGGCTTCTGCTCCTCCACCCCGCCATCAGCAGCTGGAGGCTGGCTGCTGGAGGCAGGCTGCTGCTCCTCCACCCCGCCATCACCAGCTGGAGGCTGGCTGCAGCTCCTGCACCCCGCCATCAGCTGCTGGATGCTGGCTGCTTCTCCTCCACCCCACCATGACCTGCTGGACGCTGGCTGCACCTCCTCCTCCCCGCCATTAGCTGCTGGAGGCTGCCTGAAGCTCCTGCACCCCGCCATCAGCTGCTGGAGGCTGCCTGCAGCTCCTGCACCCCGCCATCAGCTGCTGGAGGCTGGCTGCAGCTCCTCCACCCTGCCATCAGCTTCTGGAGGCTGGCTTCTGCTCCTCCACCCCGCCACCAGCTGCTGGAGGCTGGCTGCTGCTCCTGCACCCCGTCATCAGCTGCTGGAGGCTTCTGTTCCTCCACCCCGCCATCAGCAGCTGGAGGCTGGCTGCTGGAGGCTGGCTGCTGCTCCTCCACCCCGCCATCACCAGCTGGAGGCTGGCTGCAGCTCCTGAACCCCGCCATCAGCTGCTGGAGGCTTCTGTTCCTCCACCCCGCCATCAGCAGCTGGAGGCTGGCTGCTGCTCCTCCACCCCGCCATCACCAGCTGGAGGCTGGCTGCAGCTCCTGCACCCCGCCATCAGCTGCTGGAGGCTGCCTGCTGCTCCTGCCCCCCGCCATCAGCTGCTGGAGGCTGGCTGCTGCTCCTCCGCCCCACCATGACCTGCTGGAGGCTGGCTTCAGCTCCTCCACCCCGCCATCAGCTGCTGGAGGCTGCCTGCAGCTCCTGCACCCCGCCATCAGCTGCTGGAGGCTGGCTGCAGCTCCTCCATCCCGCCATCAGCTGCTGGAGGCTGGCTTCTGCTCTTCCACCCCGACACCAGCTGCTGGAGGCTGGCTTCTGCTCCTCCACCCTGCCATCAGCTGCTGGAGGCTTCTGTTCCTCCACCCCGCCATCAGCAGCTGGAGGCTGGCTGCAGCTCCTGCACCCCGCCATCAGCTGCTGGAGGCTGGCTGCAGCTCCTCCACCCCGCCATCAGCTGCTGGAGGCTGGCTGCAGCTCCTCCACCCCGCCACCAGCTGCTGGAGGCTGGCTGCTGCTCCTGCACCCCGCCATCAGCTGCTGGAGGCTTCTGTTCCTCCACCCCGCCATCAGCAGCTGGAGGCTGGCTGCTGGAGGCTGGCTGCTGCTCCTCCACCCCGCCATCACCAGCTGGAGGCTGGCTGCAGCTCCTGCACCCCGCCATCAGCTGCTGGAGGCTGCCTGCAGCTCCTGCACCCCGCCATCAGCTGCTGGAGGCTGGCTGCTGCTCCTGCACCCCGCCATCAGCTGCTGGAGGCTGGCTGCTGCTCCTCCACCCCAACATGACCTGCTGGAGGCTGGCTGCAGCTCCTCCACACCGCCATCACCAGCTGGAGGCTGGCTGCAGCTCCTCCACCCCGCCATCACCAGCTGGAGGCTGGCTGCAGCTCCTGCACCCCGCCATCAGCTGCTGGAGGCTTCTGTTCCTCCACCCCGCCATCAGCAGCTGGAGGCTGGCTGCTAGAGGCTGGCTGCTGCTCCTCCACCCCGCCATCACCAGCTGGAGGCTGGCTGCAGCTCCTGCACCCCGCCATCAGCTGCTGGAGGCTGCCTGGAGCTCCTGCACCCCGCCATCAGCTGCTGGAGGCTTCTGTTCCTCCACCCCGCCATCAGCAGCTGGAGGCTGGCTGCTGGACCCTGGCTGCTGCTCCTCCACCCCGCCATCACCAGCTGGAGGCTGGCTGCAGCTCCTGCACCCCGCCATCAGCTGCTGGAGGCTGCCTGCAACTCCTGCAACCCGCCATCAGCTGCTGGAGGCTGGCTGCTGCTCCTGCACCCCGCCATCAGCTGCTGGAGGCTGGCTGCTGCTCCTCCACCCCACCATGACCTGCTGGAGGCTGGCTGCAGCTCCTCCACCCCGCCATCAGCTGCTGGAGGCTGGCTGCAGCTCCTCCACCCCGCCATCAGCTGCTGGAGGCTGGCTTCTGCTCCTCCACCCCGCCACCAGCTGCTGGAGGCTGGCTGCTGCTCCTCCACCCCGCCATCAGCTGCTGGAGGCTTCTCTTCCTCCACCCCGCCATCAGCAGCTGGAGGCTGGCTGCTAGAGGCTGGCTGCTGCTCCTCCACCCCGCCATCACCAGCTGGAGGCTGGCTGCAGCTCCTGCACCCCGCCATCAGCTGCTGGAGGCTTCTGTTCCTCCACCCCGCCATCAGCAGCTGGAGGCTGGCTGCTGGACCCTGGCTGCTGCTCCTCCACCCCGCCATCACCAGCTGGAGGCTGGCTGCAGCTCCTGCACCCCGCCATCAGCTGCTGGAGGCTGCCTGCAACTCCTGCAACCCGCCATCAGCTGCTGGAGGCTGGCTGCTGCTCCTGCACCCCGCCATCAGCTGCTGGAGGCTGGCTGCTGCTCCTCCACCCCACCATGACCTGCTGGAGGCTGGCTGCAGCTCCTCCACCCCGCCATCAGCTGCTGGAGGCTGCCTGCAGCTCCTGCACCCCGCCATGAGCTGCTGGATGCTGCCTGCAGCTCCTCCACCCCGCCATCAGCTGCTGGAGGCTGGCTTCTGCTCCTCCACCCCGCCACCAGCTGCTGGAGGCTGGCTGCAGCTCCTGCACCCCGCCATCAGCTGCTGGAGGCTTCTGTTCCTCCACCCCGCCATCAGCAGCTGGAGGCTGGCTGCTGGAGGCTGGCTGCTGCTCCTCCACCCCGCCATCACCAGCTGGAGGCTGGCTGCAGCTCCTGCACCCCGCCATCAGCTGCTGGATGCTGGCTGCTTCTCCTCCACCCCACCATGACCTGCTGGACGCTGGCTGCACCTCCTCCTCCCCGCCATTAGCTGCTGGAGGCTGCCTGAAGCTCCTGCACCCCGCCATCAGCTGCTGGAGGCTGCCTG
This sequence comes from Nothobranchius furzeri, assembly GCF_043380555.1. Taxonomy (NCBI): domain Eukaryota; kingdom Metazoa; phylum Chordata; class Actinopteri; order Cyprinodontiformes; family Nothobranchiidae; genus Nothobranchius; species Nothobranchius furzeri. Next base: position 2,735,045 of record NW_027223039.1, read on the forward strand.
CAGCTCCTGCACCCCGCCATCAGCTGCTGGAGGCTGGCTGCAGCTCCTCCACCCTGCCATCAGCTTCTGGAGGCTGGCTTCTGCTCCTCCACCCCGCCACCAGCTGCTGGAGGCTGGCTGCTGCTCCTGCACCCCGTCATCAGCTGCTGGAGGCTTCTGTTCCTCCACCCCGCCATCAGCAGCTGGAGGCTGGCTGCTGGAGGCTGGCTGCTGCTCCTCCACCCCGCCATCACCAGCTGGAGGCTGGCTGCAGCTCCTGCACCCCGCCATCAGCTGTTGCAGGCTGCCTGGAGCTCCTGCACCCCGCCATCAGCTGCTGGAGGCTTCTGCTCCTCCACCCCGCCATCAGCAGCTGGAGGCTGGCTGCTGGAGGCAGGCTGCTGCTCCTCCAGCCCGCCATCACCAGCTGGAGGCTGGCTGCAGCTCCTGCACCCCGCCATCAGCTGCTGGAGGCTGCCTGCAGCTCCTGCACCCCGCCATCAGCTGCTGGAGGCTGGCTGCTGCTCCTGCACCCCGCCATCAGCTGCTGGAGGCTGGCTGCTGCTCCTCCACCCCACCATGACCTGCTGGAGGCTGGCTGCACCTCCTCCACCCCGCCATCAGCTGCTGGAGGCTGCCTGCAGCTCCTGCACCCCGCCATCAGCTGCTGGAGGCTGCCTGCAGCTCCTGCACCCTGCCATCAGCTGCTGGAGGTTTCTGTTCCTCCACCCCGCCATCAGCAGCTGGAGGCTGGCTGCTGGAGGCTGGCTGCTGCTCCTTTACCCCGCCATCACCAGCTGGAGGCTGGCTGCAGCTCCTGCACCCCGCCATCAGCTGCTGGAGGCTGCCTGGAGCTCCTGCACCCCGCCATCAGCTGCTGGAGGCTGGCTGCTGCTCCTGCACCCCGCCATCAGCTGCTGGAGGCTGGCTGCTGCTCCTCCACCCCACCATGACCTGCTGGAGGCTGGCTGCAGCTCCTGCACCCCGCCATCAGCTGCTGGAGGCTGGCTTCTGCTCCTCCACCCCGCCACCAGCTGCTGGAGGCTGGCTGCTGCTCCTGCACCCCGCCATCAGCTGCTGGAGGCTTCTGTTCCTCCACCCCGCCATCAGCAGCTGGAGGCTGGCTGCTGGAGGCCGGCTGCTGCTCCTCCACCCCGCCATCACCAGCTGGAGGCTGGCTGCAGCTCCAGCACCCCGCCATCAGCTGCTGGAGGCTGGCTGCAGCTCCTGCACCCCGCCATCAGCTGCTGGAGGCTGCCTGCAGCTCCTGCACCCCGCCATCAGCTGCTGGAGGCTGGCTGCTGCTCCTCCACCCCACCATGACCTGCTGGAGGCTGGCTGCAGCTCCTCCACCCCGCCATCAGCTGCTGGCGGCTGCCTGCAGCTCCTGCACCCCGCCATGAGCTGCTGGATGCTGCCTGCAGCTCCTGCACCCCGCCATCAGCTGCTGGAGGCTGGCTGCAGCTCCTCCACCCCGCCATCAGCTGCTGGAGGCTGGCTTCTGCTCCTCCACCCCGCCACCAGCTGCTGGAGGCTGGCTGCAGCTCCTGCACCCCGCCATCAGCTGCTGGAGGCTTCTGTTCCTCCAGCCCGCCATCAGCAGCTGGAGGCTGGCTGCTGGAGGCTGGCTGCTGCTCCTCCACCCCGCCATCACCAGCTGGAGGCTGGCTGCAGCTCCTGCACCCCGCCATCAGCTGCTGCAGGCTGCCTGGAGCTCCTGCACCCCGCCATCAGCTGCTGGAGGCTTCTGCTCCTCCACACCGCCATCAGCAGCTGGAGGCTGGCTGCTGGAGGCAGGCTGCTGCTCCTCCACCCCGCCATCACCAGCTGGAGGCTGGCTGCAGCTCCTGCACCCCGCCATCAGCTGCTGGATGCTGGCTGCTTCTCCTCCACCCCACCATGAACTGCTGGACGCTGGCTGCACCTCCTCCTCCCCGCCATTAGCTGCTGGAGGCTGCCTGAAGCTCCTGCACCCCGCCATCAGCTGCTGGAGGCTGCCTGCAGCTCCTGCACCCCGCCATCAGCTGCTGGAGGCTGGCTGCAGCTCCTCCACCCTGCCATCAGCTTCTGGAGGCTGGCTTCTGCTCCTCCACCCCGCCACCAGCTGCTGGAGGCTGGCTGCTGCTCCTGCACCCCGTCATCAGCTGCTGGAGGCTTCTGTTCCTCCACCCCGCCATCAGCAGCTGGAGGCTGGCTGCTGGAGGCTGGCTGCTGCTCCTCCACCCCGCCATCACCAGCTGGAGGCTGGCTGCAGCTCCTGAACCCCGCCATCAGCTGCTGGAGGCTTCTGTTCCTCCACCCCGCCATCAGCTGCTGGAGGCTGGCTGCTGCTCCTCCACCCCGCCATCACCAGCTGGAGGCTGGCTGCAGCTCCTGCACCCCGCCATCAGCTGCTGGAGGCTGCCTGCTGCTCCTCCGCCCCACCATGACCTGCTGGAGGCTGGCTTCAGCTCCTCCACCCCGCCATCAGCTGCTGGAGGCTGCCTGCAGCTCCTGCACCCCGCCATCAGCTGCTGGAGGCTGGCTGCAGCTCCTCCATCCCGCCATCAGCTGCTGGAGGCTGGCTTCTGCTCTTCCACCCCGCCACCAGCTGCTGGAGGCTGGCTTCTGCTCCTCCAACCTGCCATCAGCTGCTGGAGGCTTCTGTTCCTCCACCCCGCCATCAGCAGCTGGAGGCTGGCTGCAGCTCCTGCACCCCGCCATCAGCTGCTGGAGGCTGGCTGCAGCTCCTCCACCCCGCCATCAGCTGCTGGAGGCTGGCTGCAGCTCCTCCACCCCGCCACCAGCTGCTGGAGGCTGGCTGCTGCTCCTGCACCCCGCCATCAGCTGCTGGAGGCTTCTGTTCCTCCACCCCGCCATCAGCAGCTGGAGGCTGGCTGCTGGAGGCTGGCTGCTGCTCCTCCACCCCGCCATCACCAGCTGGAGGCTGGCTGCAGCTCCTGCACCCCGCCATCAGCTGCTGGAGGCTGCCTGCAGCTCCTGCACCCCGCCATCAGCTGCTGGAGGCTGGCTGCTGCTCCTGCACCCCGCCATCAGCTGCTGGAGGCTGGCTGCTGCTCCTCCACCCCAACATGACCTGCTGGAGGCTGGCTGCAGTTCCTCCACCCCGCCATCAGCTGCTGGAGGCTGCCTGCAGCTCCTGCACACCGCCATCAGCTGCTGGAGGCTGCCTGCAGCTCCTGCACCCCGCCATCAGCTGCTGGAGGCTGGCTGCAGCTCCTCCACCCCGCCATCAGCTGCTGGAGGCTTGCTTCTGCTCCTCCAGCCCGCCACCAGCTGCTGGAGGCTGGCTGCTGCTCCTGCACCCCGCCATCAGCTGCTGGAGGCTTCTGTTCCTCCACCCCGCCATCAGCAGCTGGAGGCTGGCTGCTAGAGGCTGGCTGCTGCTCCTCCACCCCGCCGTCACCAGCTGGAGACTGGCTGCAGCTCCTGCACCCCGCCATCAGCTGCTGGAGGCTGCCTGGAGCTCCTGCACCCCGCCATCAGCTGCTGGAGGCTTCTGTTCCTCCACCCCGCCATCAGCAGCTGGAGGCTGGCTGCTGGACCCTGGCTGCTGCTCCTCCACCCCGCCATCACCAGCTGGAGGCTGGCTGCAGCTCCTGCACCCCGCCATCAGCTGCTGGAGGCTGCCTGCAACTCCTGCACCCCGCCATCAGCTGCTGGAGGCTGGCTGCTGCTCCTCCACCCCACCATGACCTGCTGGAGGCTGGCTGCAGCTCCTCCACCCCGCCATCAGCTGCTGGAGGCTGCCTGCAGCTCCTGCACCCCGCCATGAGCTGCTGGATGCTGCCTGCAGCTCCTGCACCCCGCCATCAGCGCCTGGAGGCTGGCTGCAGCTCCTCCACCCCGCCATCAGCTGCTGGAGGCTGGCTGCTGCTCCTGCACCCCGCCATCAGCTGCTGGAGGCTTCTGTTCCTCCACCCCGCCATCAGTAGCTGGAGGCTGGCTGCTGGAGGCTGGCTGCTGCTCCTCCACCCCGCCATCACCAGCTGGAGGCTGGCTGCAGCTCCTGCACCCCGCCACCAGCTGCTGGAGGCTGGCTGCTGCTCCTCCACCCCGCCATCACCAGCTGGAGGCTGGCTGCAGCTCCTGCACCCCGCCATCAGCTTCTGCAGGCTGCCTGGAGCTCCTGCACCCCGCCATCAGCTGCTGGAGGCTTCTGCTCCTCCACCCCGCCATCAGCAGCTGGAGGCTGGCTGCTGGAGGCAGGCTGCTGCTCCTCCACCCCGCCATCACCAGCTGGAGGCTGGCTGCAGCTCCTGCACCCCGCCATCAGCTGCTGGACGCTGCCTGCAGCTCCTGCACCCCGCCATCAGCTGCTGGAGGCTGGCTGCTGCTCCTGCATCCCGCCATCAGCTGCTGGAGGCTGGCTGCTGCTCCTCCACCCCACCATGACCTGCTGGAGGCTGGCTGCAGCTCCTGCACCCCGCCATCAGCTGCTGGAGGCTGCCTGCAGCTCCTGCACCCCGCCATCAGCTGCTGGAGGCTGCCTGCAGCTCCTGCACCCCGCCATCAGCTGCTGGAGGCTGCCTGCAGCTCCTGCACCCCGCCATCAGCTGCTGGAGGCTTCTGCTCCTCCACCCCGCCATCAGCAGCTGGAGGCTGGCTGCTGGAGGCAGGCTGCTGCTCCTCCACCCCGCCATCACCAGCTGGAGGCTGGCTGCAGCTCCTGCACCCCGCCATCAGCTGCTGGACGCTGCCTGCAGCTCCTGCACCCCGCCATCAGCTGCTGGAGGCTGGCTGCTGCTCCTGCATCCCGCCATCAGCTGCTGGAGGCTGGCTGCTGCTCCTCCACCCCACCATGACCTGCTGGAGGCTGGCTGCAGCTCCTGCACCCCGCCATCAGCTGCTGGAGGCTGCCTGCAGCTCCTGCACCCCGCCATCAGCTGCTGGAGGCTGCCTGCAGCTCCTGCACCCCGCCATCAGCTGCTGGAGGCTGCCTGCAGCTCCTGCACCCCGCCATCAGCTGCTGGAGGCTTCTGTTCCTCCACCCCGCCATCAGCTGCTGGAGGCTGGCTGCTGCTCCTGCACCCCGCCATCAGCTGCTGGAGGCTGGCTGCAGCTCCTGCAACCCGCCATCAGCTGCTGGAGGCTGGCTGCAGCTCCTCCACCCCGCCATCAGCTGCTGGAGGCTGGCTTCTGCTCCTCCACCCCGCCACCAGCTGCTGGAGGCTGGCTGCTGCTCCTGCACCCCGCCATCAGCTGCTGGAGGCTTCTGTTCCTCCACCCCGCCATCAGCTGCTGGAGGCTGCCTGCTGCTCCTGCCCCCCGCCATCAGCTGCTGGAGGCTGGCTGCTGCTCCTCCGCCCCACCATGACCTGCTGGAGGCTGGCTGCAGCTCCTCCACCCCGCCATCAGCTGCTGGAGGCTGGCTGCAGCTCCTCCATCCCGCCATCAGCTGCTGGAGGCTGGCTTCTGCTCCTCCACCCCGCCACCAGCTGCTGGAGGCTGGCTGCTGCTCCTGCACCCCGCCATCAGCTGCTGGAGGCTTCTGTTCCTCCACCCCGCCATGAGCAGCTGGAGGCTGGCTGCAGCTCCTGCACCCCGCCATCAGCTGCTGGAGGCTGGCTGCAGCTCCTCCACCCCGCCATCAGCTGCTGGAGGCTGGCTGCAGCTCCTCCGCCCCGCCACCAGCTGCTGGAGGCTGGCTGCTGCTCCTGCACCCCGCCATCAGCTGCTGGAGGCTTCTGTTCCTCCACCCCGCCATCAGCAGCTGGAGGCTGGCTGCTGGAGGCTGGCTGCTGCTCCTCCACCCCGCCATCACCAGCTGGAGGCTGGCTGCAGCTCCTGCACCCCGCCATCAGCTGCTGGAGGCTGCCTGCAGCTCCTGCACCCCGCCATCAGCTGCTGGAGGCTGGCTGCTGCTCCTGCACCCCGCCATCAGCTGCTGGAGGCTGGCTGCTGCTCCTCCACCCCAACATGACCTGCTGGAGGCTGGCTGCAGCTCCTCCACCCCGCCATCAGCTGCTGGAGGCTGCCTGCAGCTCCTGCACCCCGCCATCAGCTGCTGGAGGCTGCCTGCAGCTCCTGCACCCCGCCATCAGCTGCTGGAGGCTGGCTGCAGCTCCTCCACCCCGCCATCAGCTGCTGGAGGCTGGCTTCTGCTCCTCCACCCCGCCACCAGCTGCTGGAGGCTGGCTGCTGTTCCTGCACCCCGCCAACAGCTGCTGGAGGCTTCTGTTCCTCCACCCCGCCATCAGCAGCTGGAGGCTGGCTGCTAGAGGCTGGCTGCTGCTCCTCCACCCCGCCGTCACCAGCTGGAGGCTGGCTGCAGCTCCTGCACCCCGCCATCAGCTGCTGGAGGCTGCCTGCAGCTCCTGCACCCCGCCATCAGCTGCTGGAGGCTGGCTGCAGCTCCTCCACCCCGCCATCAGCTGCTGGAGGCTGGCTTCTGCTCCTCCACCCCGCCACCAGCTGCTGGAGGCTGGCTGCTGCTCCTGCACCCCGCCAACAGCTGCTGGAGGCTTCTGTTCCTCCACCCCGCCATCAGCAGCTGGAGGCTGGCTGCTAGAGGCTGGCTGCTGCTCCTCCACCCCGCCGTCACCAGCTGGAGGCTGGCTGCAGCTCCTGCACCCCGCCATCAGCTGCTGGAGGCTGCCTGGAGCTCCTGCACCCCGCCATCAGCTGCTGGAGGCTTCTGTTCCTCCACCCCGCCATCAGCAGCTGGAGGCTGGCTGCTGGACCCTGGCTGCTGCTCCTCCACCCCGCCATCACCAGCTGGAGGCTGGCTGCAGCTCCTGCACCCCGCCATCAGCTGCTGGAGGCTGCCTGCAACTCCTGCACCCCGCCATCAGCTGCTGGAGGCTGGCTGCTGCTCCTCCACCCCACCATGACCTGCTGGAGGCTGGCTGCAGCTCCTCCACCCCGCCATCAGCTGCTGGAGGCTGCCTGCAGCTCCTGCACCCCGCCATGAGCTGCTGGATGCTGCCTGCAGCTCCTGCACCCCGCCATCAGCTGCTGGAGGCTGGCTGCAGCTCCTCCACCCCGCCATCAGCTGCTGGAGGCTGGCTGCTGCTCCTGCACCCCGCCATCAGCTGCTGGAGGCTTCTGTTCCTCCACCCCGCCATCAGTAGCTGGAGGCTGGCTGCTGGAGGCTGGCTGCTGCTCCTCCACCCCGCCATCACCAGCTGGAGGCTGGCTGCAGCTCCTGCACCCCGCCATCAGCTGCTGGAGGCTGGCTGCTGCTCCTCCACCCCGCCATCACCAGCTGGAGGCTGGCTGCAGCTCCTGCACCCCGCCATCAGCTGCTGCAGGCTGCCTGGATCTCCTGCACCCCGCCATCAGCTGCTGGAGGCTTCTGCTCCTCCACCCCGCCATCAGCAGCTGGAGGCTGGCTGCTGGAGGCAGGCTGCTGCTCCTCCACCCCGCCATCACCAGCTGGAGGCTGGCTGCAGCTCCTGCACCCCGCCATCAGCTGCTGGAGGCTGCCTGCAGCTCCTGCACCCCGCCATCAGCTGCTGGAGGCTGGCTGCTGCTCCTGCATCCCGCCATCAGCTGCTGGAGGCTGGCTGCTGCTCCTCCACCCCACCATGACCTGCTGGAGGCTGGCTGCACCTCCTCCACCCCGCCATCAGCTGCTGGAGGCTGCCTGCAGCTCCTGCACCCCGCCATCAGCTGCTGGAGGCTGCCTGCAGCTCCTGCACCCCGCCATCAGCTGCTGGAGGCTTCTGTTCCTCCACCCCGCCATCAGCAGCTGGAGGCTGGCTGCTGGAGGCTGGCTGCTGCTCCTTTACCCCGCCATCACCAGCTGGAGGCTGGCTGCAGCTCCTGCACCCCGCCATCAGCTGCTGGAGGCTGCCTGGAGCTCCTGCACCCCGCCATCAGCTGCTGGAGGCTGCCTGGAGCTCCTGCACCCCGCCATCAGCTGCTGGAGGCTGGCTGCTGCTCCTGCACCCCGCCATCAGCTGCTGGAGGCTGGCTGCAGCTCCTGCAACCCGCCATCAGCTGCTGGAGGCTGGCTGCAGCTCCTCCACCCCGCCATCAGCTGCTGGAGGCTGGCTTCTGCTCCTCCACCCCGCCATCAGCTGCTGGAGGCTGGCTGCAGCTCCTGCAACCCGCCATCAGCTGCTGGAGGCTGGCTGCTGCTCCTGCACCCCGCCATCAGCTGCTGGAGGCTTCTGTTCCTCCACCCCGCCATCAGCAGCTGGAGGCTGGCTGCTGGAGGCCGGCTGCTTCTCCTCCACCCCGCCATCACCAGCTGGAGGCTGGCTGCAGCTCCAGCACCCCGCCATCAGCTGCTGGAGGCTGCCTGCAGCTCCTGCACCCCGCCATCAGCTGCTGGAGGCTGGCTGCTGCTCCTGCACCCCGCCATCAGCTGCTGGAGGCTGGCTGCTGCTCCTCCACCCCACCATGACCTGCTGGAGGCTGGCTGCAGCTCCTCCACCCCGCCATCATCTGCTGGAGGCTGCCTGCAGCTCCTGCACCCCGCCATCAGCTGCTGGAGGCTGCCTGGAGCTCCTGCACCCCGCCATCAGCTGCTGGAGGCTTCTGTTCCTCCACCCCGCCATCAGCAGCTGCAGGCTGGCTGCTGGACCCTGGCTGCTGCTCCTGCACCCCGCCATCTCCAGCTGGAGGCTGCCTGCAGCTCCTGCACCCCGCCATCAGCTGCTGGAGGCTGGCTGCAGCTCCTCCACCCCGCCATCAGCTGCTGGAGGCTGGCTGCAGCTCCTCCACCCCGCCACCAGCTGCTGGAGGCTGACTGCTGCTCCTGCACCCCGCCATCAGCTGCTGGAGGCTTCTGTTCCTCCAACCCGCCATCAGCAGCTGGAGGCTGGCTGCTAGAGGCTGGCTGCTGCTCCTCCACCCCGCCATCACCAGCTGGAGGCTGCCTGGAGCTCCTGCACCCCGCCATCAGCTGCTGGAGGCTTCTGTTCCTCCACCCCGCCATCAGCAGCTGGAGGCTGGCTGCTGGACCCTGGCTGCTGCTCCTCCACCCCGCCATCACCAGCTGGAGGCTGGCTGCAGCTCCTGCACCCCGCCATCAGCTGCTGGAGGCTGCCTGCAACTCCTGCACCCCGCCATCAGCTGCTGGAGGCTGGCTGCTGCTCCTCCACCCCACCATGACCTGCTGGAGGCTGGCTGCAGCTCCTCCACCCCGCCATCAGCTGCTGGAGGCTGCCTGCAGCTCCTGCACCCCGCCATGAGCTGCTGGATGCTGCCTGCAGCTCCTGCACCCCGCCATCAGCTGCTGGAGGCTTCTGTTCCTCCACCCCGCCATCAGCAGCTGGAGGCTGGCTGCCTGAGGCTGGCTGCTGCTCCTCCACCCCGCCATCACCAGCTGGAGGCTGGCTGCAGCTCCTGCACCCCGCCATCAGCTGCTGGAGGCTTCTGTTCCTCCACCCCGCCATCAGCAGCTGGAGGCTGGCTGCTGGAGGCTGGCTGCTGCTCCTCCACCCCGCCATCACCAGCTGGAGGCTGGCTGCAGCTCCTGCACCCCGCCATCAGCTGTTGCAGGCTGCCTGGAGCTCCTGCACCCCGCCATCAGCTGCTGGAGGCTTCTGCTCCTCCACCCCGCCATCAGCAGCTGGAGGCTGGCTGCTGGAGGCAGGCTGCTGCTCCTCCAGCCCGCCATCACCAGCTGGAGGCTGGCTGCAGCTCCTGCACCCCGCCATCAGCTGCTGGAGGCTGCCTGCAGCTCCTGCACCCCGCCATCAGCTGCTGGAGGCTGGCTGCTGCTCCTGCACCCCGCCATCAGCTGCTGGAGGCTGGCTGCTGCTCCTCCACCCCACCATGACCTGCTGGAGGCTGGCTGCACCTCCTCCACCCCGCCATCAGCTGCTGGAGGCTGCCTGCAGCTCCTGCACCCCGCCATCAGCTGCTGGAGGCTGCCTGCAGCTCCTGCACCCTGCCATCAGCTGCTGGAGGTTTCTGTTCCTCCACCCCGCCATCAGCAGCTGGAGGCTGGCTGCTGGAGGCTGGCTGCTGCTCCTTTACCCCGCCATCACCAGCTGGAGGCTGGCTGCAGCTCCTGCACCCCGCCATCAGCTGCTGGAGGCTGCCTGGAGCTCCTGCACCCCGCCATCAGCTGCTGGAGGCTGGCTGCTGCTCCTGCACCCCGCCATCAGCTGCTGGAGGCTGGCTGCTGCTCCTCCACCCCACCATGACCTGCTGGAGGCTGGCTGCAGCTCCTGCACCCCGCCATCAGCTGCTGGAGGCTGGCTGCAGCTCCTCCACCCCGCCATCAGCTGCTGGAGGCTGGCTTCTGCTCCTCCACCCCGCCACCAGCTGCTGGAGGCTGGCTGCTGCTCCTGCACCCCGCCATCAGCTGCTGGAGGCTTCTGTTCCTCCACCCCGCCATCAGCAGCTGGAGGCTGGCTGCTGGAGGCCGGCTGCTGCTCCTCCACCCCGCCATCACCAGCTGGAGGCTGGCTGCAGCTCCAGCACCCCGCCATCAGCTGCTGGAGGCTGGCTGCAGCTCCTGCACCCCGCCATCAGCTGCTGGAGGCTGCCTGCAGCTCCTGCACCCCGCCATCAGCTGCTGGAGGCTGGCTGCTGCTCCTCCACCCCACCATGACCTGCTGGAGGCTGGCTGCAGCTCCTCCACCCCGCCATCAGCTGCTGGAGGCTGCCTGCAGCTCCTGCACCCCGCCATCAGCTGCTGGAGGCTGCCTGCAGCTCCTGCACCCCGCCATCAGCTGCTGGATGCTGGCTGCAGCTCCTCCACCCCGCCATCAGCTGCTGGAGGCTGGCTTCTGCTCCTCCACCCCGCCACCAGCTGCTGGAGGCTGGCTGCTGCTCCTGCACCCCGCCATCAGCTGCTGGAGGCTTCTGTTCCTCCACCCCGCCATCAGCAGCTGGAGGCTGGCTGCTGCTCCTCCACCCCGCCATCACCAGCTGGAGGCTGGCTGCTGCTCCTCCAACCCGCCATCACCAGCTGGAGGCTGCCTGGAGCTCCTGCACCCCGCCATCAGCTGCTGGAGGCTTCTGTTCCTCCACCCCGCCATCAGCAGCTGGAGGCTGGCTGCTGCTCCTCCACCCCGCCATCACCAGCTGGAGGCTTGCTGCAGCTCCTGCACCCCACCATCAGCTGCTGGAGGCTGCCTGGAGCTCCTGCACCCCGCCATAAGCTGCTGGAGGCTTCTGTTCCTCCACCCCGCCATCAGCAGCTGGAGGCTGGCTGCTGGAGGCTGGCTGCAGCTCCTGCACCCCGCCATCAGCTGCTGGAGGCTGCCTGGAGCTCCTGCACCCCGCCATCAGCTGCTGGAGGCTTCTGTTCCTCCACCCCGCCATCAGCTGCTGGAGGCTGGCTTCTGCTCCTCCACCCCGCCACCAGCTGCTGGAGGCTGGCTGCTGCTCCTGCACCCCGCCATCAGCTGCTGGAGGCTGGCTTCTGCTCATCCACCCCGCCACCAGCTGCTGGAGGCTTGCTGCTGCTCCTCCACCCCGCCATCAGCTGCTGGAGGCTGGCTGCTGCTCCTCCACCCCGCCATCACCAGCTGGAGGCTGGCTGCAGCTCCCGCACCCCGCCATCAGATGCTGGAGGCTGCCTGCAGCTCCTGCACCCCGCCATCAGCTGCTGGAGGCTGCCTGCAGCTCTTGCTCCCCGCCATCAGCTGCTGGAGGCTGGCTGCAGCTCCTCCACCCCGCCATCAGCTGCTGGAGGCTGGCTTCTGCTCCTCCACCCCGCCATCAGCTGCTGGAGGCTGGCTGCTGCTCCTGCACCCCGCCATCAGCTGCTGGAGGCTTCTGTTCCTCCACCCCGCCATCAGCAGCTGGAGGCTGGCTGCTGGAGGCTGGCTGCTGCTCCTCCACCCCGCCATCACCAGCTGGAGGCTGGCTGCAGCTCCTGCACCCCGCCATCAGCTGCTGGAGGCTGCCTGGAGCTCCTGCACCCCGCCATCAGCTGCTGGAGGCTTCTGTTCCTCCACCCCGCCATCAGCAGCTGGAGGCTGGCTGCTGGAGGCTGGCTGCTCCTCCTCCACCCCGCCATCACCAGCTGGAGGCTGGCTGCAGCTCCTGCACCCCGCCATCAGCTGCTGGAGGCTGCCTGCAGCTCCTGCACCCCGCCATCAGCTGCTGGAGGCTGGCTAGTGCTCCTGCACCCCGCCATCAGCTGCTGGAGGCTGGCTGCTGCTCCTTCACCCCACCATGACCTGCTGGAGGCTGGCTGCAGCTCCTCCACCCCGCCATCAGCTGCTGGAGGCTGCCTGCAGCTCCTGCACCCCGCCATCAGCTGCTGGAGGCTGCCTGCAGCTCCTGCACCCCGCCATCAGCTGCTGGAGGCTGGCTGCAGCTCCTCCACCCCGCCATCAGCTGCTGGAGGCTGGCTTCTGCTCCTCCACCCCGCCACCAGCTGCTGGAGGCTGGCTGCTGCTCCTGCACCCCGCCATCAGCTGCTGGAGGCTTCTGTTCCTCCACCCCGCCATCAGCAGCTGGAGGCTGGCTGCTGGAGGCTGGCTGCTGCTCCTCCACCCCGCCATCACCAGCTGGAGGCTGGCTGCAAATCCTGCACCCCGACATCAGCTGCTGGAGGCTGGCTGCAGCTCCTGCACCCCGCCATCAGCTGCTGGAGGCTTCTGTTCCTCCACCCCGCCATCACAGCTGGAGGCTGGCTGCTGCTCCTCCACCCCGCCATCACCAGCTGGAGGCTGGCTGCAGCTCCTGCACCCCGCCATCAGCTGCTGGAGGCTGCCTGCAGCTCCTGCACCCCGCCATCAGCTGCTGGAGGCTGGCTGCTGCTCCTGCACCCCGCCATCAGCTGCTGGAGGCTGGCTGCTTCTCCTCCACCCCACCATGACCTGCTGGAGGCTGGCTGCACCTCCTCCACCCCGCCATCAGCTGCTGGAGGCTGCCTGAAGCTCCTGCACCCCGCCATCAGCTGCTGGAGGCTGTCTGCAGCTCCTGCACCCCGCCATCAGCTGCTGGAGGCTGGCTGCAGCTCCTCCACCCCGCCATCAGCTGCTGGAGGCTGGCTTCTGCTCCTCCACCCCGCCACCAGCTGCTGGAGGCTGGCTGCTGCTCCTGCACCCCGCCATCAGCTGCTGGAGGCTTCTGTTCCTCCACCCCGCCATCAGCAAGTGGAGGCTGGCTGCTGGAGGCTGGCTGCTGCTCCTCCACCCCGCCATCACCAGCTGGAGGCTGGCTGCAGCTCCTGAACCCCGCCATCAGCTTCTGGAGGCTTCTGTTCCTCCACCCCGCCATCAGCAGCTGGAGGCTGGCTGCTGCTCCTCCACCCCGCCATCACCAGCTGGAGGCTGGCTGCAGCTCCTGCACCCCGCCATCAGCTGCTGGAGGCTGCCTGCTGCTCCTGCACCCCGCCATCAGCTGCTGGAGGCTGCCTGCAGCTCCTGCACCCCGCCATCAGCTGCTGGAGGCTGGCTGCAGCTCCTGCACCCCGCCATCAGCTGCTGGAGGCTGGCTGCAGCTCCTCCACCCCGCCATCAGCTGCTGGAGGCTGGTTTCTGCTCCTCCACCCCGCCACCAGCTGCTGGAGGCTGGCTGCTGCTCCTGCACCCCGCCATCAGCTGCTGGAGGCTTCTGTTCCTCCACCCCGCCATCAGCAGCTGGAGGCGTGCTGCTGGAGGCTGGCTGCTGCTCCTCCACCCCGCCATCACCAGCTGGAGGCTGGCTGCAGCTCCTGCACCCCGCCATCAGCTGCTGGAGGCTGCCTGCTGCTCCTGCACCCCGCCATCAGCTGCTGGAGGCTGGCTGCTGCTCCTGCACCCCGCCATCAGCTGCTGGAGGCTGGCTGCTGCTCCTCCACCCCACCATGACCTGCTGGAGGCTGGCTGCAGCTCCTCCACCCCGCCATCAGCTGCTGGAGGCTGCCTGCAGCTCCTGCACCCCGCCATCAGCTGCTGGAGGCTGCCTGCAGCTCCTGCACCCCGCCATCAGCTGCTGGAGGCTGGCTGCAGCTCCTCCACCCCGCCATCAGCTGCTGGAGGCTGGCTTCTGCTCCTCCACCCCGCCACCAGCTGCTGGAGGCTGGCTGCTGCTCCTGCACCCCGCCATCAGCTGCTGGAGGCTTCTGTTCCTCCACCCCGCCATCAGCAGCTGGAGGCTGGCTGCTGCTCCTCCACCCCGCCATCACCAGCTGGAGGCTGGCTGCAGCTCCTCCACCCCGCCATCACCAGCTGGAGGCTGGCTGCAGCTCCTGCACCCCGCCATCAGCTGCTGGAGGCTTCTGTTCCTCCACCCCGCCATCAGCAGCTGGAGGCTGGCTGCTAGAGGCTGGCTGCTGCTCCTCCACCCCGCCATCACCAGCTGGAGGCTGGCTGCAGCTCCTGCACCCCGCCATCAGCTGCTGGAGGCTGCCTGGAGCTCCTGCACCCCGCCATCAGCTGCTGGAGGCTTCTGTTCCTCCACCCCGCCATCAGCAGCTGGAGGCTGGCTGCTGGACCCTGGCTGCTGCTCCTCCACCCCGCCATCACCAGCTGGAGGCTGGCTGCAGCTCCTGCACCCCGCCATCAGCTGCTGGAGGCTGCCTGCAACTCCTGCAACCCGCCATCAGCTGCTGGAGGCTGGCTGCTGCTCCTGCACCCCGCCATCAGCTGCTGGAGGCTGGCTGCTGCTCCTCCACCCCACCATGACCTGCTGGAGGCTGGCTGCAGCTCCTCCACCCCGCCATCAGCTGCTGGAGGCTGGCTGCAGCTCCTCCACCCCGCCATCAGCTGCTGGAGGCTGGCTTCTGCTCCTCCACCCCGCCACCAGCTGCTGGAGGCTGGCTGCTGCTCCTCCACCCCGCCATCAGCTGCTGGAGGCTTCTCTTCCTCCACCCCGCCATCAGCAGCTGGAGGCTGGCTGCTAGAGGCTGGCTGCTGCTCCTCCACCCCGCCATCACCAGCTGGAGGCTGGCTGCAGCTCCTGCACCCCGCCATCAGCTGCTGGAGGCTTCTGTTCCTCCACCCCGCCATCAGCAGCTGGAGGCTGGCTGCTGGACCCTGGCTGCTGCTCCTCCACCCCGCCATCACCAGCTGGAGGCTGGCTGCAGCTCCTGCACCCCGCCATCAGCTGCTGGAGGCTGCCTGCAACTCCTGCAACCCGCCATCAGCTGCTGGAGGCTGGCTGCTGCTCCTGCACCCCGCCATCAGCTGCTGGAGGCTGGCTGCTGCTCCTCCACCCCACCATGACCTGCTGGAGGCTGGCTGCAGCTCCTCCACCCCGCCATCAGCTGCTGGAGGCTGCCTGCAGCTCCTGCACCCCGCCATGAGCTGCTGGATGCTGCCTGCAGCTCCTCCACCCCGCCATCAGCTGCTGGAGGCTGGCTTCTGCTCCTCCACCCCGCCACCAGCTGCTGGAGGCTGGCTGCAGCTCCTGCACCCCGCCATCAGCTGCTGGAGGCTTCTGTTCCTCCACCCCGCCATCAGCAGCTGGAGGCTGGCTGCTGGAGGCTGGCTGCTGCTCCTCCACCCCGCCATCACCAGCTGGAGGCTGGCTGCAGCTCCTGCACCCCGCCATCAGCTGCTGCAGGCTGCCTGGAGCTCCTGCACCCCGCCATCAGCTGCTGGAGGCTTCTGCTCCTCCACCCCGCCATCAGCAGCTGGAGGCTGGCTGCTGGAGGCAGGCTGCTGCTCCTCCACCCCGCCATCACCAGCTGGAGGCTGGCTGCAGCTCCTGCACCCCGCCATCAGCTGCTGGATGCTGGCTGCTTCTCCTCCACCCCACCATGACCTGCTGGACGCTGGCTGCACCTCCTCCTCCCCGCCATTAGCTGCTGGAGGCTGCCTGAAGCTCCTGCACCCCGCCATCAGCTGCTGGAGGCTGCCTGCAGCTCCTGCACCCCGCCATCAGCTGCTGGAGGCTGGCTGCAGCTCCTCCACCCTGCCATCAGCTTCTGGAGGCTGGCTTCTGCTCCTCCACCCCGCCACCAGCTGCTGGAGGCTGGCTGCTGCTCCTGCACCCCGTCATCAGCTGCTGGAGGCTTCTGTTCCTCCACCCCGCCATCAGCAGCTGGAGGCTGGCTGCTGGAGGCTGGCTGCTGCTCCTCCACCCCGCCATCACCAGCTGGAGGCTGGCTGCAGCTCCTGAACCCCGCCATCAGCTGCTGGAGGCTTCTGTTCCTCCACCCCGCCATCAGCAGCTGGAGGCTGGCTGCTGCTCCTCCACCCCGCCATCACCAGCTGGAGGCTGGCTGCAGCTCCTGCACCCCGCCATCAGCTGCTGGAGGCTGCCTGCTGCTCCTGCCCCCCGCCATCAGCTGCTGGAGGCTGGCTGCTGCTCCTCCGCCCCACCATGACCTGCTGGAGGCTGGCTTCAGCTCCTCCACCCCGCCATCAGCTGCTGGAGGCTGCCTGCAGCTCCTGCACCCCGCCATCAGCTGCTGGAGGCTGGCTGCAGCTCCTCCATCCCGCCATCAGCTGCTGGAGGCTGGCTTCTGCTCTTCCACCCCGACACCAGCTGCTGGAGGCTGGCTTCTGCTCCTCCACCCTGCCATCAGCTGCTGGAGGCTTCTGTTCCTCCACCCCGCCATCAGCAGCTGGAGGCTGGCTGCAGCTCCTGCACCCCGCCATCAGCTGCTGGAGGCTGGCTGCAGCTCCTCCACCCCGCCATCAGCTGCTGGAGGCTGGCTGCAGCTCCTCCACCCCGCCACCAGCTGCTGGAGGCTGGCTGCTGCTCCTGCACCCCGCCATCAGCTGCTGGAGGCTTCTGTTCCTCCACCCCGCCATCAGCAGCTGGAGGCTGGCTGCTGGAGGCTGGCTGCTGCTCCTCCACCCCGCCATCACCAGCTGGAGGCTGGCTGCAGCTCCTGCACCCCGCCATCAGCTGCTGGAGGCTGCCTGCAGCTCCTGCACCCCGCCATCAGCTGCTGGAGGCTGGCTGCTGCTCCTGCACCCCGCCATCAGCTGCTGGAGGCTGGCTGCTGCTCCTCCACCCCAACATGACCTGCTGGAGGCTGGCTGCAGCTCCTCCACACCGCCATCACCAGCTGGAGGCTGGCTGCAGCTCCTCCACCCCGCCATCACCAGCTGGAGGCTGGCTGCAGCTCCTGCACCCCGCCATCAGCTGCTGGAGGCTTCTGTTCCTCCACCCCGCCATCAGCAGCTGGAGGCTGGCTGCTAGAGGCTGGCTGCTGCTCCTCCACCCCGCCATCACCAGCTGGAGGCTGGCTGCAGCTCCTGCACCCCGCCATCAGCTGCTGGAGGCTGCCTGGAGCTCCTGCACCCCGCCATCAGCTGCTGGAGGCTTCTGTTCCTCCACCCCGCCATCAGCAGCTGGAGGCTGGCTGCTGGACCCTGGCTGCTGCTCCTCCACCCCGCCATCACCAGCTGGAGGCTGGCTGCAGCTCCTGCACCCCGCCATCAGCTGCTGGAGGCTGCCTGCAACTCCTGCAACCCGCCATCAGCTGCTGGAGGCTGGCTGCTGCTCCTGCACCCCGCCATCAGCTGCTGGAGGCTGGCTGCTGCTCCTCCACCCCACCATGACCTGCTGGAGGCTGGCTGCAGCTCCTCCACCCCGCCATCAGCTGCTGGAGGCTGGCTGCAGCTCCTCCACCCCGCCATCAGCTGCTGGAGGCTGGCTTCTGCTCCTCCACCCCGCCACCAGCTGCTGGAGGCTGGCTGCTGCTCCTCCACCCCGCCATCAGCTGCTGGAGGCTTCTCTTCCTCCACCCCGCCATCAGCAGCTGGAGGCTGGCTGCTAGAGGCTGGCTGCTGCTCCTCCACCCCGCCATCACCAGCTGGAGGCTGGCTGCAGCTCCTGCACCCCGCCATCAGCTGCTGGAGGCTTCTGTTCCTCCACCCCGCCATCAGCAGCTGGAGGCTGGCTGCTGGACCCTGGCTGCTGCTCCTCCACCCCGCCATCACCAGCTGGAGGCTGGCTGCAGCTCCTGCACCCCGCCATCAGCTGCTGGAGGCTGCCTGCAACTCCTGCAACCCGCCATCAGCTGCTGGAGGCTGGCTGCTGCTCCTGCACCCCGCCATCAGCTGCTGGAGGCTGGCTGCTGCTCCTCCACCCCACCATGACCTGCTGGAGGCTGGCTGCAGCTCCTCCACCCCGCCATCAGCTGCTGGAGGCTGCCTGCAGCTCCTGCACCCCGCCATGAGCTGCTGGATGCTGCCTGCAGCTCCTCCACCCCGCCATCAGCTGCTGGAGGCTGGCTTCTGCTCCTCCACCCCGCCACCAGCTGCTGGAGGCTGGCTGCAGCTCCTGCACCCCGCCATCAGCTGCTGGAGGCTTCTGTTCCTCCACCCCGCCATCAGCAGCTGGAGGCTGGCTGCTGGAGGCTGGCTGCTGCTCCTCCACCCCGCCATCACCAGCTGGAGGCTGGCTGCAGCTCCTGCACCCCGCCATCAGCTGCTGGATGCTGGCTGCTTCTCCTCCACCCCGCCATCAGCTGCTGGAGGCTTCTGTTCCTCCACCCCGCCATCAGCAGCTGGAGGCTGGCTGCCTGAGGCTGGCTGCTGCTCCTCCACCCCGCCATCACCAGCTGGAGGCTGGCTGCAGCTCCTGCACCCCGCCATCAGCTGCTGGAGGCTTCTGTTCCTCCACCCCGCCATCAGCAGCTGGAGGCTGGCTGCTGGAGGCTGGCTGCTGCTCCTCCACCCCGCCATCACCAGCTGGAGGCTGGCTGCAGCTCCTGCACCCCGCCATCAGCTGTTGCAGGCTGCCTGGAGCTCCTGCACCCCGCCATCAGCTGCTGGAGGCTTCTGCTCCTCCACCCCGCCATCAGCAGCTGGAGGCTGGCTGCTGGAGGCAGGCTGCTGCTCCTCCAGCCCGCCATCACCAGCTGGAGGCTGGCTGCAGCTCCTGCACCCCGCCATCAGCTGCTGGAGGCTGCCTGCAGCTCCTGCACCCCGCCATCAGCTGCTGGAGGCTGGCTGCTGCTCCTGCACCCCGCCATCAGCTGCTGGAGGCTGGCTGCTGCTCCTCCACCCCACCATGACCTGCTGGAGGCTGGCTGCACCTCCTCCACCCCGCCATCAGCTGCTGGAGGCTGCCTGCAGCTCCTGCACCCCGCCATCAGCTGCTGGAGGCTGCCTGCAGCTCCTGCACCCTGCCATCAGCTGCTGGAGGTTTCTGTTCCTCCACCCCGCCATCAGCAGCTGGAGGCTGGCTGCTGGAGGCTGGCTGCTGCTCCTTTACCCCGCCATCACCAGCTGGAGGCTGGCTGCAGCTCCTGCACCCCGCCATCAGCTGCTGGAGGCTGCCTGGAGCTCCTGCACCCCGCCATCAGCTGCTGGAGGCTGGCTGCTGCTCCTGCACCCCGCCATCAGCTGCTGGAGGCTGGCTGCTGCTCCTCCACCCCACCATGACCTGCTGGAGGCTGGCTGCAGCTCCTGCACCCCGCCATCAGCTGCTGGAGGCTGGCTGCAGCTCCTCCACCCCGCCATCAGCTGCTGGAGGCTGGCTTCTGCTCCTCCACCCCGCCACCAGCTGCTGGAGGCTGGCTGCTGCTCCTGCACCCCGCCATCAGCTGCTGGAGGCTTCTGTTCCTCCACCCCGCCATCAGCAGCTGGAGGCTGGCTGCTGGAGGCCGGCTGCTGCTCCTCCACCCCGCCATCACCAGCTGGAGGCTGGCTGCAGCTCCAGCACCCCGCCATCAGCTGCTGGAGGCTGGCTGCAGCTCCTGCACCCCGCCATCAGCTGCTGGAGGCTGCCTGCAGCTCCTGCACCCCGCCATCAGCTGCTGGAGGCTGGCTGCTGCTCCTCCACCCCACCATGACCTGCTGGAGGCTGGCTGCAGCTCCTCCACCCCGCCATCAGCTGCTGGAGGCTGCCTGCAGCTCCTGCACCCCGCCATCAGCTGCTGGAGGCTGCCTGCAGCTCCTGCACCCCGCCATCAGCTGCTGGATGCTGGCTGCAGCTCCTCCACCCCGCCATCAGCTGCTGGAGGCTGGCTTCTGCTCCTCCACCCCGCCACCAGCTGCTGGAGGCTGGCTGCTGCTCCTGCACCCCGCCATCAGCTGCTGGAGGCTTCTGTTCCTCCACCCCGCCATCAGCAGCTGGAGGCTGGCTGCTGCTCCTCCACCCCGCCATCACCAGCTGGAGGCTGGCTGCTGCTCCTCCAACCCGCCATCACCAGCTGGAGGCTGCCTGGAGCTCCTGCACCCCGCCATCAGCTGCTGGAGGCTTCTGTTCCTCCACCCCGCCATCAGCAGCTGGAGGCTGGCTGCTGCTCCTCCACCCCGCCATCACCAGCTGGAGGCTTGCTGCAGCTCCTGCACCCCACCATCAGCTGCTGGAGGCTGCCTGGAGCTCCTGCACCCCGCCATAAGCTGCTGGAGGCTTCTGTTCCTCCACCCCGCCATCAGCAGCTGGAGGCTGGCTGCTGGAGGCTGGCTGCAGCTCCTGCACCCCGCCATCAGCTGCTGGAGGCTGCCTGGAGCTCCTGCACCCCGCCATCAGCTGCTGGAGGCTTCTGTTCCTCCACCCCGCCATCAGCTGCTGGAGGCTGGCTTCTGCTCCTCCACCCCGCCACCAGCTGCTGGAGGCTGGCTGCTGCTCCTGCACCCCGCCATCAGCTGCTGGAGGCTGGCTTCTGCTCATCCACCCCGCCACCAGCTGCTGGAGGCTTGCTGCTGCTCCTCCACCCCGCCATCAGCTGCTGGAGGCTGGCTGCTGCTCCTCCACCCCGCCATCACCAGCTGGAGGCTGGCTGCAGCTCCCGCACCCCGCCATCAGATGCTGGAGGCTGCCTGCAGCTCCTGCACCCCGCCATCAGCTGCTGGAGGCTGCCTGCAGCTCTTGCTCCCCGCCATCAGCTGCTGGAGGCTGGCTGCAGCTCCTCCACCCCGCCATCAGCTGCTGGAGGCTGGCTTCTGCTCCTCCACCCCGCCATCAGCTGCTGGAGGCTGGCTGCTGCTCCTGCACCCCGCCATCAGCTGCTGGAGGCTTCTGTTCCTCCACCCCGCCATCAGCAGCTGGAGGCTGGCTGCTGGAGGCTGGCTGCTGCTCCTCCACCCCGCCATCACCAGCTGGAGGCTGGCTGCAGCTCCTGCACCCCGCCATCAGCTGCTGGAGGCTGCCTGGAGCTCCTGCACCCCGCCATCAGCTGCTGGAGGCTTCTGTTCCTCCACCCCGCCATCAGCAGCTGGAGGCTGGCTGCTGGAGGCTGGCTGCTCCTCCTCCACCCCGCCATCACCAGCTGGAGGCTGGCTGCAGCTCCTGCACCCCGCCATCAGCTGCTGGAGGCTGCCTGCAGCTCCTGCACCCCGCCATCAGCTGCTGGAGGCTGGCTAGTGCTCCTGCACCCCGCCATCAGCTGCTGGAGGCTGGCTGCTGCTCCTTCACCCCACCATGACCTGCTGGAGGCTGGCTGCAGCTCCTCCACCCCGCCATCAGCTGCTGGAGGCTGCCTGCAGCTCCTGCACCCCGCCATCAGCTGCTGGAGGCTGCCTGCAGCTCCTGCACCCCGCCATCAGCTGCTGGAGGCTGGCTGCAGCTCCTCCACCCCGCCATCAGCTGCTGGAGGCTGGCTTCTGCTCCTCCACCCCGCCACCAGCTGCTGGAGGCTGGCTGCTGCTCCTGCACCCCGCCATCAGCTGCTGGAGGCTTCTGTTCCTCCACCCCGCCATCAGCAGCTGGAGGCTGGCTGCTGGAGGCTGGCTGCTGCTCCTCCACCCCGCCATCACCAGCTGGAGGCTGGCTGCAAATCCTGCACCCCGACATCAGCTGCTGGAGGCTGGCTGCAGCTCCTGCACCCCGCCATCAGCTGCTGGAGGCTTCTGTTCCTCCACCCCGCCATCACAGCTGGAGGCTGGCTGCTGCTCCTCCACCCCGCCATCACCAGCTGGAGGCTGGCTGCAGCTCCTGCACCCCGCCATCAGCTGCTGGAGGCTGCCTGCAGCTCCTGCACCCCGCCATCAGCTGCTGGAGGCTGGCTGCTGCTCCTGCACCCCGCCATCAGCTGCTGGAGGCTGGCTGCTTCTCCTCCACCCCACCATGACCTGCTGGAGGCTGGCTGCACCTCCTCCACCCCGCCATCAGCTGCTGGAGGCTGCCTGAAGCTCCTGCACCCCGCCATCAGCTGCTGGAGGCTGTCTGCAGCTCCTGCACCCCGCCATCAGCTGCTGGAGGCTGGCTGCAGCTCCTCCACCCCGCCATCAGCTGCTGGAGGCTGGCTTCTGCTCCTCCACCCCGCCACCAGCTGCTGGAGGCTGGCTGCTGCTCCTGCACCCCGCCATCAGCTGCTGGAGGCTTCTGTTCCTCCACCCCGCCATCAGCAAGTGGAGGCTGGCTGCTGGAGGCTGGCTGCTGCTCCTCCACCCCGCCATCACCAGCTGGAGGCTGGCTGCAGCTCCTGAACCCCGCCATCAGCTTCTGGAGGCTTCTGTTCCTCCACCCCGCCATCAGCAGCTGGAGGCTGGCTGCTGCTCCTCCACCCCGCCATCACCAGCTGGAGGCTGGCTGCAGCTCCTGCACCCCGCCATCAGCTGCTGGAGGCTGCCTGCTGCTCCTGCACCCCGCCATCAGCTGCTGGAGGCTGCCTGCAGCTCCTGCACCCCGCCATCAGCTGCTGGAGGCTGGCTGCAGCTCCTGCACCCCGCCATCAGCTGCTGGAGGCTGGCTGCAGCTCCTCCACCCCGCCATCAGCTGCTGGAGGCTGGTTTCTGCTCCTCCACCCCGCCACCAGCTGCTGGAGGCTGGCTGCTGCTCCTGCACCCCGCCATCAGCTGCTGGAGGCTTCTGTTCCTCCACCCCGCCATCAGCAGCTGGAGGCGTGCTGCTGGAGGCTGGCTGCTGCTCCTCCACCCCGCCATCACCAGCTGGAGGCTGGCTGCAGCTCCTGCACCCCGCCATCAGCTGCTGGAGGCTGCCTGCTGCTCCTGCACCCCGCCATCAGCTGCTGGAGGCTGGCTGCTGCTCCTGCACCCCGCCATCAGCTGCTGGAGGCTGGCTGCTGCTCCTCCACCCCACCATGACCTGCTGGAGGCTGGCTGCAGCTCCTCCACCCCGCCATCAGCTGCTGGAGGCTGCCTGCAGCTCCTGCACCCCGCCATCAGCTGCTGGAGGCTGCCTGCAGCTCCTGCACCCCGCCATCAGCTGCTGGAGGCTGGCTGCAGCTCCTCCACCCCGCCATCAGCTGCTGGAGGCTGGCTTCTGCTCCTCCACCCCGCCACCAGCTGCTGGAGGCTGGCTGCTGCTCCTGCACCCCGCCATCAGCTGCTGGAGGCTTCTGTTCCTCCACCCCGCCATCAGCAGCTGGAGGCTGGCTGCTGCTCCTCCACCCCGCCATCACCAGCTGGAGGCTGGCTGCAGCTCCTCCACCCCGCCATCACCAGCTGGAGGCTGGCTGCAGCTCCTGCACCCCGCCATCAGCTGCTGGAGGCTTCTGTTCCTCCACCCCGCCATCAGCAGCTGGAGGCTGGCTGCTAGAGGCTGGCTGCTGCTCCTCCACCCCGCCATCACCAGCTGGAGGCTGGCTGCAGCTCCTGCACCCCGCCATCAGCTGCTGGAGGCTGCCTGGAGCTCCTGCACCCCGCCATCAGCTGCTGGAGGCTTCTGTTCCTCCACCCCGCCATCAGCAGCTGGAGGCTGGCTGCTGGACCCTGGCTGCTGCTCCTCCACCCCGCCATCACCAGCTGGAGGCTGGCTGCAGCTCCTGCACCCCGCCATCAGCTGCTGGAGGCTGCCTGCAACTCCTGCAACCCGCCATCAGCTGCTGGAGGCTGGCTGCTGCTCCTGCACCCCGCCATCAGCTGCTGGAGGCTGGCTGCTGCTCCTCCACCCCACCATGACCTGCTGGAGGCTGGCTGCAGCTCCTCCACCCCGCCATCAGCTGCTGGAGGCTGGCTGCAGCTCCTCCACCCCGCCATCAGCTGCTGGAGGCTGGCTTCTGCTCCTCCACCCCGCCACCAGCTGCTGGAGGCTGGCTGCTGCTCCTCCACCCCGCCATCAGCTGCTGGAGGCTTCTCTTCCTCCACCCCGCCATCAGCAGCTGGAGGCTGGCTGCTAGAGGCTGGCTGCTGCTCCTCCACCCCGCCATCACCAGCTGGAGGCTGGCTGCAGCTCCTGCACCCCGCCATCAGCTGCTG
This sequence comes from Nothobranchius furzeri, assembly GCF_043380555.1. NCBI lineage: Eukaryota > Metazoa > Chordata > Actinopteri > Cyprinodontiformes > Nothobranchiidae > Nothobranchius > Nothobranchius furzeri. The sequence continues at coordinate 2,758,936 of NW_027223039.1, forward strand.
GAGGCTTCTGTTCCTCCACCCCGCCATCAGCAGCTGGAGGCTGGCTGCTGGACCCTGGCTGCTGCTCCTCCACCCCGCCATCACCAGCTGGAGGCTGGCTGCAGCTCCTGCACCCCGCCATCAGCTGCTGGAGGCTGCCTGCAACTCCTGCAACCCGCCATCAGCTGCTGGAGGCTGGCTGCTGCTCCTGCACCCCGCCATCAGCTGCTGGAGGCTGGCTGCTGCTCCTCCACCCCACCATGACCTGCTGGAGGCTGGCTGCAGCTCCTCCACCCCGCCATCAGCTGCTGGAGGCTGCCTGCAGCTCCTGCACCCCGCCATGAGCTGCTGGATGCTGCCTGCAGCTCCTCCACCCCGCCATCAGCTGCTGGAGGCTGGCTTCTGCTCCTCCACCCCGCCACCAGCTGCTGGAGGCTGGCTGCAGCTCCTGCACCCCGCCATCAGCTGCTGGAGGCTTCTGTTCCTCCACCCCGCCATCAGCAGCTGGAGGCTGGCTGCTGGAGGCTGGCTGCTGCTCCTCCACCCCGCCATCACCAGCTGGAGGCTGGCTGCAGCTCCTGCACCCCGCCATCAGCTGCTGCAGGCTGCCTGGAGCTCCTGCACCCCGCCATCAGCTGCTGGAGGCTTCTGCTCCTCCACCCCGCCATCAGCAGCTGGAGGCTGGCTGCTGGAGGCAGGCTGCTGCTCCTCCACCCCGCCATCACCAGCTGGAGGCTGGCTGCAGCTCCTGCACCCCGCCATCAGCTGCTGGATGCTGGCTGCTTCTCCTCCACCCCACCATGACCTGCTGGACGCTGGCTGCACCTCCTCCTCCCCGCCATTAGCTGCTGGAGGCTGCCTGAAGCTCCTGCACCCCGCCATCAGCTGCTGGAGGCTGCCTGCAGCTCCTGCACCCCGCCATCAGCTGCTGGAGGCTGGCTGCAGCTCCTCCACCCTGCCATCAGCTTCTGGAGGCTGGCTTCTGCTCCTCCACCCCGCCACCAGCTGCTGGAGGCTGGCTGCTGCTCCTGCACCCCGTCATCAGCTGCTGGAGGCTTCTGTTCCTCCACCCCGCCATCAGCAGCTGGAGGCTGGCTGCTGGAGGCTGGCTGCTGCTCCTCCACCCCGCCATCACCAGCTGGAGGCTGGCTGCAGCTCCTGAACCCCGCCATCAGCTGCTGGAGGCTTCTGTTCCTCCACCCCGCCATCAGCAGCTGGAGGCTGGCTGCTGCTCCTCCACCCCGCCATCACCAGCTGGAGGCTGGCTGCAGCTCCTGCACCCCGCCATCAGCTGCTGGAGGCTGCCTGCTGCTCCTGCCCCCCGCCATCAGCTGCTGGAGGCTGGCTGCTGCTCCTCCGCCCCACCATGACCTGCTGGAGGCTGGCTTCAGCTCCTCCACCCCGCCATCAGCTGCTGGAGGCTGCCTGCAGCTCCTGCACCCCGCCATCAGCTGCTGGAGGCTGGCTGCAGCTCCTCCATCCCGCCATCAGCTGCTGGAGGCTGGCTTCTGCTCTTCCACCCCGACACCAGCTGCTGGAGGCTGGCTTCTGCTCCTCCACCCTGCCATCAGCTGCTGGAGGCTTCTGTTCCTCCACCCCGCCATCAGCAGCTGGAGGCTGGCTGCAGCTCCTGCACCCCGCCATCAGCTGCTGGAGGCTGGCTGCAGCTCCTCCACCCCGCCATCAGCTGCTGGAGGCTGGCTGCAGCTCCTCCACCCCGCCACCAGCTGCTGGAGGCTGGCTGCTGCTCCTGCACCCCGCCATCAGCTGCTGGAGGCTTCTGTTCCTCCACCCCGCCATCAGCAGCTGGAGGCTGGCTGCTGGAGGCTGGCTGCTGCTCCTCCACCCCGCCATCACCAGCTGGAGGCTGGCTGCAGCTCCTGCACCCCGCCATCAGCTGCTGGAGGCTGCCTGCAGCTCCTGCACCCCGCCATCAGCTGCTGGAGGCTGGCTGCTGCTCCTGCACCCCGCCATCAGCTGCTGGAGGCTGGCTGCTGCTCCTCCACCCCAACATGACCTGCTGGAGGCTGGCTGCAGCTCCTCCACACCGCCATCACCAGCTGGAGGCTGGCTGCAGCTCCTCCACCCCGCCATCACCAGCTGGAGGCTGGCTGCAGCTCCTGCACCCCGCCATCAGCTGCTGGAGGCTTCTGTTCCTCCACCCCGCCATCAGCAGCTGGAGGCTGGCTGCTAGAGGCTGGCTGCTGCTCCTCCACCCCGCCATCACCAGCTGGAGGCTGGCTGCAGCTCCTGCACCCCGCCATCAGCTGCTGGAGGCTGCCTGGAGCTCCTGCACCCCGCCATCAGCTGCTGGAGGCTTCTGTTCCTCCACCCCGCCATCAGCAGCTGGAGGCTGGCTGCTGGACCCTGGCTGCTGCTCCTCCACCCCGCCATCACCAGCTGGAGGCTGGCTGCAGCTCCTGCACCCCGCCATCAGCTGCTGGAGGCTGCCTGCAACTCCTGCAACCCGCCATCAGCTGCTGGAGGCTGGCTGCTGCTCCTGCACCCCGCCATCAGCTGCTGGAGGCTGGCTGCTGCTCCTCCACCCCACCATGACCTGCTGGAGGCTGGCTGCAGCTCCTCCACCCCGCCATCAGCTGCTGGAGGCTGGCTGCAGCTCCTCCACCCCGCCATCAGCTGCTGGAGGCTGGCTTCTGCTCCTCCACCCCGCCACCAGCTGCTGGAGGCTGGCTGCTGCTCCTCCACCCCGCCATCAGCTGCTGGAGGCTTCTCTTCCTCCACCCCGCCATCAGCAGCTGGAGGCTGGCTGCTAGAGGCTGGCTGCTGCTCCTCCACCCCGCCATCACCAGCTGGAGGCTGGCTGCAGCTCCTGCACCCCGCCATCAGCTGCTGGAGGCTTCTGTTCCTCCACCCCGCCATCAGCAGCTGGAGGCTGGCTGCTGGACCCTGGCTGCTGCTCCTCCACCCCGCCATCACCAGCTGGAGGCTGGCTGCAGCTCCTGCACCCCGCCATCAGCTGCTGGAGGCTGCCTGCAACTCCTGCAACCCGCCATCAGCTGCTGGAGGCTGGCTGCTGCTCCTGCACCCCGCCATCAGCTGCTGGAGGCTGGCTGCTGCTCCTCCACCCCACCATGACCTGCTGGAGGCTGGCTGCAGCTCCTCCACCCCGCCATCAGCTGCTGGAGGCTGCCTGCAGCTCCTGCACCCCGCCATGAGCTGCTGGATGCTGCCTGCAGCTCCTCCACCCCGCCATCAGCTGCTGGAGGCTGGCTTCTGCTCCTCCACCCCGCCACCAGCTGCTGGAGGCTGGCTGCAGCTCCTGCACCCCGCCATCAGCTGCTGGAGGCTTCTGTTCCTCCACCCCGCCATCAGCAGCTGGAGGCTGGCTGCTGGAGGCTGGCTGCTGCTCCTCCACCCCGCCATCACCAGCTGGAGGCTGGCTGCAGCTCCTGCACCCCGCCATCAGCTGCTGGATGCTGGCTGCTTCTCCTCCACCCCACCATGACCTGCTGGACGCTGGCTGCACCTCCTCCTCCCCGCCATTAGCTGCTGGAGGCTGCCTGAAGCTCCTGCACCCCGCCATCAGCTGCTGGAGGCTGCCTGCAGCTCCTGCACCCCGCCATCAGCTGCTGGAGGCTGGCTGCAGCTCCTCCACCCTGCCATCAGCTTCTGGAGGCTGGCTTCTGCTCCTCCACCCCGCCACCAGCTGCTGGAGGCTGGCTGCTGCTCCTGCACCCCGTCATCAGCTGCTGGAGGCTTCTGTTCCTCCACCCCGCCATCAGCAGCTGGAGGCTGGCTGCTGGAGGCTGGCTGCTGCTCCTCCACCCCGCCATCACCAGCTGGAGGCTGGCTGCAGCTCCTGAACCCCGCCATCAGCTGCTGGAGGCTTCTGTTCCTCCACCCCGCCATCAGCAGCTGGAGGCTGGCTGCTGCTCCTCCACCCCGCCATCACCAGCTGGAGGCTGGCTGCAGCTCCTGCACCCCGCCATCAGCTGCTGGAGGCTGCCTGCTGCTCCTGCCCCCCGCCATCAGCTGCTGGAGGCTGGCTGCTGCTCCTCCGCCCCACCATGACCTGCTGGAGGCTGGCTTCAGCTCCTCCACCCCGCCATCAGCTGCTGGAGGCTGCCTGCAGCTCCTGCACCCCGCCATCAGCTGCTGGAGGCTGCCTGCAGCTCCTGCACCCCGCCATCAGCTGCTGGAGGCTTGCTGCAGCTCCTCCATCCCGCCATCAGCTGCTGGAGGCTGGCTTCTGCTCTTCCACCCCGCCACCAGCTGCTGGAGGCTTCTGTTCCTCCACCCCGCCATCAGCAGCTGGAGGCTGGCTGCAGCTCCTGCACCCCGCCATCAGCTGCTGGAGGCTGGCTGCAGCTCCTCCACCCCGCCATCAGCTGCTGGAGGCTGGCTGCAGCTCCTCCACCCCGCCACCAGCTGCTGGAGGCTGGCTGCTGCTCCTGCACCCCGCCATCACCAGCTGGAGGCTGGCTGCAGCTCCTGCACCCCGCCATCAGCTGCTGGAGGCTTCTGTTCCTCCACCCCGCCATCAGCAGCTGGAGGCTGGCTGCTGGAGGCTGGCTGCTGCTCCTCCACCCCGCCATCACCAGCTGGAGGCTGGCTGCAGCTCCTGCACCCCGCCATCAGCTGCTGGAGGCTGCCTGCAGCTCCTGCACCCCGCCATCAGCTGCTGGAGGCTGGCTGCTGCTCCTGCACCCCGCCATCAGCTGCTGGAGGCTGGCTGCTGCTCCTCCACCCCAACATGACCTGCTGGAGGCTGGCTGCAGCTCCTCCACCCCGCCATCAGCTGCTGGAGGCTGCCTGCAGCTCCTGCACCCCGCCATCAGCTGCTGGAGGCTGCCTGCAGCTCCTGCACCCCGCCATCAGCTGCTGGAGGCTGGCTGCAGCTCCTCCACCCCGCCATCAGCTGCTGGAGGCTGGCTTCTGCTCCTCCACCCCGCCACCAGCTGCTGGAGGCTGGCTGCTGCTCCTGCACCCCGCCATCAGCTGCTGGAGGCTTCTGTTCCTCCACCCCGCCATCAGCAGCTGGAGGCTGGCTGCTAGAGGCTGGCTGCTGCTCCTCCACCCCGCCGTCACCAGCTGGAGACTGGCTGCAGCTCCTGCACCCCGCCATCAGCTGCTGGAGGCTGCCTGGAGCTCCTGCACCCCGCCATCAGCTGCTGGAGGCTTCTGTTCCTCCACCCCGCCATCAGCAGCTGGAGGCTGGCTGCTGGACCCTGGCTGCTGCTCCTCCACCCCGCCATCACCAGCTGGAGGCTGGCTGCAGCTCCTGCACCCCGCCATCAGCTGCTGGAGGCTGCCTGCAACTCCTGCACCCCGCCATCAGCTGCTGGAGGCTGGCTGCTGCTCCTCCACCCCACCATGACCTGCTGGAGGCTGGCTGCAGCTCCTCCACCCCGCCATCAGCTGCTGGAGGCTGCCTGCAGCTCCTGCACCCCGCCATCAGCTGCTGGAGGCTGGCTGCTGCTCCTGCATCCCGCCATCAGCTGCTGGAGGCTGGCTGCTGCTCCTCCACCCCACCATGACCTGCTGGAGGCTGGCTGCACCTCCTCCACCCCGCCATCAGCTGCTGGAGGCTGCCTGCAGCTCCTGCACCCCGCCATCAGCTGCTGGAGGCTTCTGTTCCTCCACCCCGCCATCAGCAGCTGGAGGCTGGCTGCTGGAGGCTGGCTGCTGCTCCTTTACCCCGCCATCACCAGCTGGAGGCTGGCTGCAGCTCCTGCACCCCGCCATCAGCTGCTGGAGGCTGCCTGGAGCTCCTGCACCCCGCCATCAGCTGCTGGAGGCTGGCTGCTGCTCCTGCACCCCGCCATCAGCTGCTGGAGGCTGGCTGCAGCTCCTGCAACCCGCCATCAGCTGCTGGAGGCTGGCTGCAGCTCCTCCACCCCGCCATCAGCTGCTGGAGGCTGGCTTCTGCTCCTCCACCCCGCCACCAGCTGCTGGAGGCTGGCTGCTGCTCCTGCACCCCGCCATCAGCTGCTGGAGGCTTCTGTTCCTCCACCCCGCCATCAGCTGCTGGAGGCTGCCTGCTGCTCCTGCCCCCCACCATGACCTGCTGGAGGCTGGCTGCAGCTCCTCCACCCCGCCATCAGCTGCTGGAGGCTGGCTGCAGCTCCTCCATCCCGCCATGAGCAGCTGGAGGCTGGCTGCAGCTCCTGCACCCCGCCATCAGCTGCTGGAGGCTGGCTGCAGCTCCTCCACCCCGCCATCAGCTGCTGGAGGCTGGCTGCAGCTCCTCCGCCCCGCCACCAGCTGCTGGAGGCTGGCTGCTGCTCCTGCACCCCGCCATCAGCTGCTGGAGGCTTCTGTTTCTCCACCCCGCCATCAGCAGCTGGAGGCTGGCTGCTGGAGGCTGGCTGCTGCTCCTCCACCCCGCCATCACCAGCTGGAGGCTGGCTGCAGCTCCTGCACCCCGCCATCAGCTGCTGGAGGCTGCCTGCAGCTCCTGCACCCCGCCATCAGCTGCTGGAGGCTGGCTGCTGCTCCTGCACCCCGCCATCAGCTGCTGGAGGCTGGCTGCTGCTCCTCCACCCCAACATGACCTGCTGGAGGCTGGCTGCAGCTCCTCCACCCCGCCATCAGCTGCTGGAGGCTGCCTGCAGCTCCTGCACCCCGCCATCAGCTGCTGGAGGCTGCCTGCAGCTCCTGCACCCCGCCATCAGCTGCTGGAGGCTGGCTGCAGCTCCTCCACCCCGCCATCAGCTGCTGGAGGCTGGCTTCTGCTCCTCCACCCCGCCACCAGCTGCTGGAGGCTGGCTGCTGCTCCTGCACCCCGCCAACAGCTGCTGGAGGCTTCTGTTCCTCCACCCCGCCATCAGCAGCTGGAGGCTGGCTGCTAGAGGCTGGCTGCTGCTCCTCCACCCCGCCGTCACCAGCTGGAGGCTGGCTGCAGCTCCTGCACCCCGCCATCAGCTGCTGGAGGCTGCCTGCAGCTCCTGCACCCCGCCATCAGCTGCTGGAGGCTGGCTGCAGCTCCTCCACCCCGCCATCAGCTGCTGGAGGCTGGCTTCTGCTCCTCCACCCCGCCACCAGCTGCTGGAGGCTGGCTGCTGCTCCTGCACCCCGCCAACAGCTGCTGGAGGCTTCTGTTCCTCCACCCCGCCGTCACCAGCTGGAGGCTGGCTGCAGCTCCTGCACCCCGCCATCAGCTGCTGGAGGCTGCCTGGAGCTCCTGCACCCCGCCATCAGCTGCTGGAGGCTTCTGTTCCTCCACCCCGCCATCAGCAGCTGGAGGCTGGCTGCTGGACCCTGGCTGCTGCTCCTCCACCCCGCCATCACCAGCTGGAGGCTGGCTGCAGCTCCTGCACCCCGCCATCAGCTGCTGGAGGCTGCCTGCAACTCCTGCACCCCGCCATCAGCTGCTGGAGGCTGGCTGCTGCTCCTCCACCCCACCATGACCTGCTGGAGGCTGGCTGCAGCTCCTCCACCCCGCCATCAGCTGCTGGAGGCTGCCTGCAGCTCCTGCACCCCGCCATGAGCTGCTGGATGCTGCCTGCAGCTCCTGCACCCCGCCATCAGCTGCTGGAGGCTGGCTGCAGCTCCTCCACCCCGCCATCAGCTGCTGGAGGCTGGCTGCTGCTCCTGCACCCCGCCATCAGCTGCTGGAGGCTTCTGTTCCTCCACCCCGCCATCAGTAGCTGGAGGCTGGCTGCTGGAGGCTGGCTGCTGCTCCTCCACCCCGCCATCACCAGCTGGAGGCTGGCTGCAGCTCCTGCACCCCGCCATCAGCTGCTGGAGGCTGGCTGCTGCTCCTCCACCCCGCCATCACCAGCTGGAGGCTGGCTGCAGCTCCTGCACCCCGCCATCAGCTGCTGCAGGCTGCCTGGATCTCCTGCACCCCGCCATCAGCTGCTGGAGGCTTCTGCTCCTCCACCCCGCCATCAGCAGCTGGAGGCTGGCTGCTGGAGGCAGGCTGCTGCTCCTCCACCCCGCCATCACCAGCTGGAGGCTGGCTGCAGCTCCTGCACCCCGCCATCAGCTGCTGGAGGCTGCCTGCAGCTCCTGCACCCCGCCATCAGCTGCTGGAGGCTGGCTGCTGCTCCTGCATCCCGCCATCAGCTGCTGGAGGCTGGCTGCTGCTCCTCCACCCCACCATGACCTGCTGGAGGCTGGCTGCACCTCCTCCACCCCGCCATCAGCTGCTGGAGGCTGCCTGCAGCTCCTGCACCCCGCCATCAGCTGCTGGAGGCTGCCTGCAGCTCCTGCACCCCGCCATCAGCTGCTGGAGGCTTCTGTTCCTCCACCCCGCCATCAGCAGCTGGAGGCTGGCTGCTGGAGGCTGGCTGCTGCTCCTTTACCCCGCCATCACCAGCTGGAGGCTGGCTGCAGCTCCTGCACCCCGCCATCAGCTGCTGGAGGCTGCCTGGAGCTCCTGCACCCCGCCATCAGCTGCTGGAGGCTGCCTGGAGCTCCTGCACCCCGCCATCAGCTGCTGGAGGCTGGCTGCTGCTCCTGCACCCCGCCATCAGCTGCTGGAGGCTGGCTGCAGCTCCTGCAACCCGCCATCAGCTGCTGGAGGCTGGCTGCAGCTCCTCCACCCCGCCATCAGCTGCTGGAGGCTGGCTTCTGCTCCTCCACCCCGCCACCAGCTGCTGGAGGCTGGCTGCTGCTCCTGCACCCCGCCATCAGCTGCTGGAGGCTTCTGTTCCTCCACCCCGCCATCACCAGCTGGAGGCTGGCTGCAGCTCCAGCACCCCGCCATCAGCTGCTGGAGGCTGCCTGCAGCTCCTGCACCCCGCCATCAGCTGCTGGAGGCTGGCTGCTGCTCCTCCACCCCACCATGACCTGCTGGAGGCTGGCTGCAGCTCCTCCACCCCGCCATCATCTGCTGGAGGCTGCCTGGAGCTCCTGCACCCCGCCATCAGCTGCTGGAGGCTGCCTGGAGCTCCTGCACCCCGCCATCAGCAGCTGGAGGCTGGCTGCTGGACCCTGGCTGCTGCTCCTCCACCCCGCCATCACCAGCTGGAGGCTGCCTGCAGCTCCTGCACCCCGCCATCAGCTGCTGGAGGCTGGCTGCAGCTCCTCCACCCCGCCATCAGCTGCTGGAGGCTGGCTTCTGCTCCTCCACCCCGCCACCAGCTGCTGGAGGCTGGCTGCTGCTCCTGCACCCCGCCATCAGCTGCTGGAGGCTGCTGCTCCTCCACCCCGCCATCACCAGCTGGAGGCTGGCTGCAGCTCCTGCACCCCGCCATCAGCTGCTGGAGGCTGCCTGCAACTCCTGCACCCCGCCATCAGCTGCTGGAGGCTGGCTGCTGCTCCTCCACCCCACCATGACCTGCTGGAGGCTGGCTGCAGCTCCTCCACCCCGCCATCAGCTGCTGGAGGCTGCCTGCAGCTCCTGCACCCCGCCATGAGCTGCTGGATGCTGCCTGCAGCTCCTGCACCCCGCCATCAGCTGCTGGAGGCTTCTGTTCCTCCACCCCGCCATCAGCAGCTGGAGGCTGGCTGCTGGAGGCTGGCTGCTGCTCCTCCACCCCGCCATCACCAGCTGGAGGCTGGCTGCAGCTCCTGCACCCCGCCATCAGCTGCTGGAGGCTTCTGTTCCTCCACCCCGCCATCAGCAGCTGGAGGCTGGCTGCTGGAGGCTGGCTGCTGCTCCTCCACCCCGCCATCACCAGCTGGAGGCTGGCTGCAGCTCCTGCACCCCGCCATCAGCTGTTGCAGGCTGCCTGGAGCTCCTGCACCCCGCCATCAGCTGCTGGAGGCTTCTGCTCCTCCACCCCGCCATCAGCAGCTGGAGGCTGGCTGCTGGAGGCTGGCTGCTGCTCCTCCACCCCGCCATCACCAGCTGGAGGCTGGCTGCAGCTCCTGCACCCCGCCATCAGCTGTTGCAGGCTGCCTGGAGCTCCTGCACCCCGCCATCAGCTGCTGGAGGCTTCTGCTCCTCCACCCCGCCATCAGCAGCTGGAGGCTGGCTGCTGGAGGCAGGCTGCTGCTCCTCCACCCCGCCATCACCAGCTGGAGGCTGGCTGCAGCTCCTGCACCCCGCCATCAGCTGCTGGAGGTTGCCTGCAGCTCCTGCACCCCGCCATCAGCTGCTGGAGGCTGGCTGCTGCTCCTGCACCCCGCCATCAGCTGCTGGAGGCTGGCTGCTGCTCCTCCACCCCACCATGACCTGCTGGAGGCTGGCTGCACCTCCTCCACCCCGCCATCAGCTGCTGGAGACTGCCTGCAGCTCCTGCACCACGCCATCAGCTGCTGGAGGCTGCCTGCAGCTCCTGCACCCCGCCATCAGCTGCTGGAGGCTTCTGTTCCTCCACCCCGCCATCAGCAGCTGGAGGCTGGCTGCTGGAGGCTGGCTGCTGCTCCTTTACCCCGCCATCACCAGCTGGAGGCTGGCTGCAGCTCCTGCACCCCGCCATCAGCTGCTGGAGGCTGCCTGGAGCTCCTGCACCCCGCCATCAGCTGCTGGAGGCTGGCTGCTGCTCCTGCACCCCGCCATCAGCTGCTGGAGGCTGGCTTCTGCTCCTCCACCCCGCCACCAGCTGCTGGAGGCTGGCTGCTGCTCCTGCACCCCGCCATCAGCTGCTGGAGGCTTCTGTTCCTCCACCCCGCCATCAGCAGCTGGAGGCTGGCTGCTGGAGGCTGGCTGCTGCTCCTTTACCCCGCCATCACCAGCTGGAGGCTGGCTGCAGCTCCTGCACCCCGCCATCAGCTGCTGGAGGCTGCCTGGAGCTCCTGCACCCCGCCATCAGCTGCTGGAGGCTGGCTGCTGCTCCTGCACCCCGCCATCAGCTGCTGGAGGCTGGCTGCTGCTCCTCCACCCCACCATGACCTGCTGGAGGCTGACTGCAGCTCCTGCACCCCGCCATCAGCTGCTGGAGGCTGGCTGCAGCTCCTCCACCCCGCCATCAGCTGCTGGAGGCTGGCTTCTGCTCCTCCACCCCGCCATCAGCTGCTGGAGGCTGGCTTCTGCTCCTCCACCCCGCCATCAGCAGCTGGAGGCTGGCTGCTGGAGGCCGGCTGCTGCTCCTCCACCCCGCCATCACCAGCTGGAGGCTGGCTGCAGCTCCAGCACCCCGCCATCAGCTGCTGGAGGCTGCCTGCAGCTCTTGCACCCCGCCATCAGCTGCTGGAGGCTGGCTGCAGCTCCTGCACCCCGCCATCAGCTGCTGGAGGCTGCCTGCAGCTCCTGCACCCCGCCATCAGCTGCTGGAAGCTGGCTGCTGCTCCTCCACCCCACCATGACCTGCTGGAGGCTGGCTGCAGCTCCTCCACCCCGCCATCAGCTGCTGGAGGCTGCCTGCAGCTCCTGCACCCCGCCATCAGCTGCTGGAGGCTGCCTGCAGCTCCTGCACCCCGCCATCAGCTGCTGGAGGCTGGCTGCAGCTCCTCCACCCCGCCATCAGCTGCTGGAGGCTGGCTTCTGCTCCTCCACCCCGCCACCAGCTGCTGGAGGCTGGCTGCTGCTCCTGCACCCCGCCATCAGCTGCTGGAGGCTTCTGTTCCTCCACCCCGCCATCAGCAGCTGGAGGCTGGCTGCTGGAGGCTGGCTGCTGCTCCTCCACCCCGCCATCACCAGCTGGAGGCTGGCTGCAGCTCCTGCACCCCGCCATCAGCTGCTGGAGGCTGCCTGGAGCTCCTGCACCCCGCCATCAGCTGCTGGAGGCTTCTGTTCCTCCACCCCGCCATCAGCAGCTGGAGGCTGGCTGCTGCTCCTCCACCCCGCCATCACCAGCTGGAGGCTGCCTGGAGCTCCTGCACCCCGCCATAAGCTGCTGGAGGCTTCTGTTCCTCCACCCCGCCATCAGCAGCTGGAGGCTGGCTGCTGGAGGCTGGCTGCAGCTCCTGCACCCCGCCATCAGCTGCTGGAGGCTGCCTGGAGCTCCTGCACCCCGCCATCAGCTGCTGGAGGCTTCTGTTCCTCCACCCCGCCATCAGCTGCTGGAGGCTGGCTTCTGCTCCTCCACCCCGCCACCAGCTGCTGGAGGCTGGCTGCTGCTCCTGCACCCCGCCATCAGCTGCTGGAGGCTGCCTGGAGCTCCTGCACCCCGCCATCAGCTGCTGGAGGCTTCTGTTCCTCCACCCCGCCATCAGCAGCTGGAGGCTGGCTGCAGCTCCTGCACCCCGCCATCAGCTGCTGGAGGCTGCCTGGAGCTCCTGCACCCCGCCATAAGCTGCTGGAGGCTTCTGTTCCTCCACCCCGCCATCAGCAGCTGGAGGCTGGCTGCTGGAGGCTGGCTGCAGCTCCTGCACCCCGCCATCAGCTGCTGGAGGCTGCCTGGAGCTCCTGCACCCCGCCATCAGCTGCTGGAGGCTTCTGTTCCTCCACCCCGCCATCAGCTGCTGGAGGCTGGCTTCTGCTCCTCCACCCCGCCACCAGCTGCTGGAGGCTGGCTGCTGCTCCTGCACCCCGCCATCAGCTGCTGGAGGCTTCTGTTCCTCCACCCCGCCATCAGCAGCTGGAGGCTGGCTGCTAGAGGCTGGCTGCTGCTCCTCCACCCCGCCATCACCAGCTGGAGGCTGGCTGCAGCTCCTGCACCCCGCCATCAGCTGCTGGAGGCTGCCTGGAGCTCCTGCACCCCGCCATCAGCTGCTGGAGGCTTCTGTTCCTCCACCCCGCCATCAGCAGCTGGAGGCTGGCTGCTGGACCCTGGCTGCTGCTCCTCCACCCCACCATGACCTGCTGGAGGCTGGCTGCAGCTCCTCCACCCCGCCATCAGCAGCTGGAGGCTGGCTGCTAGAGGCTGGCTGCTGCTCCTCCACCCCGCCATCACCAGCTGGAGGCTGGCTGCAGCTCCTGCACCCCGCCATCAGCTGCTGGAGGCTGCCTGGAGCTCCTGCACCCCGCCATCAGCTGCTGGAGGCTTCTGTTCCTCCACCCCGCCATCAGCAGCTGGAGGCTGGCTGCTGGACCCTGGCTGCTGCTCCTCCACCCCACCATGACCTGCTGGAGGCTGGCTGCAGCTCCTCCACCCCGCCATCAGCTGCTGGAGGCTGCCTGCAGCTCCTGCACCCCGCCATGAGCTGCTGGATGCTGCCTGCAGCTCCTGCACCCCGCCATCAGCTGCTGGAGGCTGGCTGCAGCTCCTCCACCCCGCCATCAGCTGCTGGAGGCTGGCTTCTGCTCCTCCACCCAGCAACCAGCTGCTGGAGGCTGGCTGCTGCTCCTGCACCCCGCCATCAGCTGCTGGAGGCTTCTGTTCCTCCACCCCGCCATCAGCAGCTGGAGGCTGGCTGCTGGAGGCTGGCTGCTGCTCCTCCACCCCGCCATCACCAGCTGGAGGCTGGCTGCAGCTCCTGCACCCCGCCATCAGCTGCTGGAGGCTTCTGTTCCTCCACCCCGCCATCAGCAGCTGGAGGCTGGCTGCTGGAGGCTGGCTGCTGCTCCTCCACCCCGCCATCACCAGCTGGAGGCTGGCTGCAGCTCCTGCACCCCGCCATCAGCTGCTGCAGGCTGCCTGGAGCTCCTGCACCCCGCCATCAGCTGCTGGAGGCTTCTGCTCCTCCACCCCGCCATCAGCAGCTGGAGGCTGGCTGCTGGAGGCAGGCTGCTGCTCCTCCACCCCGCCATCACCAGCTGGAGGCTGGCTGCAGCTCCTGCACCCCGCCATCAGCTGCTGGAGGCTGGCTGCTTCTCCTCCACCCCGCCATTAGCTGCTGGAGGCTGCCTGAAGCTCCTGCACCCCGCCATCAGCTGCTGGAGGCTGCCTGCAGCTCCTGCACCCCGCCATCAGCTGCTGGAGGCTGCCTGCAGCTCCTGCACCCCGCCATCAGCTGCTGGAGGCTTCTGTTCCTCCACCCCGCCATCAGCAGCTGGAGGCTGGCTGCTGCTCCTCCACCCCGCCATCAGCTGCTGGAGGCTTCTGTTCCTCCACCCCGCCATCAGCAGCTGGAGGCTGGCTGCTGCTCCTCCACCCCGCCATCAGCAGCTGGAGGCTGGCTGCTGCTCCTGCACCCCGCCATCAGCTGTTGGAGGCTTCTGTTCCTCCACCCCGCCATCAGCAGCTGGAGGCTGGCTGCTGCTCCTCCACCCCGCCATCAGCTGCTGGAGGCTGGCTGCTGCTCCTGCACCCCGCCATCAGCTGTTGGAGGCTTCTGTTCCTCCACCCCGCCATCAGCAGCTGGAGGCTGGCTGCTGGTCCTGCACTCCGCCATCAGCTGTTGGAGGCTTCTGTTCCTCCACCCCGCCATCAGCAGCTGGAGGCTGGCTGCTGCTCCTCCACCCCGCCATCAGCTGCTGGAGGCTGCCTGCAGCTCCTGCAGCCCGCCATCAGCTGCTGGAGGCTGCCTGCAGCTCCTGCACCCCGCCATCAGCTGCTGGAGGCTTCTGTTCCTCCACCCCGCCATCAGCAGCTGGAGGCTGGCTGCTGGAGGCTGGCTGCTGCTCCTCCACCCCGCCATCACCAGCTGGAGGCTGGCTGCAGCTCCTGCACCCCGCCATCAGCTGCTGGAGGCTGCCTGGAGCTCCTGCACCCCGCCATCAGCTGCTGGAGGCTGGCTGCTGCTCCTCCACCCCACCATGACCTGCTGGAGGCTGGCTGCAGCTCCTGCACCCCGCCATCAGCTGCTGGAGGCTGGCTGCAGCTCCTCCACCCCGCCATCAGCTGCTGGAGGCTGGCTTCTGCTCCTCCACCCCGCCACCAGCTGCTGGAGGCTTGCTGCTGCTCCTGCACCCCGCCATCAGCTGCTGGAGGCTTCTGTTCCTCCACCCCGCCATCAGCAGCTGGAGGCTGGCTGCTGGAGGCCGGCTGCTGCTCCTCCACCCCGCCATCAGCTGCTGGAGGCTGGCTGCTGCTCCTGCACCCCGCCATCAGCTGCTGGAGGCTGGCTGCTGCTCCTCCACCCCACCATGACCTGCTGGAGGCTGGCTGCAGCTCCTGCACCCCGCCATCAGCTGCTGGAGGCTGGCTGCAGCTCCTCCACCCCGCCATCAGCTGCTGGAGGCTGGCTTCTGCTCCTCCACCCCGCCACCAGCTGCTGGAGGCTTGCTGCTGCTCCTGCACCCCGCCATCAGCTGCTGGAGGCTTCTGTTCCTCCACCCCGCCATCAGCAGCTGGAGGCTGGCTGCTGGAGGCCGGCTGCTGCTCCTCCACCCCGCCATCAGCTGCTGGAGGCTGGCTGCTGCTCCTGCACCCCGCCATCAGCTGCTGGAGGCTGGCTGCTGCTCCTCCACCCCACCATGACCTGCTGGAGGCTGGCTGCAGCTCCTACACCCCGCCATCAGCTGCTGGAGGCTGCCTGCAGCTCCTGCACCCCGCCATCAGCTGCTGGAGGCTGCCTGCAGCTCCTGCACTCCGCCATCAGCTGCTGGAGGCTGGCTGCAGCTCCTCCACCCCGCCATCAGCTGCTGGAGGCTGGCTTCTGCTCCTCCACCCCGCCACCAGCTGCTGGAGGCTGGCTGCTGCTCCTGCTCCCCGCCATCAGCTGCTGGAGGCTTCTGTTCCTCCACCCCGCCATCAGCAGCTGGAGGCTGGCTGCTGGAGGCTGGCTGCTGCTCCTCCACCCCGCCATCACCAGCTGGAGGCTGGCTGCTGCTCCTCCACCCCGCCATCACCAGCTGGAGGCTGGCTGCAGCTCCTGCACCCCGCCATCAGCTGCTGGAGGCTGCCTGGAGCTCCTGCACCCCGCCATCAGCTGCTGGAGGCTTCTGTTCCTCCACCCCGCCATCAGCAGCTGGAGGCTGGCTGCTGGAGGCTGGCTGCTGCTCCTCCACCCCGCCATCAGCTGCTAGAGGCTGGCTGCTGCTCCTCCACCCCACCATGACCTGCTGGAGGCTGCCTGCAGCTCCTGCACTCCGCCATCAGCTGCTGGAGGCTGGCTGCAGCTCCTCCACCCCGCCATCAGCTGCTGGAGGCTGGCTTCTGCTCCTCCACCCCGCCATCAGCTGCTGGAGGCTGGCTGCTGCTCCTGCACCCCGCCATCAGCTGCTGGAGGCTTCTGTTCCTCCACCCCGCCATCAGCAGCTGGAGGCTGGCTGCTGGAGGCTGGCTGCTGCTCCTCCACCCCGCCATCACCAGCTGGAGGCTGGCTGCAGCTCCTGCACCCCGCCATCAGCTGCTGGAGGCTGCCTGGAGCTCCTGCACCCCGCCATCAGCTGCTGGAGGCTTCTGTTCCTCCACCCCGCCATCAGCAGCTGGAGGCTGGCTGCTCCTCCTCCACCCCGCCATCACCAGCTGGAGGCTGGCTGCAGCTCCTGCACCCCGCCATCAGCTGCTGGAGGCTGCCTGCAGCTCCTGCACCCCGCCATCAGCTGCTGGAGGCTGGCTAGTGCTCCTGCACCCCGCCATCATCTGCTGGAGGCTGGCTGCAGCTCCTCCACCCCGCCATCAGCTGCTGGAGGCTGGCTTCTGCTCCTCCACCCCGCCATCAGCTGCTGGAGGCTGGCTGCTGCTCCTGCACCCCGCCATCAGCTGCTGGAGGCTTCTGTTCCTCCACCCCGCCATCAGCAGCTGGAGGCTGGCTGCTGGAGGCTGGCTGCTGCTCCTCCACCCCGCCATCACCAGCTGGAGGCTGGCTGCAGCTCCTGCACCCCGCCATCAGCTGCTGGAGGCTGGCTTCTGCTCCTCCACCCCGGCACCAGCTGCTGGAGGCTTGCTGCTGCTCCTCCACCCCGCCATCAGCTGCTGGAGGCTGGCTGCTGCTCCTGCACCCCGCCATCAGCTGCTGGAGGCTGGCTGCTGCTCCTCCACCCCACCATGACCTGCTGGAGGCTGGCTGCAGCTCCTGCACCCCGCCATCAGCTGCTGGAGGCTGGCTGCAGCTCCTCCACCCCGCCATCAGCTGCTGGAGGCTGGCTGCTGCTCCTGCACCCCGCCATCAGCTGCTGGAGGCTGGCTGCTGCTCCTCCACCCCACCATGACCTGCTGGAGGCTGGCTGCAGCTCCTCCACCCCGCCATCAGCTGCTGGAGGCTGCCTGCAGCTCCTGCACTCCGCCATCAGCTGCTGGAGGCTGGCTGCAGCTCCTCCACCCCGCCATCAGCTGCTGGAGGCTGGCTTCTGCTCCTCCACCCCGCCACCAGCTGCTGGAGGCTGGCTGCTGCTCCTGCACCCCGCCATCAGCTGCTGGAGGCTTCTGTTCCTCCACCCCGCCATCAGCAGCTGGAGGCTGGCTGCTGGAGGCTGGCTGCTGCTCCTCCACCCCGCCATCACCAGCTGGAGGCTGGCTGCTGCTCCTCCACCCCGCCATCACCAGCTGGAGGCTGGCTGCAGCTCCTGCACCCCGCCATCAGCTGCTGGAGGCTGCCTGGAGCTCCTGCACCCCGCCATCAGCTGCTGGAGGCTTCTGTTCCTCCACCCCGCCATCAGCAGCTGGAGGCTGGCTGCTGGAGGCTGGCTGCTGCTCCTCCACCCCGCCATCACCAGCTGGAGGCTGGCTGCAGCTCCCGCACCCCGCCATCAGATGCTGGAGGCTGCCTGCAGCTCCTGCACCCCGCCATCAGCTGCTGGAGGCTGCCTGCAGCTCTTGCTCCCCGCCATCAGCTGCTGGAGGCTGGCTGCAGCTCCTCCACCCCGCCATCAGCTGCTGGAGGCTGGCTTCTGCTCCTCCACCCCACCATCAGCTGCTGGAGGCTGGCTGCTGCTCCTGCACCCCGCCATCAGCTGCTGGAGGCTTCTGTTCCTCCACCACGCCATCAGCAGCTGGAGGCTGGCTGCTGGAGGCTGGCTGCTGCTCCTCCACCCCGCCATCACCAGCTGGAGGCTGGCTGCAGCTCCTGCACCCCGCCATCAGCTGCTGGAGGCTGCCTGGAGCTCCTGCACCCCGCCATCAGCTGCTGGAGGCTTCTGTTCCTCCACCCCGCCATCAGCAGCTGGAGGCTGGCTGCTGGAGGCTGGCTGCTGCTCCTCCACCCCGCCATCACCAGCTGGAGGCTGGCTGCAGCTCCTGCACCCCGCCATCAGCTGCTGGAGGCTGCCTGCAGCTCCTGCACCCCGCCATCAGCTGCTGGAGGCTGGCTAGTGCTCCTGCACCCCGCCATCAGCTGCTGGAGGCTGGCTGCTGCTCCTTCACCCCACCATGACCTGCTGGAGGCTGGCTGCAGCTCCTCCACCCCGCCATCAGCTGCTGGAGGCTGCCTGCAGCTCCTGCACCCCGCCATCAGCTGCTGGAGGCTGCCTGCAGCTCCTGCACCCCGCCATCAGCTGCTGGAGGCTGGCTGCAGCTCCTCCACCCCGCCATCAGCTGCTGGAGGCTGGCTTCTGCTCCTCCACCCCGCCACCAGCTGCTGGAGGCTGGCTGCTGCTCCTGCACCCCGCCATCAGCTGCTGGAGGCTTCTGTTCCTCCACCCCGCCATCAGCAGCTGGAGGCTGGCTGCTGGAGGCTGGCTGCTGCTCCTCCACCCCGCCATCACCAGCTGGAGGCTGGCTGCAAATCCTGCACCCCGACATCAGCTGCTGGAGGCTGGCTGCAGCTCCTGCACCCCGCCATCAGCTGCTGGAGGCTTCTGTTCCTCCACCCCGCCATCACAGCTGGAGGCTGGCTGCTGCTCCTCCACCCCGCCATCAGCTGCTGGAGGCTGCCTGCAGCTCCTGCACCCCGCCATCAGCTGCTGGAGGCTGGCTGCTGCTCCTGCACCCCGCCATCAGCTGCTGGAGGCTGGCTGCAGCTCCTCCACCCCGCCATCAGCTGCTGGAGGCTGGCTTCTGCTCCTCCACACCGCCATCAGCTGCTGGAGGCTGGCTGCTGCTCCTGCACCCCGCCATCAGCTGCTGGAGGCTGGCTGCTGCTCCTCCACCCCACCATGACCTGCTGGAGGCTGGCTGCAGCTCCTCCACCCCGCCATCAGCTGCTGGAGGCTGCCTGCAGCTCCTGCACCCCGCCATCAGCTGCTGGAGGCTGCCTGCAGCTCCTGCACCCCGCCATCAGCTGCTGGAGGCTGGCTGCAGCTCCTCCACCCCGCCATCAGCTGCTGGAGGCTGGCTTCTGCTCCTCCACACCGCCATCAGCTGCTGGAGGCTGGCTGCTGCTCCTGCACCCCGCCATCAGCTGCTGGAGGCTTCTGTTAATCCACCGCGCCATCAGCAGCTGGAGGCTGGCTGCTGGAGGCTGGCTGCTGCTCCTCCACCCCGCCATCACCAGCTGGAGGCTGGCTGCAGCTCCTGCACCCCGCAATCAGCTGCTGGAGGCTGCCTGCAGCTCCTGCACCCCGCCATCAGCTGCTGGAGGCTGGCTGCTGCTCCTGCACCCCGCCATCAGCTGCTGGAGGCTGGCTGCTGCTCCTCCACCCCACCATGACCTGCTGGAGGCTAGCTGCAGCCCCTCCACCCCGCCATCCGCTGCTGGAGTCTGGCTTCTGCTCCTCCACCCCGCCACCAGCTGCTGGAGGCTGGCTGCTGCTCCTGCACCCCGCCATCAGCTGCTGGAGGCTGGCTGCTGCTCCTGCACCCCGCCATCAGCTGCTGGAGGCTGGCTGCAGCTCCTCCACCCCGTCATCCGCTGCTGGAGGCTGGCTTCTGCTCCTCCACCCCGCCACCAGCTGCTGGAGGCTGGCTGCTGCTCCTGCACCCCGCCATCAGCTGCTGGAGGCTTCTGTTCCTCCACCCCGCCATCAGCAGCTTGAGGCTGGCTGCTGGAGGCTGGCTGCTGCTCCTCCACCCCGCCATCACCAGCTGGAGGCTGGCTGCAGCTCCTGCACCCCGCCTTTAGCTGCTGGAGGCTGCCTGGAGCTCCTGCACCCCGCCATCAGCTGCTGGAGGCTTCTGTTCCTCCACCCCGCCATCAGCAGCTTGAGGCTGGCTGCTGGAGGCTGGCTGCTGCTCCTCCACCCCGCCATCACCAGCTGGAGGCTGGCTGCAGCTCCTGCACCCCGCCATCAGCTGCTGGAGGCTGCCTGCGGCTCCTGCACCCCGCCATCAGCTGCTGGAGGCTGGCTGCTGCTCCTGCACCCCGCCATCAGCTGCTGGAGGCTGGCTGCTGCTCCTCCACCCCACCATGACCTGCTGGAGGCTGGCTGCTGCTCCTCCACCCCACCATGACCTGCTGGAGGCTGGCTGCAGCTCCTCCACCCCGCCATCAGCTGCTGGAGGCTGCCTGGAGCTCCTGCACCCCGCCATCAGCTGCTGGAGGCTTCTCTTCCTCCACCCCGCCATCACCAGCTGGAGGCTGGCTGCAGCTCCTGCACCCCGCCATCAGCTGCTGGAGGCTGCCTGCTGCTCCTGCACCCCGCCATCAGCTGCTGGAGGCTGGCTGCTGCTCCTCCACCCCACCATGACCTGCTGGAGGCTAGCTGCAGCTCCTCCACCCCGCCATCCGCTGCTGGAGGCTGGCTTCTGCTCCTCCACCCCGCCACCAGCTGCTGGAGGCTGGCTGCTGCTCCGGCACCCCGCCATCAGCTGCTGGAGGCTTCTGTTCCTCCACCCCGCCATCAGCAGCTGGAGGCTGGCTGCTGCTCCTCCACCCCGCCATCACCAGCTGGAGGTTGGCTGCAGCTCCTGCACCCCGCCATCAGCTGCTGGAGGCTGGCTGCTGCTCCTCCACCCCACCATGACCTGCTGGAGGCTGGCTGCAGCTCCTCCACCCCGCCATCAGCTGCTGGAGGCTGCCTGCAGCTCCTGCACCCCACCATCAGCTGCTGGAGGCTGCCTGCAGCTCCTGCACCCCGCCATCAGCTGCTGGAGGCTGGCTGCAGCTCCTGCACCCCGCCATCAGCTGTTGGAGGCTGGCTGCAGCTCCTCCACCCCGCCACCAGCTGCTGGAGGCTGCCTGCAGCTCCTGCACCCCGCCATCAGCTGCTGGAGGCCGGCTGCAGCTCCTCCACCCCGCCACCAGCTGCTGGAGGCTGCCTGCAGCTCCTCCACCCCTTCATCAGCTGCTGGAGGCTGCCTGCAGCTCCTGCACCCCTTCATCAGCTGCTGGAGGCTGGCTGCAGCTCCTCCACCCTGCCATCAGCTGCTGGAGGCTTCTGTTCCTCCACCCCACCATCGGCAGCTGGAGGCTGGCTGCTGGAGGCTGGCTGCTGCTCCTGCACCCCGCCATCAGCTGCTGGAGGCTGGCTGCAGCTCCTCCACCCCGCCATCAGCTGCTGAAGGCTGCCTGCAGCTCCTGCACCCCGCCATCAGCTGCTGGAGGCTGCCTGCAGCTCCTGACCCCCGCCATCAGCTGCTGGAGGCTGGCTGCTGCTCCTGCACCCCGCCATCAGCTGCTGGAGGCTGGCTGCTGCTCCTCCACCCCGCCATCAGCTGCTGGAGGCTTCTGTTCCTCCACCCCGCCATCAGCTCCTGGAGGCTGCCTGGAGCTCCTCCACCCCGCCATCCGCTGCTGGAGGCTGGCTTCTGCTCCTCCACCCCGCCATCAGCTGCTGGAGGCTTCTGTTCCTCCACCCCGCCATCAGCAGCTGGAGGCTGGCTGCTGGAGGCTGGCTGCTGCTCCTCCACCCCGCCATCACCAGCTGGAGGCTGGCTGCAGCTCCTGCACCCCGCCATCAGCTGCTGGAGGCTGCCTGGAGCTCCTGCACCCCGCCATCAGCTGCTGGAGGCTTCTGTTCCTCCACCCCGCCATCAGCAGCTGGAGGCTGGCTGCTGGAGGCTGGCTGCTGCTCCTCCACCCCGCCATCACCAGCTGGAGGCTGCCTGCAGCTCCTGCACCCCGCCATCAGCTGCTGGAGGCTACCTGCAGCTCCTCCACCCCGCCATCAGCTGCTGGAGGCTGCCTGCAGCTCCTGCACCCCGCCATCAGCTGCTGGTGGCTGCCTGCAGCTCCTGCACCCCGCCATCAGCTGCTGGAGGCTGGTGCAGCTCCTCCACCCCGCCATCAGCTGCTGGAGGCTGGCTTCTGCTCCTCCACCCCGCCACCAGCTGCTGGAGGCTGGCTGATGCTCCTGCACCCCGCCATCAGCTGCTGGAGGCTTCTGTTCCTCCACCCCGCCATCAGCATCTGGAGGCTGGCTGCTGGAGGCTGGCTGCTGCTCCTCCACCCCGCCATCACCAGCTGGAGGCTGGCTGCAGCTCCTGCACCCCGCCATCAGCTGCTGGAGGCTGCCTGGAGCTCCTGCACCCCGCCATCAGCTGCTGGAGGCTTCTGTTCCTCCACCCCGCCATCAGCAGCTGGAGGCTGGCTGCTGGAGGCTGGCTGCTGCTCCTCCACCCCGCCATCACCAGCTGGAGGCTGGCTGCAGCTCCTGCACCCCGCCATCAGCTGCTGGAGGCTGCCTGCAGCTCCTGCACCTCGCCATCAGCTGCTGGAGGCTGGCTGCTGCTCCTGCACCCCGCCATCAGCTGCTGGAGGCTGGCTGCTGCTCCTCCACCCCACCATCAGCTGCTGGAGGCTGCCTGCAGCTCCTGCACCCCGCCATCAGCTGCTGGAGGCTGCCTGCAGCTCCTGCACCCCGCCATCAGCTGCTGGAGACTGGCTGCAGCTCCTCCACCCCGCCATCCGCTGCTGGAGGCTGGCTTCTGCTCCTCCACCCCGCCACCAGCTGCTGGAGGCTGGCTGCTGCTCCTGCACCCCGCCATCAGCTGCTGGAGGCTTCTGTTCCTCCACCCCGCCATCAGCAGCTGGAGGCTGGCTGCTGGAGGCTGGCTGCTGCTACTCTTCCCCGCCATCACCAGCTGGAGGCTGGCTGCAGCTCCTGCACCCCGCCATCAGCTGCTGGAGGCTGCCTGGAGCTCCTGCACCCCGCCATCAGCTGCTGGAGGCTTCTGTTCCTCCACCCCGCCATCAGCAGCTGGAGGCTGGCTGCTGGAGGCTGGCTGCTGCTCCTCCACCCCGCCATCACCAGCTGGAGGCTGCCTGCAGCTCCTGCACCCCGCCATCAGCTGCTGGAGGCTACCTGCAGCTCCTCCACCCCGCCATCAGCTGCTGGAGGCTGGCTTCTGCTCCTCCACCCCACCATGACCTGCTGGAGGCTGGCTGCAGCTCCTCCACCCCGCCATCAGCTGCTGGAGGCTGCCTGCAGCTCCTGCACCCCGCCATCAGCTGCTGGAGGCTGGCTGCTGCTCCTCCACCCCACCATGACCTGCTGGATGCTGGCTGCAGCTCCTCCACCCCGCCATCAGCTGCTGGAGGCTGCCTGCAGCTCCTGCACCCCGCCATCAGCTGCTGGAGGCTGCCTGCAGCTCCTGCACCCCGCCATCAGCTGCTGGAGGCTGGCTGCAGCTCCTCCACCCCGCCATCAGCTGCTGGAGACTGGCTGCAGCTCCTCCACCCCACCATGACCTGCTGAAGGCTGGCTGCAGCTCCTTCACCCCGCCATCAGCTGCTGGAGGCTGCCTGCAGCTCCTGCACCCCGCCATCAGCTGCTGGAGGCTGCCTGCAGCTCCTGCACCCCGCCATCAGCTGCTGGAGGCTGGCTACAGCTCCTCCACCCCGCCATCAGCTGCTGGAGGCTGGCTTCTGCTCCTCCACCCCGCCATCAGCTGCTGGAGGCTTCTGTTCCTCCACCCCGCCATCACCAGCTGGAGGTTGGCTGCAGCTCCTGCACCCCGCCATCAGCTGCTGGAGGCTGGCTGCTGCTCCTCCACCCCACCATGACCTGCTGGAGGCTGGCTGCAGCTCCTCCACCCCGCCATCAGCTGCTGGAGGCTGCCTGCAGCTCCTGCACCCCGCCATCAGCTGCTGGAGGCTGCCTGCAGCTCCTGCACCCCGCCATCAGCTGCTGGAGGCTGGCTGCAGCTCCTGCACCCCGCCATCAGCTGTTGGAGGCTGGCTGCAGCTCCTCCACCCCGCCACCAGCTGCTGGAGGCTGCCTGCAGCTCCTGCACCCCGCCATCAGCTGCTGGAGGCCGGCTGCAGCTCCTCCACCCCGCCACCAGCTGCTGGAGGCTGCCTGCAGCTCCTCCACCCCTTCATCAGCTGCTGGAGGCTGCCTGCAGCTCCTGCACCCCTTCATCAGCTGCTGGAGGCTGGCTGCAGCTCCTCCACCCTGCCATCAGCTGCTGGAGGCTTCTGTTCCTCCACCCCGCCATTGGCAGCTGGAGGCTGGCTGCTGGAGGCTTCTGTTCCTCCACCCCGCCATCACCAGCTGGAGGCTGGCTGCAACTCCTGCACCCCGCCATCAGCTGCTGGAGGCTGGCTGCAGCTCCTCCACCCCGCCATCAGCTGCTGGAGGCTGCCTGCAGCTCCTGCACCCCGCCATCAGCTGCTGGTGGCTGCCTGCAGCTCCTGCACCCCGCCATCAGCTGCTGGAGGCTGGTGCAGCTCCTCCACCCCGCCATCAGCTGCTGGAGGCTGGCTTCTGCTCCTCCACCCCGCCACCAGCTGCTGGAGGCTGGCTGCTGCTCCTGCACCCCGCCATCAGCTGCTGGAGGCTTCTGTTCCTCCACCCCGCCATCAGCATCTGGAGGCTGGCTGCTGGAGGCTGGCTGCTGCTCCTCCACCCCGCCATCACCAGCTGGAGGCTGGCTGCAGCTCCTGCACCCCGCCATCAGCTGCTGGAGGCTGCCTGGAGCTCCTGCACCCCGCCATCAGCTGCTGGAGGCTTCTGTTCCTCCACCCCGCCATCAGCAGCTGGAGGCTGGCTGCTGGAGGCTGGCTGCTGCTCCTCCACCCCGCCATCACCAGCTGGAGGCTGGCTGCAGCTCCTGCACCCCGCCATCAGCTGCTGGAGGCTGCCTGCAGCTCCTGACCCCCGCCATCAGCTGCTGGAGGCTGGCTGCTGCTCCTGCACCCCGCCATCAGCTGCTGGAGGCTGGCTGCTGCTCCTCCACCCCACCATGACCTGCTGGAGGCTGGCTGCAGCTCCTCCACCCCGCCATCAGCTGCTGGAGGCTTCTGTTCCTCCACCCCGCCATCAGCTGCTGGAGGCTGCCTGGAGCTCCTCCACCCCGCCATCCGCTGCTGGAGGCTGGCTTCTGCTCCTCCACCCCGCCACCAGCTGCTGGAGGCTGGTTGCTGCTCCTGCACCCCGCCATCAGCTGCTGGAGGCTTCTGTTCCTCCACCCCGCCATCAGCAGCTGGAGGCTGGCTGCTGGAGGCTGGCTGCTGCTCCTCCACCCCGCCATCACCAGCTGGAGGCTGGCTGCAGCTCCTGCACCCCGCCATCAGCTGCTGGAGGCTGCCTGGAGCTCCTGCACCCCGCCATCAGCTGCTGGAGGCTTCTGTTCCTCCACCCCGCCATCAGCAGCTGGAGGCTGGCTGCTGGAGGCTGGCTGCTGCTCCTCCACCCCGCCATCACCAGCTGGAGGCTGGCTGCAGCTCCTGCACCCCTTCATCAGCTGCTGGAGGCTGGCTGCAGCTCCTCCACCCTGCCATCAGCTGCTGGAGGCTTCTGTTCCTCCACCCCGCCATCGGCAGCTGGAGGCTGGCTGCTGGAGGCTGGCTGCTGCTCCTCCACCCCGCCATCACCAGCTGGAGGCTGGCTGCAACTCCTGCACCCCGCCATCAGCTGCTGGAGGCTGGCTGCAGCTCCTCCACCCCGCCATCAGCTGCTGGAGGCTGCCTGCAGCTCCTGCACCCCGCCATCAGCTGCTGGTGGCTGCCTGCAGCTCCTGCACCCCGCCATCAGCTGCTGGAGGCTGGTGCAGCTCCTCCACCCCGCCATCAGCTGCTGGAGGCTGGCTTCTGCTCCTCCACCCCGCCACCAGCTGCTGGAGGCTGGCTGCTGCTCCTGCACCCCACCATCAGCTGCTGGAGGCTTCTGTTCCTCCACCCCGCCATCAGCATCTGGAGGCTGGCTGCTGGAGGCTGGCTGCTGCTCCTCCACCCCGCCATCACCAGCTGGAGGCTGGCTGCAGCTCCTGCACCCCGCCATCAGCTGCTGGAGGCTGCCTGCAGCTCCTGACCCCCGCCATCAGCTGCTGGAGACTGGCTGCTGCTCCTGCACCCCGCCATCAGCTGCTGGAGGCTGGCTGCTGCTCCTCCACCCCACCATGACCTGCTGGAGGCTGGCTGCAGCTCCTCCACCCCGCCATCAGCTGCTGGAGGCTTCTGTTCCTCCACCCCGCCATCAGCTGCTGGAGGCTGCCTGGAGCTCCTCCACCCCGCCATCCGCTGCTGGAGGCTGGCTTCTGCTCCTCCACCCCGCCACCAGCTGCTGGAGGCTGGTTGCTGCTCCTGCACCCCGCCATCAGCTGCTGGAGGCTTCTGTTCCTCCACCCCGCCATCAGCAGCTGGAGGCTGGCTGCTGGAGGCTGGCTGCTGCTCCTCCACCCCGCCATCACCAGCTGGAGGCTGGCTGCAGCTCCTGCACCCCGCCATCAGCTGCTGGAGGCTGCCTGGAGCTCCTGCACCCGCCATCAGCTGCTGGAGGCTTCTGTTCCTCCACCCCGCCATCAGCAGCTGGAGGCTGGCTGCTGGAGGCTGGCTGCTGCTCCTCCACCCCGCCATCACCAGCTGGAGGCTGCCTGCAGCTCCTGCACCCCGCCATCAGCTGCTGGAGGCTACCTGCAGCTCCTCCACCCCGCCATCAGCTGCTGGAGGCTGCCTGCAGCTCCTGCACCCCGCCATCAGCTGCTGGTGGCTGCCTGCAGCTCCTGCACCCCGCCATCAGCTGCTGGAGGCTGGTGCAGCTCCTCCACCCCGCCATCAGCTGCTGGAGGCTGGATTCTGCTCCTCCACCCCGCCACCAGCTGCTGGAGGCTGGCTGCTGCTCCTGCACCCCGCCATCAGCTGCTGGAGGCTTCTGTTCCTCCACCCCGCCATCAGCATCTGGAGGCTGGCTGCTGGAGGCTGGCTGCTGCTCCTCCACCCCGCCATCACCAGCTGGAGGCTGGCTGCAGCTCCTGCACCCCGCCATCAGCTGCTGGAGGCTGCCTGGAGCTCCTGCACCCCGCCATCAGCTGCTGGAGGCTTCTGTTCCTCCACCCCGCCATCAGCAGCTGGAGGCTGGCTGCTGGAGGCTGGCTGCTGCTCCTCCACCCCGCCATCACCAGCTGGAGGCTGGCTGCAGCTCCTGCACCCCGCCATCAGCTGCTGGAGGCTGCCTGCAGCTCCTGCACCCCGCCATCAGCTGCTGGAGGCTGGCTGCTGCTCCTGCACCCCGCCATCAGCTGCTGGAGGCTGGCTGCTGCTCCTCCACCCCACCATGACCTGCTGTAGGCTGGCTGCAGCTCCTCCACCCCGCCATCAGCTGCTGGAGGCTGCCTGCAGCTCCTGCACCCCGCCATCAGCTGCTGGAGGCTGCCTGCAGCTCCTGCACACCGCCATCAGCTGCTGGAGACTGGCTGCAGCTCCTCCACCCCGCCATCCGCTGCTGGAGGCTGGCTTCTGCTCCTGCACCCCGCCATCAGCTGCTGGAGGCTTCTGTTCCTCCACCCCGCCATCAGCAGCTGGAGGCTGGCTGCTGGAGGCTGGCTGCAGCTCCTGCACCCCGCCATCAGCTGCTGGAGGCTGCCTGGAGCTCCTGCACCCCGCCATCAGCTGCTGGAGGCTTCTGTTCCTCCACCCCGCCATCAGCAGCTGGAGGCTGGCTGCTGCTCCTCCACCCCGCCATCAGCTGCTGGAGGCTGGCTGCTGCTCCTGCACCCCGCCATCAGCTGTTGGAGGCTTCTGTTCCTCCACCCCGCCATCAGCAGCTGGAGGTTGGCTGCTGCTCCTCCACCCCGCCATCAGCTGCTGGAGGCTGGCTGCTGCTCCTGCACCCCGCCATCAGCTGTTGGAGGCTTCTGTTCCTCCACCCCGCCATCAGCAGCTGGAGGCTGGCTGCTGCTCCTCCACCCCGCCATCAGCTGCTGGAGGCTGCCTGCAGCTCCTGCACCCCGCCATCAGCTGCTGGAGGCTGCCTGCAGCTCATGCACCCCGCCATCAGCTGCTGGAGGCTTCTGTTCCTCCACCCCGCCATCAGCAGCTGGAGGCTGGCTGCTGGAGGCTGGCTGCTGCTCCTCCACCCCGCCATCACCAGCTGGAGGCTGGCTGCAGCTCCTCTACCCCGCCATCAGCTGCTGGAGGCTGCCTGCAGCTCTTGCTCCCCGCCATCAGCTGCTGGAGGCTGGCTGCAGCTCCTCCGCCCCGCCATCAGCTGCTGGAGGCTGGCTTCTGCTCCTCCACCCCGCCATCAGCTGCTGGAGGCTGGCTGCTGCTCCTCCACCCCGCCATCACCAGCTGGAGGCTGGCTGCAGCTCCTGCACCCCGCCATCAGCTGCTGGAGGCTTCTGTTCCTCCACCCCGCCATCAGCAGCTGGAGGCTGGCTGCTGGACCCTGGCTGCTGCTCCTCCACCCCGCCATCACCAGCTGGAGGCTGGCTGCAGCTCCTGCACCCCGCCATCAGCTGCTGGAGGCTGCCTGCAACTCCTGCAACCCGCCATCAGCTGCTGGAGGCTGGCTGCTGCTCCTGCACCCCGCCATCAGCTGCTGGAGGCTGGCTGCTGCTCCTCCACCCCACCATGACCTTCTGGAGGCTGGCTGCAGCTCCTCCACCCCGCCATCAGCTGCTGGAGGCTGCCTGCAGCTCCTGCACCCCGCCATCAGCTGCTGGAGGCTGGCTGCAGCTCCTCCACCCCGCCATCAGCTGCTGGAGGCTGGCTTCTGCTCCTCCACCCCGCCACCAGCTGCTGGAGGCTGGCTGCTGCTCCTGCACCCCGCCATCAGCTGCTGGAGGCTTCTGTTCCTCCACCCCGCCATCAGCAGCTGGAGGCTGGCTGCTGGAGGCTGGCTGCTGCTCCTCCACCCCGCCATCACCAGCTGGAGGCAGGCTGCTGCTCCTCCACCCCGCCATCACCAGCTGGAGGCTGGCTGCAGCTCCTGCACCCCGCCATCAGCTGCTGGATGCTGGCTGCTTCTCCTCCACCCCACCATGACCTGCTGGACGCTGGCTGCACCTCCTCCACCCCGCCATTAGCTGCTGGAGGCTGCCTGAAGCTCCTGCACCCCGCCATCAGCTGCTGGAGGCTGCCTGCAGCTCCTGCACCCCGCCATCAGCTGCTGGAGGCTGGCTGCAGCTCCTCCACCCTGCCATCAGCTGCTGGAGGCTGCCTGAAGCTCCTGCACCCCGCCATCAGCTGCTGGAGGCTGCCTGCAGCTCCTGCACCCCGTCATCAGCTGCTGGAGGCTTCTGTTCCTCCACCCCGCCATCAGCAGCTGGAGGCTGGCTGCTGGAGGCTGGCTGCTGCTCCTCCACCCCGCCATCACCAGCTGGAGGCTGGCTGCAGCTCCTGAACCCCGCCATCAGCTGCTGGAGGCTTCTGTTCCTCCACCCCGCCATCAGCAGCTGGAGGCTGGCTGCTGCTCCTCCACCCCGCCATCAGCTGCTGGAGGCTGGCTGCAGCTCCTGCACCCCGCCATCAGCTGCTGGAGGCTGCCTGCTGCTCCTGCCCCCCGCCATCAGCTGCTGGAGGCTGGCTGCTGCTCCTCCGCCCCACCATGACCTGCTGGAGGCTGGCTGCAGCTCCTCCACCCCGCCATCAGCTGCTGGAGGCTGCCTGCAGCTCCTCCATCCCGCCATCAGCTGCTGGAGGCTGGCTTCTGCTCCTCCACCCTGCCATCAGCTGCTGGAGGCTTCTGTTCCTCCACCCCGCCATCAGCAGCTGGAGGCTGGCTGCAGCTCCTGCACCCCGCCATCAGCTGCTGGAGGCTGCCTGCAGCTCCTCCACCCCGCCATCAGCTGCTGGAGGCTGGCTGCAGCTCCTCCACCCCGCCACCAGCTGCTGGAGGCTGGCTGCTGCTCCTGCACCCCGCCATCAGCTGCTGGAGGCTTCTGTTCCTCCACCCCGCCATCAGCAGCTGGAGGCTGGCTGCTGGAGGCTGGCTGCTGCTCCTCCACCCCGCCATCACCAGCTGGAGGCTGGCTGCAGCTCCTGCACCCCGCCATCAGCTGCTGGAGGCTGCCTGCAGCTCCTGCACCCCGCCATCAGCTGCTGGAGGCTGGCTGCTGCTCCTGCACCCCGCCATCAGCTGCTGGAGGCTGGCTGCTGCTCCTCCACCCCAACATGACCTGCTGGAGGCTGGCTGCAGCTCCTCCACCCCGCCATCAGCTGCTGGAGGCTGCCTGCAGCTCCTGCACCCCGCCATCAGCTGCTGGAGGCTGCCTGCAGCTCCTGCACCCCGCCATCAGCTGCTGGAGGCTGGCTGCAGCTCCTCCACCCCGCCATCAGCTGCTGGAGGCTGGCTTCTGCTCCTCCACCCCGCCACCAGCTGCTGGAGGCTGGCTGCTGCTCCTGCACCCCGCCATCAGCTGCTGGAGGCTTCTGTTCCTCCACCCCGCCATCAGCAGCTGGAGGCTGGCTGCTAGAGGCTGGCTGCTGCTCCTCCACCCCGCCGTCACCAGCTGGAGGCTGGCTGCAGCTCCTGCACCCCGCCATCAGCTGCTGGAGGCTGCCTGGAGCTCCTGCACCCCGCCATCAGCTGCTGGAGGCTTCTGTTCCTCCACCCCGCCATCAGCAGCTGGAGGCTGGCTGCTGGACCCTGGCTGCTGCTCCTCCACCCCGCCATCACCAGCTGGAGGCTGGCTGCAGCTCCTGCACCCCGCCATCAGCTGCTGGAGGCTGCCTGCAACTCCTGCACCCCGCCATCAGCTGCTGGAGGCTGGCTGCTGCTCCTCCACCCCACCATGACCTGCTGGAGGCTGGCTGCAGCTCCTCCACCCCGCCATCAGCTGCTGGAGGCTGCCTGCAGCTCCTGCACCCCGCCATCAGCGCCTGGAGGCTGGCTGCAGCTCCTCCACCCCGCCATCAGCTGCTGGAGGCTGGCTGCTGCTCCTGCACCCCGCCATCAGCGCCTGGAGGCTGGCTGCAGCTCCTCCACCCCGCCATCAGCTGCTGGAGGCTGGCTGCTGCTCCTGCACCCCGCCATCAGCTGCTGGAGGCTTCTGTTCCTCCACCCCGCCATCAGCAGCTGGAGGCTGGCTGCTAGAGGCTGGCTGCTGCTCCTCCACCCCGCCGTCACCAGCTGGAGACTGGCTGCAGCTCCTGCACCCCGCCATCAGCTGCTGGAGGCTTCTGTTCCTCCACCCCGCCATCAGTAGCTGGAGGCTGGCTGCTGGAGGCTGGCTGCTGCTCCTCCACCCCGCCATCACCAGCTGGAGGCTGGCTGCAGCTCCTGCACCCCGCCACCAGCTGCTGGAGGCTGGCTGCTGCTCCTCCACCCCGCCATCACCAGCTGGAGGCTGGCTGCAGCTCCTGCACCCCGCCATCAGCTGCTGGAGGCTTCTGTTCCTCCACCCCGCCATCAGCAGCTGGAGGCTGGCTGCTGGACCCTGGCTGCTGCTCCTCCACCCCGCCATCACCAGCTGGAGGCTGGCTGCAGCTCCTGCACCCCGCCATCAGCTGCTGGAGGCTGGCTGCTGCTCCTGCACCCCGCCATCAGCTGCTGGAGGCTGGCTGCTGCTCCTCCACCCCACCATGACCTGCTGGAGGCTGGCTGCAGCTCCTCCACCCCGCCATCAGCTGCTGGAGGCTGCCTGCAGCTCCTGCACCCCGCCATGAGCTGCTGGATGCTGCCTGCAGCTCCTCCACCCCGCCATCAGCTGCTGGAGGCTGGCTTCTGCTCCTCCACCCCGCCACCAGCTGCTGGAGGCTGGCTGCAGCTCCTGCACCCCGCCATCAGCTGCTGGAGGCTTCTGTTCCTCCACCCCGCCATCAGCAGCTGGAGGCTGGCTGCTGGAGGCTGGCTGCTGCTCCTCCACCCCGCCATCACCAGCTGGAGGCTGGCTGCAGCTCCTGCACCCCGCCATCAGCTGCTGCAGGCTGCCTGGAGCTCCTGCACCCCGCCATCAGCTGCTGGAGGCTTCTGCTCCTCCACCCCGCCATCAGCAGCTGGAGGCTGGCTGCTGGAGGCAGGCTGCTGCTCCTCCACCCCGCCATCACCAGCTGGAGGCTGGCTGCAGCTCCTGCACCCCGCCATCAGCTGCTGGATGCTGGCTGCTTCTCCTCCACCCCACCATGACCTGCTGGACGCTGGCTGCACCTCCTCCTCCCCGCCATTAGCTGCTGGAGGCTGCCTGAAGCTCCTGCACCCCGCCATCAGCTGCTGGAGGCTGCCTGCAGCTCCTGCACCCCGCCATCAGCTGCTGGAGGCTGGCTGCAGCTCCTCCACCCTGCCATCAGCTTCTGGAGGCTGGCTTCTGCTCCTCCACCCCGCCACCAGCTGCTGGAGGCTGGCTGCTGCTCCTGCACCCCGTCATCAGCTGCTGGAGGCTTCTGTTCCTCCACCCCGCCATCAGCAGCTGGAGGCTGGCTGCTGGAGGCTGGCTGCTGCTCCTCCACCCCGCCATCACCAGCTGGAGGCTGGCTGCAGCTCCTGAACCCCGCCATCAGCTGCTGGAGGCTTCTGTTCCTCCACCCCGCCATCAGCAGCTGGAGGCTGGCTGCTGCTCCTCCACCCCGCCATCACCAGCTGGAGGCTGGCTGCAGCTCCTGCACCCCGCCATCAGCTGCTGGAGGCTGCCTGCTGCTCCTGCCCCCCGCCATCAGCTGCTGGAGGCTGGCTGCTGCTCCTCCGCCCCACCATGACCTGCTGGAGGCTGGCTTCAGCTCCTCCACCCCGCCATCAGCTGCTGGAGGCTGCCTGCAGCTCCTGCACCCCGCCATCAGCTGCTGGAGGCTGGCTGCAGCTCCTCCATCCCGCCATCAGCTGCTGGAGGCTGGCTTCTGCTCTTCCACCCCGCCACCAGCTGCTGGAGGCTGGCTTCTGCTCCTCCACCCTGCCATCAGCTGCTGGAGGCTTCTGTTCCTCCACCCCGCCATCAGCAGCTGGAGGCTGGCTGCAGCTCCTGCACCCCGCCATCAGCTGCTGGAGGCTGGCTGCAGCTCCTCCACCCCGCCATCAGCTGCTGGAGGCTGGCTGCAGCTCCTCCACCCCGCCACCAGCTGCTGGAGGCTGGCTGCTGCTCCTGCACCCCGCCATCAGCTGCTGGAGGCTTCTGTTCCTCCACCCCGCCATCAGCAGCTGGAGGCTGGCTGCTGGAGGCTGGCTGCTGCTCCTCCACCCCGCCATCACCAGCTGGAGGCTGGCTGCAGCTCCTGCACCCCGCCATCAGCTGCTGGAGGCTGCCTGCAGCTCCTGCACCCCGCCATCAGCTGCTGGAGGCTGGCTGCTGCTCCTGCACCCCGCCATCAGCTGCTGGAGGCTGGCTGCTGCTCCTCCACCCCAACATGACCTGCTGGAGGCTGGCTGCAGCTCCTCCACCCCGCCATCACCAGCTGGAGGCTGGCTGCAGCTCCTCCACCCCGCCATCACCAGCTGGAGGCTGGCTGCAGCTCCTGCACCCCGCCATCAGCTGCTGGAGGCTTCTGTTCCTCCACCCCGCCATCAGCAGCTGGAGGCTGGCTGCTAGAGGCTGGCTGCTGCTCCTCCACCCCGCCATCACCAGCTGGAGGCTGGCTGCAGCTCCTGCACCCCGCCATCAGCTGCTGGAGGCTGCCTGGAGCTCCTGCACCCCGCCATCAGCTGCTGGAGGCTTCTGTTCCTCCACCCCGCCATCAGCAGCTGGAGGCTGGCTGCTGGACCCTGGCTGCTGCTCCTCCACCCCGCCATCACCAGCTGGAGGCTGGCTGCAGCTCCTGCACCCCGCCATCAGCTGCTGGAGGCTGCCTGCAACTCCTGCAACCCGCCATCAGCTGCTGGAGGCTGGCTGCTGCTCCTGCACCCCGCCATCAGCTGCTGGAGGCTGGCTGCTGCTCCTCCACCCCACCATGACCTGCTGGAGGCTGGCTGCAGCTCCTCCACCCCGCCATCAGCTGCTGGAGGCTGGCTGCAGCTCCTCCACCCCGCCATCAGCTGCTGGAGGCTGGCTTCTGCTCCTCCACCCCGCCACCAGCTGCTGGAGGCTGGCTGCTGCTCCTCCACCCCGCCATCAGCTGCTGGAGGCTTCTCTTCCTCCACCCCGCCATCAGCAGCTGGAGGCTGGCTGCTAGAGGCTGGCTGCTGCTCCTCCACCCCGCCATCACCAGCTGGAGGCTGGCTGCAGCTCCTGCACCCCGCCATCAGCTGCTGGAGGCTTCTGTTCCTCCACCCCGCCATCAGCAGCTGGAGGCTGGCTGCTGGACCCTGGCTGCTGCTCCTCCACCCCGCCATCACCAGCTGGAGGCTGGCTGCAGCTCCTGCACCCCGCCATCAGCTGCTGGAGGCTGCCTGCAACTCCTGCAACCCGCCATCAGCTGCTGGAGGCTGGCTGCTGCTCCTGCACCCCGCCATCAGCTGCTGGAGGCTGGCTGCTGCTCCTCCACCCCACCATGACCTGCTGGAGGCTGGCTGCAGCTCCTCCACCCCGCCATCAGCTGCTGGAGGCTGCCTGCAGCTCCTGCACCCCGCCATGAGCTGCTGGATGCTGCCTGCAGCTCCTCCACCCCGCCATCAGCTGCTGGAGGCTGGCTTCTGCTCCTCCACCCCGCCACCAGCTGCTGGAGGCTGGCTGCAGCTCCTGCACCCCGCCATCAGCTGCTGGAGGCTTCTGTTCCTCCACCCCGCCATCAGCAGCTGGAGGCTGGCTGCTGGAGGCTGGCTGCTGCTCCTCCACCCCGCCATCACCAGCTGGAGGCTGGCTGCAGCTCCTGCACCCCGCCATCAGCTGCTGCAGGCTGCCTGGAGCTCCTGCACCCCGCCATCAGCTGCTGGAGGCTTCTGCTCCTCCACCCCGCCATCAGCAGCTGGAGGCTGGCTGCTGGAGGCAGGCTGCTGCTCCTCCACCCCGCCATCACCAGCTGGAGGCTGGCTGCAGCTCCTGCACCCCGCCATCAGCTGCTGGATGCTGGCTGCTTCTCCTCCACCCCACCATGACCTGCTGGACGCTGGCTGCACCTCCTCCTCCCCGCCATTAGCTGCTGGAGGCTGCCTGAAGCTCCTGCACCCCGCCATCAGCTGCTGGAGGCTGCCTGCAGCTCCTGCACCCCGCCATCAGCTGCTGGAGGCTGGCTGCAGCTCCTCCACCCTGCCATCAGCTTCTGGAGGCTGGCTTCTGCTCCTCCACCCCGCCACCAGCTGCTGGAGGCTGGCTGCTGCTCCTGCACCCCGTCATCAGCTGCTGGAGGCTTCTGTTCCTCCAACCCGCCATCAGCAGCTGGAGGCTGGCTGCTGGAGGCTGGCTGCTGCTCCTCCACCCCGCCATCACCAGCTGGAGGCTGGCTGCAGCTCCTGCACCCCGCCATCAGCTGCTGGAGGCTGCCTGCTGCTCCTGCCCCCCGCCATCAGCTGCTGGAGGCTGGCTGCTGCTCCTCCGCCCCACCATGACCTGCTGGAGGCTGGCTTCAGCTCCTCCACCCCGCCATCAGCTGCTGGAGGCTGCCTGCAGCTCCTGCACCCCGCCATCAGCTGCTGGAGGCTGGCTGCAGCTCCTCCATCCCGCCATCAGCTGCTGGAGGCTGGCTTCTGCTCTTCCACCCCGCCACCAGCTGCTGGAGGCTGGCTTCTGCTCCTCCACCCTGCCATCAGCTGCTGGAGGCTTCTGTTCCTCCACCCCGCCATCAGCAGCTGGAGGCTGGCTGCAGCTCCTGCACCCCGCCATCAGCTGCTGGAGGCTGGCTGCAGCTCCTCCACCCCGCCATCAGCTGCTGGAGGCTGGCTGCAGCTCCTCCACCCCGCCACCAGCTGCTGGAGGCTGGCTGCTGCTCCTGCACCCCGCCATCACCAGCTGGAGGCTGGCTGCAGCTCCTGCACCCCGCCATCAGCTGCTGGAGGCTTCTGTTCCTCCACCCCGCCATCAGCAGCTGGAGGCTGGCTGCTGGAGGCTGGCTGCTGCTCCTCCACCCCGCCATCAGCTGCTGGAGGCTGCCTGCAGCTCCTGCACCCCGCCATCAGCTGCTGGAGGCTGGCTGCTGCTCCTGCACCCCGCCATCAGCTGCTGGAGGCTGGCTGCTGCTCCTCCACCCCAACATGACCTGCTGGAGGCTGGCTGCAGCTCCTCCACCCCGCCATCAGCTGCTGGAGGCTGCCTGCAGCTCCTGCACCCCGCCATCAGCTGCTGGAGGCTGCCTGCAGCTCCTGCACCCCGCCATCAGCTGCTGGAGGCTGGCTGCAGCTCCTCCACCCCGCCATCAGCTGCTGGAGGCTGGCTTCTGCTCCTCCACCCCGCCACCAGCTGCTGGAGGCTGGCTGCTGCTCCTGCACCCCGCCATCAGCTGCTGGAGGCTTCTGTTCCTCCACCCCGCCATCAGCAGCTGGAGGCTGGCTGCTAGAGGCTGGCTGCTGCTCCTCCACCCCGCCGTCACCAGCTGGAGACTGGCTGCAGCTCCTGCACCCCGCCATCAGCTGCTGGAGGCTGCCTGGAGCTCCTGCACCCCGCCATCAGCTGCTGGAGGCTTCTGTTCCTCCACCCCGCCATCAGCAGCTGGAGGCTGGCTGCTGGACCCTGGCTGCTGCTCCTCCACCCCGCCATCACCAGCTGGAGGCTGGCTGCAGCTCCTGCACCCCGCCATCAGCTGCTGGAGGCTGCCTGCAACTCCTGCACCCCGCCATCAGCTGCTGGAGGCTGGCTGCTGCTCCTCCACCCCACCATGACCTGCTGGAGGCTGGCTGCAGCTCCTCCACCCCGCCATCAGCTGCTGGAGGCTGCCTGCAGCTCCTGCACCCCGCCATGAGCTGCTGGATGCTGCCTGCAGCTCCTGCACCCCGCCATCAGCTGCTGGAGGCTGGCTGCTGCTCCTGCATCCCGCCATCAGCTGCTGGAGGCTGGCTGCTGCTCCTCCACCCCACCATGACCTGCTGGAGGCTGGCTGCACCTCCTCCACCCCGCCATCAGCTGCTGGAGGCTGCCTGCAGCTCCTGCACCCCGCCATCAGCTGCTGGAGGCTTCTGTTCCTCCACCCCGCCATCAGCAGCTGGAGGCTGGCTGCTGGAGGCTGGCTGCTGCTCCTTTACCCCGCCATCACCAGCTGGAGGCTGGCTGCAGCTCCTGCACCCCGCCATCAGCTGCTGGAGGCTGCCTGGAGCTCCTGCACCCCGCCATCAGCTGCTGGAGGCTGGCTGCTGCTCCTGCACCCCGCCATCAGCTGCTGGAGGCTGGCTGCAGCTCCTGCAACCCGCCATCAGCTGCTGGAGGCTGGCTGCAGCTCCTCCACCCCGCCATCAGCTGCTGGAGGCTGGCTTCTGCTCCTCCACCCCGCCACCAGCTGCTGGAGGCTGGCTGCTGCTCCTGCACCCCGCCATCAGCTGCTGGAGGCTTCTGTTCCTCCACCCCGCCATCAGCTGCTGGAGGCTGCCTGCTGCTCCTGCCCCCCGCCATCAGCTGCTGGAGGCTGGCTGCTGCTCCTCCGCCCCACCATGACCTGCTGGAGGCTGGCTGCAGCTCCTCCACCCCGCCATCAGCTGCTGGAGGCTGGCTGCAGCTCCTCCATCCCGCCATGAGCAGCTGGAGGCTGGCTGCAGCTCCTGCACCCCGCCATCAGCTGCTGGAGGCTGGCTGCAGCTCCTCCACCCCGCCATCAGCTGCTGGAGGCTGGCTGCAGCTCCTCCGCCCCGCCACCAGCTGCTGGAGGCTGGCTGCTGCTCCTGCACCCCGCCATCAGCTGCTGGAGGCTTCTGTTTCTCCACCCCGCCATCAGCAGCTGGAGGCTGGCTGCTGGAGGCTGGCTGCTGCTCCTCCACCCCGCCATCACCAGCTGGAGGCTGGCTGCAGCTCCTGCACCCCGCCATCAGCTGCTGGAGGCTGCCTGCAGCTCCTGCACCCCGCCATCAGCTGCTGGAGGCTGGCTGCTGCTCCTGCACCCCGCCATCAGCTGCTGGAGGCTGGCTGCTGCTCCTCCACCCCAACATGACCTGCTGGAGGCTGGCTGCAGCTCCTCCACCCCGCCATCAGCTGCTGGAGGCTGCCTGCAGCTCCTGCACCCCGCCATCAGCTGCTGGAGGCTGCCTGCAGCTCCTGCACCCCGCCATCAGCTGCTGGAGGCTGGCTGCAGCTCCTCCACCCCGCCATCAGCTGCTGGAGGCTGGCTTCTGCTCCTCCACCCCGCCACCAGCTGCTGGAGGCTGGCTGCTGCTCCTGCACCCCGCCAACAGCTGCTGGAGGCTTCTGTTCCTCCACCCCGCCATCAGCAGCTGGAGGCTGGCTGCTAGAGGCTGGCTGCTGCTCCTCCACCCCGCCGTCACCAGCTGGAGGCTGGCTGCAGCTCCTGCACCCCGCCATCAGCTGCTGGAGGCTGCCTGCAGCTCCTGCACCCCGCCATCAGCTGCTGGAGGCTGGCTGCAGCTCCTCCACCCCGCCATCAGCTGCTGGAGGCTGGCTTCTGCTCCTCCACCCCGCCACCAGCTGCTGGAGGCTGGCTGCTGCTCCTGCACCCCGCCAACAGCTGCTGGAGGCTTCTGTTCCTCCACCCCGCCGTCACCAGCTGGAGGCTGGCTGCAGCTCCTGCACCCCGCCATCAGCTGCTGGAGGCTGCCTGGAGCTCCTGCACCCCGCCATCAGCTGCTGGAGGCTTCTGTTCCTCCACCCCGCCATCAGCAGCTGGAGGCTGGCTGCTGGACCCTGGCTGCTGCTCCTCCACCCCGCCATCACCAGCTGGAGGCTGGCTGCAGCTCCTGCACCCCGCCATCAGCTGCTGGAGGCTGCCTGCAACTCCTGCACCCCGCCATCAGCTGCTGGAGGCTGGCTGCTGCTCCTCCACCCCACCATGACCTGCTGGAGGCTGGCTGCAGCTCCTCCACCCCGCCATCAGCTGCTGGAGGCTGCCTGCAGCTCCTGCACCCCGCCATGAGCTGCTGGATGCTGCCTGCAGCTCCTGCACCCCGCCATCAGCTGCTGGAGGCTGGCTGCAGCTCCTCCACCCCGCCATCAGCTGCTGGAGGCTGGCTGCTGCTCCTGCACCCCGCCATCAGCTGCTGGAGGCTTCTGTTCCTCCACCCCGCCATCAGTAGCTGGAGGCTGGCTGCTGGAGGCTGGCTGCTGCTCCTCCACCCCGCCATCACCAGCTGGAGGCTGGCTGCAGCTCCTGCACCCCGCCATCAGCTGCTGGAGGCTGGCTGCTGCTCCTCCACCCCGCCATCACCAGCTGGAGGCTGGCTGCAGCTCCTGCACCCCGCCATCAGCTGCTGCAGGCTGCCTGGATCTCCTGCACCCCGCCATCAGCTGCTGGAGGCTTCTGCTCCTCCACCCCGCCATCAGCAGCTGGAGGCTGGCTGCTGGAGGCAGGCTGCTGCTCCTCCACCCCGCCATCACCAGCTGGAGGCTGGCTGCAGCTCCTGCACCCCGCCATCAGCTGCTGGAGGCTGCCTGCAGCTCCTGCACCCCGCCATCAGCTGCTGGAGGCTGGCTGCTGCTCCTGCATCCCGCCATCAGCTGCTGGAGGCTGGCTGCTGCTCCTCCACCCCACCATGACCTGCTGGAGGCTGCCTGCAGCTCCTGCACCCCGCCATGAGCTGCTGGATGCTGCCTGCAGCTCCTGCACCCCGCCATCAGCTGCT
The DNA here is from genome assembly GCF_043380555.1 of Nothobranchius furzeri. NCBI lineage: Eukaryota > Metazoa > Chordata > Actinopteri > Cyprinodontiformes > Nothobranchiidae > Nothobranchius > Nothobranchius furzeri. The sequence continues at coordinate 2,798,027 of NW_027223039.1, forward strand.
GGAGGCTGGCTGCAGCTCCTCCACCCCGCCATCAGCTGCTGGAGGCTGGCTGCTGCTCCTGCACCCCGCCATCAGCTGCTGGAGGCTTCTGTTCCTCCACCCCGCCATCAGTAGCTGGAGGCTGGCTGCTGGAGGCTGGCTGCTGCTCCTCCACCCCGCCATCACCAGCTGGAGGCTGGCTGCAGCTCCTGCACCCCGCCATCAGCTGCTGGAGGCTGGCTGCTGCTCCTCCACCCCGCCATCACCAGCTGGAGGCTGGCTGCAGCTCCTGCACCCCGCCATCAGCTGCTGCAGGCTGCCTGGATCTCCTGCACCCCGCCATCAGCTGCTGGAGGCTTCTGCTCCTCCACCCCGCCATCAGCAGCTGGAGGCTGGCTGCTGGAGGCAGGCTGCTGCTCCTCCACCCCGCCATCACCAGCTGGAGGCTGGCTGCAGCTCCTGCACCCCGCCATCAGCTGCTGGAGGCTGCCTGCAGCTCCTGCACCCCGCCATCAGCTGCTGGAGGCTGCCTGCAGCTCCTGCACCCCGCCATCAGCTGCTGGAGGCTGCCTGCAGCTCCTGCACCCCGCCATCAGCTGCTGGAGGCTTCTGTTCCTCCACCCCGCCATCAGCAGCTGGAGGCTGGCTGCTGGAGGCTGGCTGCTGCTCCTTTACCCCGCCATCACCAGCTGGAGGCTGGCTGCAGCTCCTGCACCCCGCCATCAGCTGCTGGAGGCTGCCTGGAGCTCCTGCACCCCGCCATCAGCTGCTGGAGGCTGCCTGGAGCTCCTGCACCCCGCCATCAGCTGCTGGAGGCTGGCTGCAGCTCCTGCAACCCGCCATCAGCTGCTGGAGGCTGGCTGCAGCTCCTCCACCCCGCCATCAGCTGCTGGAGGCTGGCTTCTGCTCCTCCACCCCGCCACCAGCTGCTGGAGGCTGGCTGCTGCTCCTGCACCCCGCCATCAGCTGCTGGAGGCTTCTGTTCCTCCACCCCGCCATCACCAGCTGGAGGCTGGCTGCAGCTCCAGCACCCCGCCATCAGCTGCTGGAGGCTGCCTGCAGCTCCTGCACCCCGCCATCAGCTGCTGGAGGCTGGCTGCTGCTCCTCCACCCCACCATGACCTGCTGGAGGCTGGCTGCAGCTCCTCCACCCCGCCATCATCTGCTGGAGGCTGCCTGGAGCTCCTGCACCCCGCCATCAGCTGCTGGAGGCTGCCTGGAGCTCCTGCACCCCGCCATCAGCAGCTGGAGGCTGGCTGCTGGACCCTGGCTGCTGCTCCTCCACCCCGCCATCACCAGCTGGAGGCTGCCTGCAGCTCCTGCACCCCGCCATCAGCTGCTGGAGGCTGGCTGCAGCTCCTCCACCCCGCCATCAGCTGCTGGAGGCTGGCTTCTGCTCCTCCACCCCGCCACCAGCTGCTGGAGGCTGGCTGCTGCTCCTGCACCCCGCCATCAGCTGCTGGAGGCTGCTGCTCCTCCACCCCGCCATCACCAGCTGGAGGCTGGCTGCAGCTCCTGCACCCCGCCATCAGCTGCTGGAGGCTGCCTGCAACTCCTGCACCCCGCCATCAGCTGCTGGAGGCTGGCTGCTGCTCCTCCACCCCACCATGACCTGCTGGAGGCTGGCTGCAGCTCCTCCACCCCGCCATCAGCTGCTGGAGGCTGCCTGCAGCTCCTGCACCCCGCCATGAGCTGCTGGATGCTGCCTGCAGCTCCTGCACCCCGCCATCACCAGCTGGAGGCTGGCTGCAGCTCCTGCACCCCGCCATCAGCTGCTGCAGGCTGCCTGGATCTCCTGCACCCCGCCATCAGCTGCTGGAGGCTTCTGCTCCTCCACCCCGCCATCAGCAGCTGGAGGCTGGCTGCTGGAGGCAGGCTGCTGCTCCTCCACCCCGCCATCACCAGCTGGAGGCTGGCTGCAGCTCCTGCACCCCGCCATCAGCTGCTGGAGGCTGCCTGCAGCTCCTGCACCCCGCCATCAGCTGCTGGAGGCTGCCTGCAGCTCCTGCACCCCGCCATCAGCTGCTGGAGGCTGCCTGCAGCTCCTGCACCCCGCCATCAGCTGCTGGAGGCTTCTGTTCCTCCACCCCGCCATCAGCAGCTGGAGGCTGGCTGCTGGAGGCTGGCTGCTGCTCCTTTACCCCGCCATCACCAGCTGGAGGCTGGCTGCAGCTCCTGCACCCCGCCATCAGCTGCTGGAGGCTGCCTGGAGCTCCTGCACCCCGCCATCAGCTGCTGGAGGCTGCCTGGAGCTCCTGCACCCCGCCATCAGCTGCTGGAGGCTGGCTGCAGCTCCTGCAACCCGCCATCAGCTGCTGGAGGCTGGCTGCAGCTCCTCCACCCCGCCATCAGCTGCTGGAGGCTGGCTTCTGCTCCTCCACCCCGCCACCAGCTGCTGGAGGCTGGCTGCTGCTCCTGCACCCCGCCATCAGCTGCTGGAGGCTTCTGTTCCTCCACCCCGCCATCACCAGCTGGAGGCTGGCTGCAGCTCCAGCACCCCGCCATCAGCTGCTGGAGGCTGCCTGCAGCTCCTGCACCCCGCCATCAGCTGCTGGAGGCTGGCTGCTGCTCCTCCACCCCACCATGACCTGCTGGAGGCTGGCTGCAGCTCCTCCACCCCGCCATCATCTGCTGGAGGCTGCCTGGAGCTCCTGCACCCCGCCATCAGCTGCTGGAGGCTGCCTGGAGCTCCTGCACCCCGCCATCAGCAGCTGGAGGCTGGCTGCTGGACCCTGGCTGCTGCTCCTCCACCCCGCCATCACCAGCTGGAGGCTGCCTGCAGCTCCTCCACCCCGCCATCAGCTGCTGGAGGCTGCCTGCAGCTCCTGCACCCCGCCATGAGCTGCTGGATGCTGCCTGCAGCTCCTGCACCCCGCCATCAGCTGCTGGAGGCTTCTGTTCCTCCACCCCGCCATCAGCAGCTGGAGGCTGGCTGCTGGAGGCTGGCTGCTGCTCCTCCACCCCGCCATCACCAGCTGGAGGCTGGCTGCAGCTCCTGCACCCCGCCATCAGCTGCTGGAGGCTTCTGTTCCTCCACCCCGCCATCAGCAGCTGGAGGCTGGCTGCTGGAGGCTGGCTGCTGCTCCTCCACCCCGCCATCACCAGCTGGAGGCTGGCTGCAGCTCCTGCACCCCGCCATCAGCTGTTGCAGGCTGCCTGGAGCTCCTGCACCCCGCCATCAGCTGCTGGAGGCTTCTGCTCCTCCACCCCGCCATCAGCAGCTGGAGGCTGGCTGCTGGAGGCAGGCTGCTGCTCCTCCACCCCGCCATCACCAGCTGGAGGCTGGCTGCAGCTCCTGCACCCCGCCATCAGCTGCTGGAGGTTGCCTGCAGCTCCTGCACCCCGCCATCAGCTGCTGGAGGCTGGCTGCTGCTCCTGCACCCCGCCATCAGCTGCTGGAGGCTGGCTGCTGCTCCTCCACCCCACCATGACCTGCTGGAGGCTGGCTGCACCTCCTCCACCCCGCCATCAGCTGCTGGAGACTGCCTGCAGCTCCTGCACCACGCCATCAGCTGCTGGAGGCTGCCTGCAGCTCCTGCACCCCGCCATCAGCTGCTGGAGGCTTCTGTTCCTCCACCCCGCCATCAGCAGCTGGAGGCTGGCTGCTGGAGGCTGGCTGCTGCTCCTTAACCCCGCCATCACCAGCTGGAGGCTGGCTGCAGCTCCTGCACCCCGCCATCAGCTGCTGGAGGCTGCCTGGAGCTCCTGCACCCCGCCATCAGCTGCTGGAGGCTGGCTGCTGCTCCTGCACCCCGCCATCAGCTGCTGGAGGCTGGCTTCTGCTCCTCCACCCCGCCACCAGCTGCTGGAGGCTGGCTGCTGCTCCTGCACCCCGCCATCAGCTGCTGGAGGCTTCTGTTCCTCCACCCCGCCATCAGCAGCTGGAGGCTGGCTGCTGGAGGCTGGCTGCTGCTCCTTTACCCCGCCATCACCAGCTGGAGGCTGGCTGCAGCTCCTGCACCCCGCCATCAGCTGCTGGAGGCTGCCTGGAGCTCCTGCACCCCGCCATCAGCTGCTGGAGGCTGGCTGCTGCTCCTGCACCCCGCCATCAGCTGCTGGAGGCTGGCTGCTGCTCCTCCACCCCACCATGACCTGCTGGAGGCTGACTGCAGCTCCTGCACCCCGCCATCAGCTGCTGGAGGCTGGCTGCAGCTCCTCCACCCCGCCATCAGCTGCTGGAGGCTGGCTTCTGCTCCTCCACCCCGCCATCAGCTGCTGGAGGCTGGCTTCTGCTCCTCCACCCCGCCATCAGCAGCTGGAGGCTGGCTGCTGGAGGCCGGCTGCTGCTCCTCCACCCCGCCATCACCAGCTGGAGGCTGGCTGCAGCTCCAGCACCCCGCCATCAGCTGCTGGAGGCTGCCTGCAGCTCTTGCACCCCGCCATCAGCTGCTGGAGGCTGGCTGCAGCTCCTGCACCCCGCCATCAGCTGCTGGAGGCTGCCTGCAGCTCCTGCACCCCGCCATCAGCTGCTGGAAGCTGGCTGCTGCTCCTCCACCCCACCATGACCTGCTGGAGGCTGGCTGCAGCTCCTCCACCCCGCCATCAGCTGCTGGAGGCTGCCTGCAGCTCCTGCACCCCGCCATCAGCTGCTGGAGGCTGCCTGCAGCTCCTGCACCCCGCCATCAGCTGCTGGAGGCTGGCTGCAGCTCCTCCACCCCGCCATCAGCTGCTGGAGGCTGGCTTCTGCTCCTCCACCCCGCCACCAGCTGCTGGAGGCTGGCTGCTGCTCCTGCACCCCGCCATCAGCTGCTGGAGGCTTCTGTTCCTCCACCCCGCCATCAGCAGCTGGAGGCTGGCTGCTGGAGGCTGGCTGCTGCTCCTCCACCCCGCCATCACCAGCTGGAGGCTGGCTGCAGCTCCTGCACCCCGCCATCAGCTGCTGGAGGCTGCCTGGAGCTCCTGCACCCCGCCATCAGCTGCTGGAGGCTTCTGTTCCTCCACCCCGCCATCAGCAGCTGGAGGCTGGCTGCTGCTCCTCCACCCCGCCATCACCAGCTGGAGGCTGCCTGGAGCTCCTGCACCCCGCCATAAGCTGCTGGAGGCTTCTGTTCCTCCACCCCGCCATCAGCAGCTGGAGGCTGGCTGCTGGAGGCTGGCTGCAGCTCCTGCACCCCGCCATCAGCTGCTGGAGGCTGCCTGGAGCTCCTGCACCCCGCCATCAGCTGCTGGAGGCTTCTGTTCCTCCACCCCGCCATCAGCTGCTGGAGGCTGGCTTCTGCTCCTCCACCCCGCCACCAGCTGCTGGAGGCTGGCTGCTGCTCCTGCACCCCGCCATCAGCTGCTGGAGGCTGCCTGGAGCTCCTGCACCCCGCCATCAGCTGCTGGAGGCTTCTGTTCCTCCACCCCGCCATCAGCAGCTGGAGGCTGGCTGCAGCTCCTGCACCCCGCCATCAGCTGCTGGAGGCTGCCTGGAGCTCCTGCACCCCGCCATCAGCTGCTGGAGGCTTCTGTTCCTCCACCCCGCCATCAGCTGCTGGAGGCTGGCTTCTGCTCCTCCACCCCGCCACCAGCTGCTGGAGGCTGGCTGCTGCTCCTGCACCCCGCCATCAGCTGCTGGAGGCTTCTGTTCCTCCACCCCGCCATCAGCAGCTGGAGGCTGGCTGCTGCTCCTCCACCCCGCCATCACCAGCTGGAGGCTGGCTGCAGCTCCTGCACCCCGCCATCAGCTGCTGGAGGCTGCCTGGAGCTCCTGCACCCCGCCATCAGCTGCTGGAGGCTTCTGTTCCTCCACCCCGCCATCAGCAGCTGGAGGCTGGCTGCTGGACCCTGGCTGCTGCTCCTCCACCCCACCATGACCTGCTGGAGGCTGGCTGCAGCTCCTCCACCCCGCCATCAGCAGCTGGAGGCTGGCTGCTAGAGGCTGGCTGCTGCTCCTCCACCCCGCCATCACCAGCTGGAGGCTGGCTGCAGCTCCTGCACCCCGCCATCAGCTGCTGGAGGCTGCCTGGAGCTCCTGCACCCCGCCATCAGCTGCTGGAGGCTTCTGTTCCTCCACCCCGCCATCAGCAGCTGGAGGCTGGCTGCTGGACCCTGGCTGCTGCTCCTCCACCCCACCATGACCTGCTGGAGGCTGGCTGCAGCTCCTCCACCCCGCCATCAGCTGCTGGAGGCTGCCTGCAGCTCCTGCACCCCGCCATGAGCTGCTGGATGCTGCCTGCAGCTCCTGCACCCCGCCATCAGCTGCTGGAGGCTGGCTGCAGCTCCTCCACCCCGCCATCAGCTGCTGGAGGCTGGCTTCTGCTCCTCCACCCAGCAACCAGCTGCTGGAGGCTGGCTGCTGCTCCTGCACCCCGCCATCAGCTGCTGGAGGCTTCTGTTCCTCCACCCCGCCATCAGCAGCTGGAGGCTGGCTGCTGGAGGCTGGCTGCTGCTCCTCCACCCCGCCATCACCAGCTGGAGGCTGGCTGCAGCTCCTGCACCCCGCCATCAGCTGCTGGAGGCTTCTGTTCCTCCACCCCGCCATCAGCAGCTGGAGGCTGGCTGCTGGAGGCTGGCTGCTGCTCCTCCACCCCGCCATCACCAGCTGGAGGCTGGCTGCAGCTCCTGCACCCCGCCATCAGCTGCTGCAGGCTGCCTGGAGCTCCTGCACCCCGCCATCAGCTGCTGGAGGCTTCTGCTCCTCCACCCCGCCATCAGCAGCTGGAGGCTGGCTGCTGGAGGCAGGCTGCTGCTCCTCCACCCCGCCATCACCAGCTGGAGGCTGGCTGCAGCTCCTGCACCCCGCCATCAGCTGCTGGAGGCTGGCTGCTTCTCCTCCACCCCGCCATTAGCTGCTGGAGGCTGCCTGAAGCTCCTGCACCCCGCCATCAGCTGCTGGAGGCTGCCTGCAGCTCCTGCACCCCGCCATCAGCTGCTGGAGGCTGCCTGCAGCTCCTGCACCCCGCCATCAGCTGCTGGAGGCTTCTGTTCCTCCACCCCGCCATCAGCAGCTGGAGGCTGGCTGCTGCTCCTCCACCCCGCCATCAGCTGCTGGAGGCTTCTGTTCCTCCACCCCGCCATCAGCAGCTGGAGGCTGGCTGCTGCTCCTCCACCCCGCCATCAGCAGCTGGAGGCTGGCTGCTGCTCCTGCACCCCGCCATCAGCTGTTGGAGGCTTCTGTTCCTCCACCCCGCCATCAGCAGCTGGAGGCTGGCTGCTGGTCCTGCACTCCGCCATCAGCTGTTGGAGGCTTCTGTTCCTCCACCCCGCCATCAGCAGCTGGAGGCTGGCTGCTGCTCCTCCACCCCGCCATCAGCTGCTGGAGGCTGCCTGCAGCTCCTGCAGCCCGCCATCAGCTGCTGGAGGCTGCCTGCAGCTCCTGCACCCCGCCATCAGCTGCTGGAGGCTTCTGTTCCTCCACCCCGCCATCAGCAGCTGGAGGCTGGCTGCTGGAGGCTGGCTGCTGCTCCTCCACCCCGCCATCACCAGCTGGAGGCTGGCTGCAGCTCCTGCACCCCGCCATCAGCTGCTGGAGGCTGCCTGGAGCTCCTGCACCCCGCCATCAGCTGCTGGAGGCTGGCTGCTGCTCCTCCACCCCACCATGACCTGCTGGAGGCTGGCTGCAGCTCCTGCACCCCGCCATCAGCTGCTGGAGGCTGGCTGCAGCTCCTCCACCCCGCCATCAGCTGCTGGAGGCTGGCTTCTGCTCCTCCACCCCGCCACCAGCTGCTGGAGGCTTGCTGCTGCTCCTGCACCCCGCCATCAGCTGCTGGAGGCTTCTGTTCCTCCACCCCGCCATCAGCAGCTGGAGGCTGGCTGCTGGAGGCCGGCTGCTGCTCCTCCACCCCGCCATCAGCTGCTGGAGGCTGGCTGCTGCTCCTGCACCCCGCCATCAGCTGCTGGAGGCTGGCTGCTGCTCCTCCACCCCACCATGACCTGCTGGAGGCTGGCTGCAGCTCCTGCACCCCGCCATCAGCTGCTGGAGGCTGGCTGCAGCTCCTCCACCCCGCCATCAGCTGCTGGAGGCTGGCTTCTGCTCCTCCACCCCGCCACCAGCTGCTGGAGGCTTGCTGCTGCTCCTGCACCCCGCCATCAGCTGCTGGAGGCTTCTGTTCCTCCACCCCGCCATCAGCAGCTGGAGGCTGGCTGCTGGAGGCCGGCTGCTGCTCCTCCACCCCGCCATCAGCTGCTGGAGGCTGGCTGCTGCTCCTGCACCCCGCCATCAGCTGCTGGAGGCTGGCTGCTGCTCCTCCACCCCACCATGACCTGCTGGAGGCTGGCTGCAGCTCCTACACCCCGCCATCAGCTGCTGGAGGCTGCCTGCAGCTCCTGCACCCCGCCATCAGCTGCTGGAGGCTGCCTGCAGCTCCTGCACTCCGCCATCAGCTGCTGGAGGCTGGCTGCAGCTCCTCCACCCCGCCATCAGCTGCTGGAGGCTGGCTTCTGCTCCTCCACCCCGCCACCAGCTGCTGGAGGCTGGCTGCTGCTCCTGCTCCCCGCCATCAGCTGCTGGAGGCTTCTGTTCCTCCACCCCGCCATCAGCAGCTGGAGGCTGGCTGCTGGAGGCTGGCTGCTGGAGGCTGGCTGCTGCTCCTCCACCCCGCCATCACCAGCTGGAGGCTGGCTGCTGCTCCTCCACCCCGCCATCACCAGCTGGAGGCTGGCTGCAGCTCCTGCACCCCGCCATCAGCTGCTGGAGGCTGCCTGGAGCTCCTGCACCCCGCCATCAGCTGCTGGAGGCTTCTGTTCCTCCACCCCGCCATCAGCAGCTGGAGGCTGGCTGCTGGAGGCTGGCTGCTGCTCCTCCACCCCGCCATCAGCTGCTAGAGGCTGGCTGCTGCTCCTCCACCCCACCATGACCTGCTGGAGGCTGCCTGCAGCTCCTGCACTCCGCCATCAGCTGCTGGAGGCTGGCTGCAGCTCCTCCACCCCGCCATCAGCTGCTGGAGGCTGGCTTCTGCTCCTCCACCCCGCCATCAGCTGCTGGAGGCTGGCTGCTGCTCCTGCACCCCGCCATCAGCTGCTGGAGGCTTCTGTTCCTCCACCCCGCCATCAGCAGCTGGAGGCTGGCTGCTGGAGGCTGGCTGCTGCTCCTCCACCCCGCCATCACCAGCTGGAGGCTGGCTGCAGCTCCTGCACCCCGCCATCAGCTGCTGGAGGCTGCCTGGAGCTCCTGCACCCCGCCATCAGCTGCTGGAGGCTTCTGTTCCTCCACCCCGCCATCAGCAGCTGGAGGCTGGCTGCTCCTCCTCCACCCCGCCATCACCAGCTGGAGGCTGGCTGCAGCTCCTGCACCCCGCCATCAGCTGCTGGAGGCTGCCTGCAGCTCCTGCACCCCGCCATCAGCTGCTGGAGGCTGGCTAGTGCTCCTGCACCCCGCCATCATCTGCTGGAGGCTGGCTGCAGCTCCTCCACCCCGCCATCAGCTGCTGGAGGCTGGCTTCTGCTCCTCCACCCCGCCATCAGCTGCTGGAGGCTGGCTGCTGCTCCTGCACCCCGCCATCAGCTGCTGGAGGCTTCTGTTCCTCCACCCCGCCATCAGCAGCTGGAGGCTGGCTGCTGGAGGCTGGCTGCTGCTCCTCCACCCCGCCATCACCAGCTGGAGGCTGGCTGCAGCTCCTGCACCCCGCCATCAGCTGCTGGAGGCTGGCTTCTGCTCCTCCACCCCGGCACCAGCTGCTGGAGGCTTGCTGCTGCTCCTCCACCCCGCCATCAGCTGCTGGAGGCTGGCTGCTGCTCCTGCACCCCGCCATCAGCTGCTGGAGGCTGGCTGCTGCTCCTCCACCCCACCATGACCTGCTGGAGGCTGGCTGCAGCTCCTGCACCCCGCCATCAGCTGCTGGAGGCTGGCTGCAGCTCCTCCACCCCGCCATCAGCTGCTGGAGGCTGGCTGCTGCTCCTGCACCCCGCCATCAGCTGCTGGAGGCTGGCTGCTGCTCCTCCACCCCACCATGACCTGCTGGAGGCTGGCTGCAGCTCCTCCACCCCGCCATCAGCTGCTGGAGGCTGCCTGCAGCTCCTGCACTCCGCCATCAGCTGCTGGAGGCTGGCTGCAGCTCCTCCACCCCGCCATCAGCTGCTAGAGGCTGGCTTCTGCTCCTCCACCCCGCCACCAGCTGCTGGAGGCTGGCTGCTGTTCCTGCACCCCGCCATCAGCTGCTGGAGGCTTCTGTTCCTCCACCCCGCCATCAGCAGCTGGAGGCTGGCTGCTGGAGGCTGGCTGCTGCTCCTCCACCCCGCCATCACCAGCTGGAGGCTGGCTGCTGCTCCTCCACCCCGCCATCACCAGCTGGAGGCTGGCTGCAGCTCCTGCACCCCGCCATCAGCTGCTGGAGGCTGCCTGGAGCTACTGCACCCCGCCATCAGCTGCTGGAGGCTTCTGTTCCTCCACCCCGCCATCAGCAGCTGGAGGCTGGCTGCTGGAGGCTGGCTGCTGCTCCTCCACCCCGCCATCACCAGCTGGAGGCTGGCTGCAGCTCCCGCACCCCGCCATCAGATGCTGGAGGCTGCCTGCAGCTCCTGCACCCCGCCATCAGCTGCTGGAGGCTGCCTGCAGCTCTTGCTCCCCGCCATCAGCTGCTGGAGGCTGGCTGCAGCTCCTCCACCCCGCCATCAGCTGCTGGAGGCTGGCTTCTGCTCCTCCACCCCGCCATCAGCTGCTGGAGGCTGGCTGCTGCTCCTGCACCCCGCCATCAGCTGCTGGAGGCTTCTGTTCCTCCACCACGCCATCAGCAGCTGGAGGCTGGCTGCTGCTCCTCCACCCCGCCATCACCAGCTGGAGGCTGGCTGCAGCTCCTGCACCCCGCCATCAGCTGCTGGAGGCTGCCTGGAGCTCCTGCACCCCGCCATCAGCTGCTGGAGGCTTCTGTTCCTCCACCCCGCCATCAGCAGCTGGAGGCTGGCTGCTGGAGGCTGGCTGCTGCTCCTCCACCCCGCCATCACCAGCTGGAGGCTGGCTGCAGCTCCTGCACCCCGCCATCAGCTGCTGGAGGCTGCCTGCAGCTCCTGCACCCCGCCATCAGCTGCTGGAGGCTGGCTAGTGCTCCTGCACCCCGCCATCAGCTGCTGGAGGCTGGCTGCTGCTCCTTCACCCCACCATGACCTGCTGGAGGCTGGCTGCAGCTCCTCCACCCCGCCATCAGCTGCTGGAGGCTGCCTGCAGCTCCTGCACCCCGCCATCAGCTGCTGGAGGCTGCCTGCAGCTCCTGCACCCCGCCATCAGCTGCTGGAGGCTGGCTGCAGCTCCTCCACCCCGCCATCAGCTGCTGGAGGCTGGCTTCTGCTCCTCCACCCCGCCACCAGCTGCTGGAGGCTGGCTGCTGCTCCTGCACCCCGCCATCAGCTGCTGGAGGCTTCTGTTCCTCCACCCCGCCATCAGCAGCTGGAGGCTGGCTGCTGGAGGCTGGCTGCTGCTCCTCCACCCCGCCATCACCAGCTGGAGGCTGGCTGCAAATCCTGCACCCCGACATCAGCTGCTGGAGGCTGGCTGCAGCTCCTGCACCCCGCCATCAGCTGCTGGAGGCTTCTGTTCCTCCACCCCGCCATCACAGCTGGAGGCTGGCTGCTGCTCCTCCACCCCGCCATCAGCTGCTGGAGGCTGCCTGCAGCTCCTGCACCCCGCCATCAGCTGCTGGAGGCTGGCTGCTGCTCCTGCACCCCGCCATCAGCTGCTGGAGGCTGGCTGCAGCTCCTCCACCCCGCCATCAGCTGCTGGAGGCTGGCTTCTGCTCCTCCACACCGCCATCAGCTGCTGGAGGCTGGCTGCTGCTCCTGCACCCCGCCATCAGCTGCTGGAGGCTGGCTGCTGCTCCTCCACCCCACCATGACCTGCTGGAGGCTGGCTGCAGCTCCTCCACCCCGCCATCAGCTGCTGGAGGCTGCCTGCAGCTCCTGCACCCCGCCATCAGCTGCTGGAGGCTGCCTGCAGCTCCTGCACCCCGCCATCAGCTGCTGGAGGCTGGCTGCAGCTCCTCCACCCCGCCATCAGCTGCTGGAGGCTGGCTTCTGCTCCTCCACACCGCCATCAGCTGCTGGAGGCTGGCTGCTGCTCCTGCACCCCGCCATCAGCTGCTGGAGGCTTCTGTTAATCCACCGCGCCATCAGCAGCTGGAGGCTGGCTGCTGGAGGCTGGCTGCTGCTCCTCCACCCCGCCATCACCAGCTGGAGGCTGGCTGCAGCTCCTGCACCCCGCAATCAGCTGCTGGAGGCTGCCTGCAGCTCCTGCACCCCGCCATCAGCTGCTGGAGGCTGGCTGCTGCTCCTGCACCCCGCCATCAGCTGCTGGAGGCTGGCTGCTGCTCCTCCACCCCACCATGACCTGCTGGAGGCTAGCTGCAGCCCCTCCACCCCGCCATCCGCTGCTGGAGTCTGGCTTCTGCTCCTCCACCCCGCCACCAGCTGCTGGAGGCTGGCTGCTGCTCCTGCACCCCGCCATCAGCTGCTGGAGGCTGGCTGCAGCTCCTCCACCCCGTCATCCGCTGCTGGAGGCTGGCTTCTGCTCCTCCACCCCGCCACCAGCTGCTGGAGGCTGGCTGCTGCTCCTGCACCCCGCCATCAGCTGCTGGAGGCTTCTGTTCCTCCACCCCGCCATCAGCAGCTTGAGGCTGGCTGCTGGAGGCTGGCTGCTGCTCCTCCACCCCGCCATCACCAGCTGGAGGCTGGCTGCAGCTCCTGCACCCCGCCTTTAGCTGCTGGAGGCTGCCTGGAGCTCCTGCACCCCGCCATCAGCTGCTGGAGGCTTCTGTTCCTCCACCCCGCCATCAGCAGCTTGAGGCTGGCTGCTGGAGGCTGGCTGCTGCTCCTCCACCCCGCCATCACCAGCTGGAGGCTGGCTGCAGCTCCTGCACCCCGCCATCAGCTGCTGGAGGCTGCCTGCGGCTCCTGCACCCCGCCATCAGCTGCTGGAGGCTGGCTGCTGCTCCTGCACCCCGCCATCAGCTGCTGGAGGCTGGCTGCTGCTCCTCCACCCCACCATGACCTGCTGGAGGCTGGCTGCTGCTCCTCCACCCCACCATGACCTGCTGGAGGCTGGCTGCTGCTCCTCCACCCCACCATGACCTGCTGGAGGCTGGCTGCAGCTCCTCCACCCCGCCATCAGCTGCTGGAGGCTGCCTGGAGCTCCTGCACCCCGCCATCAGCTGCTGGAGGCTTCTCTTCCTCCACCCCGCCATCACCAGCTGGAGGCTGGCTGCAGCTCCTGCACCCCGCCATCAGCTGCTGGAGGCTGCCTGCTGCTCCTGCACCCCGCCATCAGCTGCTGGAGGCTAGCTGCAGCTCCTCCACCCCGCCATCCGCTGCTGGAGGCTGGCTTCTGCTCCTCCACCCCGCCACCAGCTGCTGGAGGCTGGCTGCTGCTCCGGCACCCCGCCATCAGCTGCTGGAGGCTTCTGTTCCTCCACCCCGCCATCAGCAGCTGGAGGCTGGCTGCTGCTCCTCCACCCCGCCATCACCAGCTGGAGGTTGGCTGCAGCTCCTGCACCCCGCCATCAGCTGCTGGAGGCTGGCTGCTGCTCCTCCACCCCACCATGACCTGCTGGAGGCTGGCTGCAGCTCCTCCACCCCGCCATCAGCTGCTGGAGGCTGCCTGCAGCTCCTGCACCCCACCATCAGCTGCTGGAGGCTGCCTGCAGCTCCTGCACCCCGCCATCAGCTGCTGGAGGCTGGCTGCAGCTCCTGCACCCCGCCATCAGCTGTTGGAGGCTGGCTGCAGCTCCTCCACCCCGCCACCAGCTGCTGGAGGCTGCCTGCAGCTCCTGCACCCCGCCATCAGCTGCTGGAGGCCGGCTGCAGCTCCTCCACCCCGCCACCAGCTGCTGGAGGCTGCCTGCAGCTCCTCCACCCCTTCATCAGCTGCTGGAGGCTGCCTGCAGCTCCTGCACCCCTTCATCAGCTGCTGGAGGCTGGCTGCAGCTCCTCCACCCTGCCATCAGCTGCTGGAGGCTTCTGTTCCTCCACCCCACCATCGGCAGCTGGAGGCTGGCTGCTGGAGGCTGGCTGCTGCTCCTGCACCCCGCCATCAGCTGCTGGAGGCTGGCTGCAGCTCCTCCACCCCGCCATCAGCTGCTGAAGGCTGCCTGCAGCTCCTGCACCCCGCCATCAGCTGCTGGAGGCTGCCTGCAGCTCCTGACCCCCGCCATCAGCTGCTGGAGGCTGGCTGCTGCTCCTGCACCCCGCCATCAGCTGCTGGAGGCTGGCTGCTGCTCCTCCACCCCGCCATCAGCTGCTGGAGGCTTCTGTTCCTCCACCCCGCCATCAGCTCCTGGAGGCTGCCTGGAGCTCCTCCACCCCGCCATCCGCTGCTGGAGGCTGGCTTCTGCTCCTCCACCCCGCCACCAGCTGCTGGAGGCTGGTTGCTGCTCCTGCACCCCGCCATCAGCTGCTGGAGGCTTCTGTTCCTCCACCCCGCCATCAGCAGCTGGAGGCTGGCTGCTGGAGGCTGGCTGCTGCTCCTCCACCCCGCCATCACCAGCTGGAGGCTGGCTGCAGCTCCTGCACCCCGCCATCAGCTGCTGGAGGCTGCCTGGAGCTCCTGCACCCCGCCATCAGCTGCTGGAGGCTTCTGTTCCTCCACCCCGCCATCAGCAGCTGGAGGCTGGCTGCTGGAGGCTGGCTGCTGCTCCTCCACCCCGCCATCACCAGCTGGAGGCTGCCTGCAGCTCCTGCACCCCGCCATCAGCTGCTGGAGGCTACCTGCAGCTCCTCCACCCCGCCATCAGCTGCTGGAGGCTGCCTGCAGCTCCTGCACCCCGCCATCAGCTGCTGGTGGCTGCCTGCAGCTCCTGCACCCCGCCATCAGCTGCTGGAGGCTGGTGCAGCTCCTCCACCCCGCCATCAGCTGCTGGAGGCTGGCTTCTGCTCCTCCACCCCGCCACCAGCTGCTGGAGGCTGGCTGATGCTCCTGCACCCCGCCATCAGCTGCTGGAGGCTTCTGTTCCTCCACCCCGCCATCAGCATCTGGAGGCTGGCTGCTGGAGGCTGGCTGCTGCTCCTCCACCCCGCCATCACCAGCTGGAGGCTGGCTGCAGCTCCTGCACCCCGCCATCAGCTGCTGGAGGCTGCCTGGAGCTCCTGCACCCCGCCATCAGCTGCTGGAGGCTTCTGTTCCTCCACCCCGCCATCAGCAGCTGGAGGCTGGCTGCTGGAGGCTGGCTGCTGCTCCTCCACCCCGCCATCACCAGCTGGAGGCTGGCTGCAGCTCCTGCACCCCGCCATCAGCTGCTGGAGGCTGCCTGCAGCTCCTGCACCTCGCCATCAGCTGCTGGAGGCTGGCTGCTGCTCCTGCACCCCGCCATCAGCTGCTGGAGGCTGGCTGCTGCTCCTCCACCCCACCATCAGCTGCTGGAGGCTGCCTGCAGCTCCTGCACCCCGCCATCAGCTGCTGGAGGCTGCCTGCAGCTCCTGCACCCCGCCATCAGCTGCTGGAGACTGGCTGCAGCTCCTCCACCCCGCCATCAGCTGCTGGAGGCTGGCTTCTGCTCCTCCACCCCGCCATCAGCTGCTGGAGGCTTCTGTTCCTCCACCCCGCCATCACCAGCTGGAGGTTGGCTGCAGCTCCTGCACCCCGCCATCAGCTGCTGGAGGCTGGCTGCTGCTCCTCCACCCCACCATGACCTGCTGGAGGCTGGCTGCAGCTCCTCCACCCCGCCATCAGCTGCTGGAGGCTGCCTGCAGCTCCTGCACCCCGCCATCAGCTGCTGGAGGCTGCCTGCAGCTCCTGCACCCCGCCATCAGCTGCTGGAGGCTGGCTGCAGCTCCTGCACCCCGCCATCAGCTGTTGGAGGCTGGCTGCAGCTCCTCCACCCCGCCACCAGCTGCTGGAGGCTGCCTGCAGCTCCTGCACCCCGCCATCAGCTGCTGGAGGCCGGCTGCAGCTCCTCCACCCCGCCACCAGCTGCTGGAGGCTGCCTGCAGCTCCTCCACCCCTTCATCAGCTGCTGGAGGCTGCCTGCAGCTCCTGCACCCCTTCATCAGCTGCTGGAGGCTGGCTGCAGCTCCTCCACCCTGCCATCAGCTGCTGGAGGCTTCTGTTCCTCCACCCCGCCATTGGCAGCTGGAGGCTGGCTGCTGGAGGCTTCTGTTCCTCCACCCCGCCATCACCAGCTGGAGGCTGGCTGCAACTCCTGCACCCCGCCATCAGCTGCTGGAGGCTGGCTGCAGCTCCTCCACCCCGCCATCAGCTGCTGGAGGCTGCCTGCAGCTCCTGCACCCCGCCATCAGCTGCTGGTGGCTGCCTGCAGCTCCTGCACCCCGCCATCAGCTGCTGGAGGCTGGTGCAGCTCCTCCACCCCGCCATCAGCTGCTGGAGGCTGGCTTCTGCTCCTCCACCCCGCCACCAGCTGCTGGAGGCTGGCTGCTGCTCCTGCACCCCGCCATCAGCTGCTGGAGGCTTCTGTTCCTCCACCCCGCCATCAGCATCTGGAGGCTGGCTGCTGGAGGCTGGCTGCTGCTCCTCCACCCCGCCATCACCAGCTGGAGGCTGGCTGCAGCTCCTGCACCCCGCCATCAGCTGCTGGAGGCTGCCTGGAGCTCCTGCACCCCGCCATCAGCTGCTGGAGGCTTCTGTTCCTCCACCCCGCCATCAGCAGCTGGAGGCTGGCTGCTGGAGGCTGGCTGCTGCTCCTCCACCCCGCCATCACCAGCTGGAGGCTGGCTGCAGCTCCTGCACCCCGCCATCAGCTGCTGGAGGCTGCCTGCAGCTCCTGACCCCCGCCATCAGCTGCTGGAGGCTGGCTGCTGCTCCTGCACCCCGCCATCAGCTGCTGGAGGCTGGCTGCTGCTCCTCCACCCCACCATGACCTGCTGGAGGCTGGCTGCAGCTCCTCCACCCCGCCATCAGCTGCTGGAGGCTTCTGTTCCTCCACCCCGCCATCAGCTGCTGGAGGCTGCCTGGAGCTCCTCCACCCCGCCATCCGCTGCTGGAGGCTGGCTTCTGCTCCTCCACCCCGCCACCAGCTGCTGGAGGCTGGTTGCTGCTCCTGCACCCCGCCATCAGCTGCTGGAGGCTTCTGTTCCTCCACCCCGCCATCAGCAGCTGGAGGCTGGCTGCTGGAGGCTGGCTGCTGCTCCTCCACCCCGCCATCACCAGCTGGAGGCTGGCTGCAGCTCCTGCACCCCGCCATCAGCTGCTGGAGGCTGCCTGGAGCTCCTGCACCCCGCCATCAGCTGCTGGAGGCTTCTGTTCCTCCACCCCGCCATCAGCAGCTGGAGGCTGGCTGCTGGAGGCTGGCTGCTGCTCCTCCACCCCGCCATCACCAGCTGGAGGCTGGCTGCAGCTCCTGCACCCCTTCATCAGCTGCTGGAGGCTGGCTGCAGCTCCTCCACCCTGCCATCAGCTGCTGGAGGCTTCTGTTCCTCCACCCCGCCATCGGCAGCTGGAGGCTGGCTGCTGGAGGCTGGCTGCTGCTCCTCCACCCCGCCATCACCAGCTGGAGGCTGGCTGCAACTCCTGCACCCCGCCATCAGCTGCTGGAGGCTGGCTGCAGCTCCTCCACCCCGCCATCAGCTGCTGGAGGCTGCCTGCAGCTCCTGCACCCCGCCATCAGCTGCTGGTGGCTGCCTGCAGCTCCTGCACCCCGCCATCAGCTGCTGGAGGCTGGTGCAGCTCCTCCACCCCGCCATCAGCTGCTGGAGGCTGGCTTCTGCTCCTCCACCCCGCCACCAGCTGCTGGAGGCTGGCTGCTGCTCCTGCACCCCACCATCAGCTGCTGGAGGCTTCTGTTCCTCCACCCCGCCATCAGCATCTGGAGGCTGGCTGCTGGAGGCTGGCTGCTGCTCCTCCACCCCGCCATCACCAGCTGGAGGCTGGCTGCAGCTCCTGCACCCCGCCATCAGCTGCTGGAGGCTGCCTGCAGCTCCTGACCCCCGCCATCAGCTGCTGGAGACTGGCTGCTGCTCCTGCACCCCGCCATCAGCTGCTGGAGGCTGGCTGCTGCTCCTCCACCCCACCATGACCTGCTGGAGGCTGGCTGCAGCTCCTCCACCCCGCCATCAGCTGCTGGAGGCTTCTGTTCCTCCACCCCGCCATCAGCTGCTGGAGGCTGCCTGGAGCTCCTCCACCCCGCCATCCGCTGCTGGAGGCTGGCTTCTGCTCCTCCACCCCGCCACCAGCTGCTGGAGGCTGGTTGCTGCTCCTGCACCCCGCCATCAGCTGCTGGAGGCTTCTGTTCCTCCACCCCGCCATCAGCAGCTGGAGGCTGGCTGCTGGAGGCTGGCTGCTGCTCCTCCACCCCGCCATCACCAGCTGGAGGCTGGCTGCAGCTCCTGCACCCCGCCATCAGCTGCTGGAGGCTGCCTGGAGCTCCTGCACCCGCCATCAGCTGCTGGAGGCTTCTGTTCCTCCACCCCGCCATCAGCAGCTGGAGGCTGGCTGCTGGAGGCTGGCTGCTGCTCCTCCACCCCGCCATCACCAGCTGGAGGCTGCCTGCAGCTCCTGCACCCCGCCATCAGCTGCTGGAGGCTACCTGCAGCTCCTCCACCCCGCCATCAGCTGCTGGAGGCTGCCTGCAGCTCCTGCACCCCGCCATCAGCTGCTGGTGGCTGCCTGCAGCTCCTGCACCCCGCCATCAGCTGCTGGAGGCTGGTGCAGCTCCTCCACCCCGCCATCAGCTGCTGGAGGCTGGATTCTGCTCCTCCACCCCGCCACCAGCTGCTGGAGGCTGGCTGCTGCTCCTGCACCCCGCCATCAGCTGCTGGAGGCTTCTGTTCCTCCACCCCGCCATCAGCAGCTGGAGGCTGGCTGCTGGAGGCTGGCTGCTGCTCCTCCACCCCGCCATCACCAGCTGGAGGCTGGCTGCAGCTCCTGCACCCCGCCATCAGCTTCTGGAGGCTGCCTGCAGCTCCTGCACCCCGCCATCAGCTGCTGGAGGCTGGCTGCTGCTCCTGCACCCCGCCATCAGCTGCTGGAGGCTGGCTGCTGCTCCTCCACCCCACCATGACCTGCTGTAGGCTGGCTGCAGCTCCTCCACCCCGCCATCAGCTGCTGGAGGCTGCCTGCAGCTCCTGCACCCCGCCATCAGCTGCTGGAGGCTGCCTGCAGCTCCTGCACACCGCCATCAGCTGCTGGAGACTGGCTGCAGCTCCTCCACCCCGCCATCCGCTGCTGGAGGCTGGCTTCTGCTCCTGCACCCCGCCATCAGCTGCTGGAGGCTTCTGTTCCTCCACCCCGCCATCAGCAGCTGGAGGCTGGCTGCTGGAGGCTGGCTGCTGCTCCTCCACCCCGCCATCACCAGCTGGAGGCTGGCTGCAGCTCCTGCACCCCGCCATCAGCTGCTGGAGGCTGCCTGGAGCTCCTGCACCCCGCCATCAGCTGCTGGAGGCTTCTGTTCCTCCACCCCGCCATCAGCAGCTGGAGGCTGGCTGCTGCTCCTCCACCCCGCCATCAGCTGCTGGAGGCTGGCTGCTGCTCCTGCACCCCGCCATCAGCTGTTGGAGGCTTCTGTTCCTCCACCCCGCCATCAGCAGCTGGAGGTTGGCTGCTGCTCCTCCACCCCGCCATCAGCTGCTGGAGGCTGGCTGCTGCTCCTGCACCCCGCCATCAGCTGTTGGAGGCTTCTGTTCCTCCACCCCGCCATCAGCAGCTGGAGGCTGGCTGCTGCTCCTCCACCCCGCCATCAGCTGCTGGAGGCTGCCTGCAGCTCCTGCACCCCGCCATCAGCTGCTGGAGGCTGCCTGCAGCTCATGCACCCCGCCATCAGCTGCTGGAGGCTTCTGTTCCTCCACCCCGCCATCAGCAGCTGGAGGCTGGCTGCTGGAGGCTGGCTGCTGCTCCTCCACCCCGCCATCACCAGCTGGAGGCTGGCTGCAGCTCCTCCACCCCACCATGACCTGCTGGAGGCTGGCTGCAGCTCCTGCACCCCGCCATCAGATGCTGGAGGCTGCCTGCAGCTCCTGAACCCCGCCATCAGCTGCTGGAGGCTGGCTGCTGCTCCTGCACCCCGCCATCAGCTGCTAGAGGCTGGCTGCTGCTCCTCCACCCCACCATGACCTGCTGGAGGCTGGCTGCAGCTCCTCTACCCCGCCATCAGCTGCTGGAGGCTGCCTGCAGCTCCTGCACCCCGCCATCAGCTGCTGGAGGCTGCCTGCAGCTCTTGCTCCCCGCCATCAGCTGCTGGAGGCTGGCTGCAGCTCCTCCGCCCCGCCATCAGCTGCTGGAGGCTGGCTTCTGCTCCTCCACCCCGCCATCAGCTGCTGGAGGCTGGCTGCTGCTCCTGCACCCCGCCATCAGCTGCTGGAGGCTTCTGTTCCTCCACCCCGCCATCAGCAGCTGGAGGCTGGCTGCTGGAGGCTGGCTGCTGCTCCTCCACCCCGCCATCACCAGCTGGAGGCTGGCTGCAGCTCCTGCACCCCGCCATCAGCTGCTGGAGGCTGCCTGGAGCTCCTGCACCCCGCCATCAGCTGCTGGAGGCTTCTGTTCCTCCACCCCGCCATCAGCAGCTGGAGGCTGGCTGCTGGAGGCTGGCTGCTCCTCCTCCACCCCGCCATCACCAGCTGGAGGCTGGCTGCAGCTCCTGCACCCCGCCATCAGCTGCTGGAGGCTGCCTGCAGCTCCTGCACCCCGCCATCAGCTGCTGGAGGCTGGCTGCAGCTCCTCCACCCCGCCATCAGCTGCTGGAGGCTGGCTTCTGCTCCTCCACCCCGCCATCAGCTGCTGGAGGCTGGCTGCTGCTCCTGCACCCCGCCATCAGCAGCTGGAGGCTGGCTGCTGGAGGCTGGCTGCTGCTCCTCCACCCCGCCATCACCAGCTGGAGGCTGGCTGCAGCTCCTGCACCCTGCCATCAGCTGCTGGAGGCTGGCTTCTGCTCCTCCACCCCGCCACCAGCTGCTGGAGGCTTGCTGCTGCTCCTCCACCCCGCCATCAGCTGCTGGAGGCTGGCTGCTGCTCCTGCACCCCGCCATCAGCTGCTGGAGGCTGGCTGCTGCTCCTCCACCCCACCATGACCTGCTGGAGGCTGGCTGCAGCTCCTGCACCCCGCCATCAGCTGCTGGAGGCTGGCTGCAGCTCCTCCACCCCGCCATCAGCTGCTGGAGGCTGGCTTCTGCTCCTCCAACCCGCCACCAGCTGCTGGAGGCTTGCTGCTGCTCCTGCACCCCGCCATCAGCTGCTGGAGGCTTCTGTTCCTCCACCCCGCCATCAGCAGCTGGAGGCTGGCTGCTGGAGGCCGGCTGCTGCTCCTCCACCCCGCCATCAGCTGCTGGAGGCTGGCTGCTGCTCCTGCACCCCACCATGACCTGCTGGAGGCTGGCTGCAGCTCCTCCACCCCGCCATCAGCTGCTGGAGGCTGCCTGCAGCTCCTGCACTCCGCCATCAGCTGCTGGAGGCTGCCTGCAGCTCCTCCACCCCGCCATCAGCTGCTGGAGGCTGGCTTCTGCTCCTGC
This sequence comes from Nothobranchius furzeri, assembly GCF_043380555.1. NCBI lineage: Eukaryota > Metazoa > Chordata > Actinopteri > Cyprinodontiformes > Nothobranchiidae > Nothobranchius > Nothobranchius furzeri. The sequence continues at coordinate 2,819,297 of NW_027223039.1, forward strand.
ACTCCGCCATCAGCTGCTGGAGGCTGCCTGCAGCTCCTCCACCCCGCCATCAGCTGCTGGAGGCTGGCTTCTGCTCCTCCACCCCGCCATCAGCTGCTGGAGGCTTCTGTTCCTCCACCCCGCCATCAGCAGCTGGAGGCTGGCTGCTGCTCCTCCACCCCGCCATCACCAGCTGGAGGCTGGCTGCAGCTCCTGCACCCCGCCATCAGCTGCTGGAGGCTGGCTGCTGCTCCTCCACCCCGCCATCACCAGCTGGAGGCTGGCTGCAGCTCCTGCACCCCGCCATCAGCTGCTGGAGGCTGCCTGGAGCTCCTGCACCCCGCCATCAGCTGCTGAAGGCTTCTGTTCCTCCACCCCGCCATCAGCAGCTGGAGGCTGGCTTCTGCTCCTCCACCCCGCCACCAGCTGCTGGAGGCTGCCTGCAGCTCCTGCACTCCGCCATCAGCTGCTGGAGGCTGCCTGCAGCTCCTCCACCCCGCCATCAGCTGCTGGAGGCTGGCTTCTGCTCCTCCACCCCGCCATCAGCTGCTGGAGGCTTCTGTTCCTCCACCCCGCCATCAGCAGCTGGAGGCTGGCTGCTGCTCCTCCACCCCGCCATCACCAGCTGGAGGCTGGCTGCAGCTCCTGCACCCCGCCATCAGCTGCTGGAGGCTGGCTGCTGCTCCTCCACCCCGCCATCACCAGCTGGAGGCTGGCTGCTGCTCCTCCACCCCGCCATCACCAGCTGGAGGCTGGCTGCAGCTCCTGCACCCCGCCATCAGCTGCTGGAGGCTGCCTGGAGCTCCTGCACCCCGCCATCAGCTGCTGAAGGCTTCTGTTCCTCCACCCCGCCATCAGCAGCTGGAGGCTGGCTGCTGGAGGCTGGCTGCTGCTCCTCCACCCCGCCATCACCAGCTGGAGGCTGGCTGCAGCTCCCGCACCCCGCCATCAGATGCTGGAGGCTGCCTGCAGCTCCTGCACCCCGCCATCAGCTGCTGGAGGCTGCCTGCAGCTCTTGCTCCCCGCCATCAGCTGCTGGAGGCTGGCTGCTGCTCCTTCACCCCACCATGACCTGCTGGAGGCTGGCTGCAGCTCCTCCACCCCGCCATCAGCTGCTGGAGGCTGCCTGCAGCTCCTGCACCCCGCCATCAGCTGCTGGAGGCTGGCTGCAGCTCCTCCACCCCGCCATCAGCTGCTGGAGGCTGGCTTCTGCTCCTCCACCCCGCCACCATCTGCTGGAGGCTTCTGTTCCTCCACCCCGCCATCAGCAGCTGGAGGCTGGCTGCTGGAGGCTGGCTGCTGCTCCTCCACCCCGCCATCACCAGCTGGAGGCTGGCTGCAGCTCCTGCACCCCGCCATCAGCTGCTGGAGGCTGCCTGGAGCTCCTGCACCCCGCCATCAGCTGCTGAAGGCTTCTGTTCCTCCACCCCGCCATCAGCAGCTGGAGGCTGGCTGCTGGAGGCTGGCTGCTGCTCCTCCACCCCGCCATCACCAGCTGGAGGCTGGCTGCAGCTCCTGCACCCCGCCATCAGCTGCTGGAGGCTGCCTGCAGCTCCTGCACCCCGCCATCAGCTGCTGGAGGCTGGCTGCTGCTCCTGCACCCCGCCATCAGCTGCTGGAGGCTGGCTGCTTCTCCTCCACCCCACCATGACCTGCTGGAGGCTGGCTGCACCTCCTCCACCCCGCCATCAGCTGCTGGAGGCTGCCTGAAGCTCCTGCACCCCGCCATCAGCTGCTGGAGGCTGTCTGCAGCTCCTGCACCCCGCCATCAGCTGCTGGAGGCTGGCTGCAGCTCCTCCACCCCGCCATCAGCTGCTGGAGGCTGGCTTCTACTCCTCCACCCCGCCACCAGCTGCTGGAGGCTGGCTGCTACTCCTGCACCCCGCCATCAGCTGCTGGAGGCTTCTGTTCCTCCACCCCGCCATCAGCAAGTGGAGGCTGGCTGCTGGAGGCTGGCTGCTGCTCCTCCACCCCGCCATCACCAGCTGGAGGCTGGCTGCAGCTCCTGAACCCCGCCATCAGCTGCTGGAGGCTTCTGTTCCTCCACCCCGCCATCAGCAGCTGGAGGCTGGCTGCTGCTCCTCCACCCCGCCATCACCAGCTGGAGGCTGCCTGCTGCTCCTGCACCCCGCCATCAGCTGCTGGAGGCTGCCTGCTGCTCCTGCACCCCGCCATCAGCTGCTGGAGGCTGGCTGCTGCTCCTCCGCCCCACCATGACCTGCTGGAGGCTGGCTGCAGCTCCTCCACCCCACCATCAGCTGCTGGAGGCTGCCTGCAGCTCCTGCACCCCGCCATCAGCTGCTGGAGGCTGCCTGCAGCTCCTGCACCCCGCCATCAGCTGCTGGAGGCTGGCTGCAGCTCCTCCACCCCGCCATCAGCTGCTGGAGGCTGGCTTCTGCTCCTCCACCCCGCCACCAGCTGCTGGAGGCTGGCTGCTGCTCCTGCACCCCGCCATCAGCAGCTGGAGGCTGGCTTCTGGAGGCTGGCTGCTGCTCCTCCACCCCGCCATCACCAGCTGGAGGCTGGCTGCAGCTCCTGCACCCCGCCATCAGCTGCTGGAGGCTGGCTGCAGCTCCTCCACCCCGCCATCAGCTGCTGGAGGCTGGTTTCTGCTCCTCCACCCCGCCACCAGCTGTTGGAGGCTGGCTGCTGCTCCTGCACCCCGCCATCAGCTGCTGGAGGCTTCTGTTCCTCCACCCCGCCATCAGCAGCTGGAGGCTGGCTGCTGGAGGCTGGCTGCTGCTCCTCCACCCCGCCATCACCAGCTGGAGGCTGGCTGCAGCTCCTGCACCCCGCCATCAGCTGCTGGAGGCTGCCTGCTGCTCCTGCACCCCGCCATCAGCTGCTGGAGGCTGGCTGCTGCTCCTGCACCCCGCCATAAGCTGCTGGAGGCTGGCTGCTGCTCCTCCACCCCACCATGACCTGCTGGAGGCTGGCTGCAGCTCCTCCACCCCGCCATCAGCTGCTGGAGGCTGCCTGCAGCTCCTGCACCCCGCCATCAGCTGCTGGAGGCTGCCTGCAGCTCCTGCACCCCGCCATCAGCTGCTGGAGGCTGGCTGCAGCTCCTCCACCCCGCCATCAGCTGCTGGAGGCTGGCTTCTGCTCCTCCACCCCGCCACCAGCTGCTGGAGGCTGGCTGCTGCTCCTGCACCCCGCCATCAGCTGCTGGAGGCTTCTGTTCCTCCACCCCGCCATCAGCAGCTGGAGGCTGGCTGCTGCTCCTCCACCCCGCCATCACCAGCTGGAGGCTGGCTGCAGCTCCTGCACCCCGCCATCAGCTGCTGGAGGCTTCTGTTCCTCCACCCCGCCATCAGCAGCTGGAGGCTGGCTGCTAGAGGCTGGCTGCTGCTCCTCCACCCCGCCATCACCAGCTGGAGGCTGGCTGCAGCTCCTGCACCCCGCCATCAGCTGCTGGAGGCTGCCTGGAGCTCCTGCACCCCGCCATCAGCTGCTGGAGGCTTCTGTTCCTCCACCCCGCCATCAGCAGCTGGAGGCTGGCTGCTGGACCCTGGCTGCTGCTCCTCCACCCCGCCATCACCAGCTGGAGGCTGGCTGCAGCTCCTGCACCCCGCCATCAGCTGCTGGAGGCTGCCTGCAACTCCTGCAACCCGCCATCAGCTGCTGGAGGCTGGCTGCTGCTCCTGCACCCCGCCATCAGCTGCTGGAGGCTGGCTGCTGCTCCTCCACCCCACCATGACCTGCTGGAGGCTGGCTGCAGCTCCTCCACCCCGCCATCAGCTGCTGGAGGCTGGCTTCTGCTCCTCCACCCCGCCACCAGCTGCTGGAGGCTGGCTGCTGCTCCTGCACCCCGCCATCAGCTGCTGGAGGCTTCTCTTCCTCCACCCCGCCATCAGCAGCTGGAGGCTGGCTGCTAGAGGCTGGCTGCTGCTCCTCCACCCCGCCATCACCAGCTGGAGGCTGGCTGCAGCTCCTGCACCCCGCCATCAGCTGCTGGAGGCTTCTGTTCCTCCACCCCGCCATCAGCAGCTGGAGGCTGGCTGCTGGACCCTGGCTGCTGCTCCTCCACCCCGCCATCACCAGCTGGAGGCTGGCTGCAGCTCCTGCACCCCGCCATCAGCTGCTGGAGGCTGCCTGCAACTCCTGCAACCCGCCATCAGCTGCTGGAGGCTGGCTGCTGCTCCTGCACCCCGCCATCAGCTGCTGGAGGCTGGCTGCTGCTCCTCCACCCCACCATGACCTTCTGGAGGCTGGCTGCAGCTCCTCCACCCCGCCATCAGCTGCTGGAGGCTGCCTGCAGCTCCTGCACCCCGCCATCAGCTGCTGGAGGCTGGCTGCAGCTCCTCCACCCCGCCATCAGCTGCTGGAGGCTGGCTTCTGCTCCTCCACCCCGCCACCAGCTGCTGGAGGCTGGCTGCTGCTCCTGCACCCCGCCATCAGCTGCTGGAGGCTTCTGTTCCTCCACCCCGCCATCAGCAGCTGGAGGCTGGCTGCTGGAGGCTGGCTGCTGCTCCTCCACCCCGCCATCACCAGCTGGAGGCAGGCTGCTGCTCCTCCACCCCGCCATCACCAGCTGGAGGCTGGCTGCAGCTCCTGCACCCCGCCATCAGCTGCTGGATGCTGGCTGCTTCTCCTCCACCCCACCATGACCTGCTGGACGCTGGCTGCACCTCCTCCACCCCGCCATTAGCTGCTGGAGGCTGCCTGAAGCTCCTGCACCCCGCCATCAGCTGCTGGAGGCTGCCTGCAGCTCCTGCACCCCGCCATCAGCTGCTGGAGGCTGGCTGCAGCTCCTCCACCCTGCCATCAGCTGCTGGAGGCTGCCTGAAGCTCCTGCACCCCGCCATCAGCTGCTGGAGGCTGCCTGCAGCTCCTGCACCCCGTCATCAGCTGCTGGAGGCTTCTGTTCCTCCACCCCGCCATCAGCAGCTGGAGGCTGGCTGCTGGAGGCTGGCTGCTGCTCCTCCACCCCGCCATCACCAGCTGGAGGCTGGCTGCAGCTCCTGAACCCCGCCATCAGCTGCTGGAGGCTTCTGTTCCTCCACCCCGCCATCAGCAGCTGGAGGCTGGCTGCTGCTCCTCCACCCCGCCATCAGCTGCTGGAGGCTGGCTGCAGCTCCTGCACCCCGCCATCAGCTGCTGGAGGCTGCCTGCTGCTCCTGCCCCCCGCCATCAGCTGCTGGAGGCTGGCTGCTGCTCCTCCGCCCCACCATGACCTGCTGGAGGCTGGCTGCAGCTCCTCCACCCCGCCATCAGCTGCTGGAGGCTGCCTGCAGCTCCTCCATCCCGCCATCAGCTGCTGGAGGCTGGCTTCTGCTCCTCCACCCTGCCATCAGCTGCTGGAGGCTTCTGTTCCTCCACCCCGCCATCAGCAGCTGGAGGCTGGCTGCAGCTCCTGCACCCCGCCATCAGCTGCTGGAGGCTGCCTGCAGCTCCTCCACCCCGCCACCAGCTGCTGGAGGCTGGCTGCTGCTCCTGCACCCCGCCATCAGCTGCTGGAGGCTTCTGTTCCTCCACCCCGCCATCAGCAGCTGGAGGCTGGCTGCTGGAGGCTGGCTGCTGCTCCTCCACCCCGCCATCACCAGCTGGAGGCTGGCTGCAGCTCCTGCACCCCGCCATCAGCTGCTGGAGGCTGCCTGCAGCTCCTGCACCCCGCCATCAGCTGCTGGAGGCTGGCTGCTGCTCCTGCACCCCGCCATCAGCTGCTGGAGGCTGGCTGCTGCTCCTCCACCCCAACATGACCTGCTGGAGGCTGGCTGCAGCTCCTCCACCCCGCCATCAGCTGCTGGAGGCTGCCTGCAGCTCCTGCACCCCGCCATCAGCTGCTGGAGGCTGCCTGCAGCTCCTGCACCCCGCCATCAGCTGCTGGAGGCTGGCTGCAGCTCCTCCACCCCGCCATCAGCTGCTGGAGGCTGGCTTCTGCTCCTCCACCCCGCCACCAGCTGCTGGAGGCTGGCTGCTGCTCCTGCACCCCGCCATCAGCTGCTGGAGGCTTCTGTTCCTCCACCCCGCCATCAGCAGCTGGAGGCTGGCTGCTAGAGGCTGGCTGCTGCTCCTCCACCCCGCCGTCACCAGCTGGAGGCTGGCTGCAGCTCCTGCACCCCGCCATCAGCTGCTGGAGGCTGCCTGGAGCTCCTGCACCCCGCCATCAGCTGCTGGAGGCTTCTGTTCCTCCACCCCGCCATCAGCAGCTGGAGGCTGGCTGCTGGACCCTGGCTGCTGCTCCTCCACCCCGCCATCACCAGCTGGAGGCTGGCTGCAGCTCCTGCACCCCGCCATCAGCTGCTGGAGGCTGCCTGCAACTCCTGCACCCCGCCATCAGCTGCTGGAGGCTGGCTGCTGCTCCTCCACCCCACCATGACCTGCTGGAGGCTGGCTGCAGCTCCTCCACCCCGCCATCAGCTGCTGGAGGCTGCCTGCAGCTCCTGCACCCCGCCATCAGCGCCTGGAGGCTGGCTGCAGCTCCTCCACCCCGCCATCAGCTGCTGGAGGCTGGCTGCTGCTCCTGCACCCCGCCATCAGCGCCTGGAGGCTGGCTGCAGCTCCTCCACCCCGCCATCAGCTGCTGGAGGCTGGCTGCTGCTCCTGCACCCCGCCATCAGCTGCTGGAGGCTTCTGTTCCTCCACCCCGCCATCAGCAGCTGGAGGCTGGCTGCTAGAGGCTGGCTGCTGCTCCTCCACCCCGCCGTCACCAGCTGGAGACTGGCTGCAGCTCCTGCACCCCGCCATCAGCTGCTGGAGGCTGCCTGGAGCTCCTGCACCCCGCCATCAGCTGCTGGAGGCTTCTGTTCCTCCACCCCGCCATCAGCAGCTGGAGGCTGGCTGCTGGACCCTGGCTGCTGCTCCTCCACCCCGCCATCACCAGCTGGAGGCTGGCTGCAGCTCCTGCACCCCGCCATCAGCTGCTGGAGGCTGCCTGCAACTCCTGCACCCCGCCATCAGCTGCTGGAGGCTGGCTGCTGCTCCTCCACCCCACCATGACCTGCTGGAGGCTGGCTGCAGCTCCTCCACCCCGCCATCAGCTGCTGGAGGCTGCCTGCAGCTCCTGCACCCCGCCATGAGCTGCTGGATGCTGCCTGCAGCTCCTGCACCCCGCCATCAGCGCCTGGAGGCTGGCTGCAGCTCCTCCACCCCGCCATCAGCTGCTGGAGGCTGGCTGCTGCTCCTGCACCCCGCCATCAGCTGCTGGAGGCTTCTGTTCCTCCACCCCGCCATCAGTAGCTGGAGGCTGGCTGCTGGAGGCTGGCTGCTGCTCCTCCACCCCGCCATCACCAGCTGGAGGCTGGCTGCAGCTCCTGCACCCCGCCACCAGCTGCTGGAGGCTGGCTGCTGCTCCTCCACCCCGCCATCACCAGCTGGAGGCTGGCTGCAGCTCCTGCACCCCGCCATCAGCTTCTGCAGGCTGCCTGGAGCTCCTGCACCCCGCCATCAGCTGCTGGAGGCTTCTGCTCCTCCACCCCGCCATCAGCAGCTGGAGGCTGGCTGCTGGAGGCAGGCTGCTGCTCCTCCACCCCGCCATCACCAGCTGGAGGCTGGCTGCAGCTCCTGCACCCCGCCATCAGCTGCTGGAGGCTGCCTGCAGCTCCTGCACCCCGCCATCAGCTGCTGGAGGCTGGCTGCTGCTCCTGCATCCCGCCATCAGCTGCTGGAGGCTGGCTGCTGCTCCTCCACCCCACCATGACCTGCTGGAGGCTGGCTGCAGCTCCTGCACCCCGCCATCAGCTGCTGGAGGCTGCCTGCAGCTCCTGCACCCCGCCATCAGCTGCTGGAGGCTGCCTGCAGCTCCTGCACCCCGCCATCAGCTGCTGGAGGCTGCCTGCAGCTCCTGCACCCCGCCATCAGCTGCTGGAGGCTTCTGTTCCTCCACCCCGCCATCAGCAGCTGGAGGCTGGCTGCTGGAGGCTGGCTGCTGCTCCTTTACCCCGCCATCACCAGCTGGAGGCTGGCTGCAGCTCCTGCACCCCGCCATCAGCTGCTGGAGGCTGCCTGGAGCTCCTGCACCCCGCCATCAGCTGCTGGAGGCTGGCTGCTGCTCCTGCACCCCGCAATCAGCTGCTGGAGGCTGGCTGCAGCTCCTGCAACCCGCCATCAGCTGCTGGAGGCTGGCTGCAGCTCCTCCACCCCGCCATCAGCTGCTGGAGGCTGGCTTCTGCTCCTCCACCCCGCCACCAGCTGCTGGAGGCTGGCTGCTGCTCCTGCACCCCGCCATCAGCTGCTGGAGGCTTCTGTTCCTCCACCCCGCCATCAGCTGCTGGAGGCTGCCTGCTGCTCCTGCCCCCCGCCATCAGCTGCTGGAGGCTGGCTGCTGCTCCTCCGCCCCACCATGACCTGCTGGAGGCTGGCTGCAGCTCCTCCACCCCGCCATCAGCTGCTGGAGGCTGGCTGCAGCTCCTCCATCCCGCCATCAGCTGCTGGAGGCTGGCTTCTGCTCCTCCACCCCGCCACCAGCTGCTGGAGGCTGGCTGCTGCTCCTGCACCCCGCCATCAGCTGCTGGAGGCTTCTGTTCCTCCACCCCGCCATGAGCAGCTGGAGGCTGGCTGCAGCTCCTGCACCCCGCCATCAGCTGCTGGAGGCTGGCTGCAGCTCCTCCACCCCGCCATCAGCTGCTGGAGGCTGGCTGCAGCTCCTCCGCCCCGCCACCAGCTGCTGGAGGCTGGCTGCTGCTCCTGCACCCCGCCATCAGCTGCTGGAGGCTTCTGTTCCTCCACCCCGCCATCAGCAGCTGGAGGCTGGCTGCTGGAGGCTGGCTGCTGCTCCTCCACCCCGCCATCACCAGCTGGAGGCTGGCTGCAGCTCCTGCACCCCGCCATCAGCTGCTGGAGGCTGCCTGCAGCTCCTGCACCCCGCCATCAGCTGCTGGAGGCTGGCTGCTGCTCCTGCACCCCGCCATCAGCTGCTGGAGGCTGGCTGCTGCTCCTCCACCCCAACATGACCTGCTGGAGGCTGGCTGCAGCTCCTCCACCCCGCCATCAGCTGCTGGAGGCTGCCTGCAGCTCCTGCACCCCGCCATCAGCTGCTGGAGGCTGCCTGCAGCTCCTGCACCCCGCCATCAGCTGCTGGAGGCTGGCTGCAGCTCCTCCACCCCGCCATCAGCTGCTGGAGGCTGGCTTCTGCTCCTCCACCCCGCCACCAGCTGCTGGAGGCTGGCTGCTGCTCCTGCACCCCGCCAACAGCTGCTGGAGGCTTCTGTTCCTCCACCCCGCCATCAGCAGCTGGAGGCTGGCTGCTAGAGGCTGGCTGCTGCTCCTCCACCCCGCCGTCACCAGCTGGAGGCTGGCTGCAGCTCCTGCACCCCGCCATCAGCTGCTGGAGGCTGCCTGCAGCTCCTGCACCCCGCCATCAGCTGCTGGAGGCTGGCTGCAGCTCCTCCACCCCGCCATCAGCTGCTGGAGGCTGGCTTCTGCTCCTCCACCCCGCCACCAGCTGCTGGAGGCTGGCTGCTGCTCCTGCACCCCGCCAACAGCTGCTGGAGGCTTCTGTTCCTCCACCCCGCCATCAGCAGCTGGAGGCTGGCTGCTAGAGGCTGGCTGCTGCTCCTCCACCCCGCCGTCACCAGCTGGAGGCTGGCTGCAGCTCCTGCACCCCGCCATCAGCTGCTGGAGGCTGCCTGGAGCTCCTGCACCCCGCCATCAGCTGCTGGAGGCTTCTGTTCCTCCACCCCGCCATCAGCAGCTGGAGGCTGGCTGCTGGTCCTCCACCCCACCATGACCTGCTGGAGGCTGGCTGCAGCTCCTCCACCCCGCCATCAGCTGCTGGAGGCTGCCTGCAGCTCCTGCACCCCGCCATGAGCTGCTGGATGCTGCCTGCAGCTCCTGCACCCCGCCATCAGCTGCTGGAGGCTGGCTGCAGCTCCTCCACCCCGCCATCAGCTGCTGGAGGCTGGCTGCTGCTCCTGCACCCCGCCATCAGCTGCTGGAGGCTTCTGTTCCTCCACCCCGCCATCAGTAGCTGGAGGCTGGCTGCTGGAGGCTGGCTGCTGCTCCTCCACCCCGCCATCACCAGCTGGAGGCTGGCTGCAGCTCCTGCACCCCGCCATCAGCTGCTGGAGGCTGGCTGCTGCTCCTCCACCCCGCCATCACCAGCTGGAGGCTGGCTGCAGCTCCTGCACCCCGCCATCAGCTGCTGCAGGCTGCCTGGATCTCCTGCACCCCGCCATCAGCTGCTGGAGGCTTCTGCTCCTCCACCCCGCCATCAGCAGCTGGAGGCTGGCTGCTGGAGGCAGGCTGCTGCTCCTCCACCCCGCCATCACCAGCTGGAGGCTGGCTGCAGCTCCTGCACCCCGCCATCAGCTGCTGGAGGCTGCCTGCAGCTCCTGCACCCCGCCATCAGCTGCTGGAGGCTGGCTGCTGCTCCTGCATCCCGCCATCAGCTGCTGGAGGCTGGCTGCTGCTCCTCCACCCCACCATGACCTGCTGGAGGCTGGCTGCACCTCCTCCACCCCGCCATCAGCTGCTGGAGGCTGCCTGCAGCTCCTGCACCCCGCCATCAGCTGCTGGAGGCTGCCTGCAGCTCCTGCACCCCGCCATCAGCTGCTGGAGGCTTCTGTTCCTCCACCCCGCCATCAGCAGCTGGAGGCTGGCTGCTGGAGGCTGGCTGCTGCTCCTTTACCCCGCCATCACCAGCTGGAGGCTGGCTGCAGCTCCTGCACCCCGCCATCAGCTGCTGGAGGCTGGCTGCTGCTCCTGCACCCCGCCATCAGCTGCTGGAGGCTGGCTGCAGCTCCTGCAACCCGCCATCAGCTGCTGGAGGCTGGCTGCAGCTCCTCCACCCCGCCATCAGCTGCTGGAGGCTGGCTTCTGCTCCTCCACCCCGCCACCAGCTGCTGGAGGCTGGCTGCTGCTCCTGCACCCCGCCATCAGCTGCTGGAGGCTTCTGTTCCTCCACCCCGCCATCACCAGCTGGAGGCTGGCTGCAGCTCCAGCACCCCGCCATCAGCTGCTGGAGGCTGCCTGCAGCTCCTGCACCCCGCCATCAGCTGCTGGAGGCTGGCTGCTGCTCCTCCACCCCACCATGACCTGCTGGAGGCTGGCTGCAGCTCCTCCACCCCGCCATCATCTGCTGGAGGCTGCCTGCAGCTCCTGCACCCCGCCATCAGCTGCTGGAGGCTGCCTGGAGCTCCTGCACCCCGCCATCAGCTGCTGGAGGCTGCCTGGAGCTCCTGCACCCCGCCATCAGCAGCTGGAGGCTGGCTGCTGGACCCTGGCTGCTGCTCCTCCACCCCGCCATCACCAGCTGGAGGCTGCCTGCAGCTCCTGCACCCCGCCATCAGCTGCTGGAGGCTGGCTGCAGCTCCTCCACCCCGCCATCAGCTGCTGGAGGCTGGCTTCTGCTCCTCCACCCCGCCACCAGCTGCTGGAGGCTGGCTGCTGCTCCTGCACCCCGCCATCAGCTGCTGGAGGCTTCTGTTCCTCCACCCCGCCATCAGCAGCTGGAGGCTGGCTGCTGGACCCTGGCTGCTGCTCCTCCACCCCGCCATCACCAGCTGGAGGCTGGCTGCAGCTCCTGCACCCCGCCATCAGCTGCTGGAGGCTGCCTGCAACTCCTGCACCCCGCCATCAGCTGCTGGAGGCTGGCTGCTGCTCCTCCACCCCACCATGACCTGCTGGAGGCTGGCTGCAGCTCCTCCACCCCGCCATCAGCTGCTGGAGGCTGCCTGCAGCTCCTGCACCCCGCCATGAGCTGCTGGATGCTGCCTGCAGCTCCTGCACCCCGCCATCAGCTGCTGGAGGCTTCTGTTCCTCCACCCCGCCATCAGCAGCTGGAGGCTGGCTGCTGGAGGCTGGCTGCTGCTCCTCCACCCCGCCATCACCAGCTGGAGGCTGGCTGCAGCTCCTGCACCCCGCCATCAGCTGCTGGAGGCTTCTGTTCCTCCACCCCGCCATCAGCAGCTGGAGGCTGGCTGCTGGAGGCTGGCTGCTGCTCCTCCACCCCGCCATCACCAGCTGGAGGCTGGCTGCAGCTCCTGCACCCCGCCATCAGCTGTTGCAGGCTGCCTGGAGCTCCTGCACCCCGCCATCAGCTGCTGGAGGCTTCTGCTCCTCCACCCCGCCATCAGCAGCTGGAGGCTGGCTGCTGGAGGCAGGCTGCTGCTCCTCCACCCCGCCATCACCAGCTGGAGGCTGGCTGCAGCTCCTGCACCCCGCCATCAGCTGCTGGAGGTTGCCTGCAGCTCCTGCACCCCGCCATCAGCTGCTGGAGGCTGGCTGCTGCTCCTGCACCCCGCCATCAGCTGCTGGAGGCTGGCTGCTGCTCCTCCACCCCACCATGACCTGCTGGAGGCTGGCTGCACCTCCTCCACCCCGCCATCAGCTGCTGGAGACTGCCTGCAGCTCCTGCACCACGCCATCAGCTGCTGGAGGCTGCCTGCAGCTCCTGCACCCCGCCATCAGCTGCTGGAGGCTTCTGTTCCTCCACCCCGCCATCAGCAGCTGGAGGCTGGCTGCTGGAGGCTGGCTGCTGCTCCTTTACCCCGCCATCACCAGCTGGAGGCTGGCTGCAGCTCCTGCACCCCGCCATCAGCTGCTGGAGGCTGCCTGGAGCTCCTGCACCCCGCCATCAGCTGCTGGAGGCTGGCTGCTGCTCCTGCACCCCGCCATCAGCTGCTGGAGGCTGGCTTCTGCTCCTCCACCCCGCCACCAGCTGCTGGAGGCTGGCTGCTGCTCCTGCACCCCGCCATCAGCTGCTGGAGGCTTCTGTTCCTCCACCCCGCCATCAGCAGCTGGAGGCTGGCTGCTGGAGGCTGGCTGCTGCTCCTTTACCCCGCCATCACCAGCTGGAGGCTGGCTGCAGCTCCTGCACCCCGCCATCAGCTGCTGGAGGCTGCCTGGAGCTCCTGCACCCCGCCATCAGCTGCTGGAGGCTGGCTGCTGCTCCTGCACCCCGCCATCAGCTGCTGGAGGCTGGCTGCTGCTCCTCCACCCCACCATGACCTGCTGGAGGCTGACTGCAGCTCCTGCACCCCGCCATCAGCTGCTGGAGGCTGGCTGCAGCTCCTCCACCCCGCCATCAGCTGCTGGAGGCTGGCTTCTGCTCCTCCACCCCGCCATCAGCTGCTGGAGGCTGGCTTCTGCTCCTCCACCCCGCCATCAGCAGCTGGAGGCTGGCTGCTGGAGGCCGGCTGCTGCTCCTCCACCCCGCCATCACCAGCTGGAGGCTGGCTGCAGCTCCAGCACCCCGCCATCAGCTGCTGGAGGCTGCCTGCAGCTCTTGCACCCCGCCATCAGCTGCTGGAGGCTGGCTGCAGCTCCTGCACCCCGCCATCAGCTGCTGGAGGCTGCCTGCAGCTCCTGCACCCCGCCATCAGCTGCTGGAGGCTGCCTGCAGCTCCTGCACCCCGCCATCAGCTGCTGGAGGCTGGCTGCAGCTCCTCCACCCCGCCATCAGCTGCTGGAGGCTGCCTGCAGCTCCTGCACCCCGCCATCAGCTGCTGGAGGCTGCCTGGAGCTCCTGCACCCCGCCATCAGCTGCTGGAGGCTTCTGTTCCTCCACCCCGCCATCAGCAGCTGCAGGCTGGCTGCTGGACCCTGGCTGCTGCTCCTGCACCCCGCCATCTCCAGCTGGAGGCTGCCTGCAGCTCCTGCACCCCGCCATCAGCTGCTGGAGGCTGGCTGCAGCTCCTCCACCCCGCCATCAGCTGCTGGAGGCTGGCTGCAGCTCCTCCACCCCGCCACCAGCTGCTGGAGGCTGACTGCTGCTCCTGCACCCCGCCATCAGCTGCTGGAGGCTTCTGTTCCTCCAACCCGCCATCAGCAGCTGGAGGCTGGCTGCTAGGCTGGCTGCTGCTCCTCCACCCCGCCATCACCAGCTGGAGGCTGCCTGGAGCTCCTGCACCCCGCCATCAGCTGCTGGAGGCTTCTGTTCCTCCACCCCGCCATCAGCAGCTGGAGGCTGGCTGCTGGACCCTGGCTGCTGCTCCTCCACCCCGCCATCACCAGCTGGAGGCTGGCTGCAGCTCCTGCACCCCGCCATCAGCTGCTGGAGGCTGCCTGCAACTCCTGCACCCCGCCATCAGCTGCTGGAGGCTGGCTGCTGCTCCTCCACCCCACCATGACCTGCTGGAGGCTGGCTGCAGCTCCTCCACCCCGCCATCAGCTGCTGGAGGCTGCCTGCAGCTCCTGCACCCCGCCATGAGCTGCTGGATGCTGCCTGCAGCTCCTGCACCCCGCCATCAGCTGCTGGAGGCTTCTGTTCCTCCACCCCGCCATCAGCAGCTGGAGGCTGGCTGCTGGAGGCTGGCTGCTCCTCCTCCACCCCGCCATCACCAGCTGGAGGCTGGCTGCAGCTCCTGCACCCCGCCATCAGCTGCTGGAGGCTTCTGTTCCTCCACCCCGCCATCAGCAGCTGGAGGCTGGCTGCTGGAGGCTGGCTGCTGCTCCTCCACCCCGCCATCACCAGCTGGAGGCTGGCTGCAGCTCCTGCACCCCGCCATCAGCTGTTGCAGGCTGCCTGGAGCTCCTGCACCCCGCCATCAGCTGCTGGAGGCTTCTGCTCCTCCACCCCGCCATCAGCAGCTGGAGGCTGGCTGCTGGAGGCAGGCTGCTGCTCCTCCAGCCCGCCATCACCAGCTGGAGGCTGGCTGCAGCTCCTGCACCCCGCCATCAGCTGCTGGAGGCTGCCTGCAGCTCCTGCACCCCGCCATCAGCTGCTGGAGGCTGGCTGCTGCTCCTGCACCCCGCCATCAGCTGCTGGAGGCTGGCTGCTGCTCCTCCACCCCACCATGACCTGCTGGAGGCTGGCTGCACCTCCTCCACCCCGCCATCAGCTGCTGGAGGCTGCCTGCAGCTCCTGCACCCCGCCATCAGCTGCTGGAGGCTGCCTGCAGCTCCTGCACCCTGCCATCAGCTGCTGGAGGTTTCTGTTCCTCCACCCCGCCATCAGCAGCTGGAGGCTGGCTGCTGGAGGCTGGCTGCTGCTCCTTTACCCCGCCATCACCAGCTGGAGGCTGGCTGCAGCTCCTGCACCCCGCCATCAGCTGCTGGAGGCTGCCTGGAGCTCCTGCACCCCGCCATCAGCTGCTGGAGGCTGGCTGCTGCTCCTGCACCCCGCCATCAGCTGCTGGAGGCTGGCTGCTGCTCCTCCACCCCACCATGACCTGCTGGAGGCTGGCTGCAGCTCCTGCACCCCGCCATCAGCTGCTGGAGGCTGGCTGCAGCTCCTCCACCCCGCCATCAGCTGCTGGAGGCTGGCTTCTGCTCCTCCACCCCGCCACCAGCTGCTGGAGGCTGGCTGCTGCTCCTGCACCCCGCCATCAGCTGCTGGAGGCTTCTGTTCCTCCACCCCGCCATCAGCAGCTGGAGGCTGGCTGCTGGAGGCCGGCTGCTGCTCCTCCACCCCGCCATCACCAGCTGGAGGCTGGCTGCAGCTCCAGCACCCCGCCATCAGCTGCTGGAGGCTGGCTGCAGCTCCTGCACCCCGCCATCAGCTGCTGGAGGCTGCCTGCAGCTCCTGCACCCCGCCATCAGCTGCTGGAGGCTGGCTGCTGCTCCTCCACCCCACCATGACCTGCTGGAGGCTGGCTGCAGCTCCTCCACCCCGCCATCAGCTGCTGGAGGCTGCCTGCAGCTCCTGCACCCCGCCATCAGCTGCTGGAGGCTGCCTGCAGCTCCTGCACCCCGCCATCAGCTGCTGGATGCTGGCTGCAGCTCCTCCACCCCGCCATCAGCTGCTGGAGGCTGGCTTCTGCTCCTCCACCCCGCCACCAGCTGCTGGAGGCTGGCTGCTGCTCCTGCACCCCGCCATCAGCTGCTGGAGGCTTCTGTTCCTCCACCCCGCCATCAGCAGCTGGAGGCTGGCTGCTGCTCCTCCACCCCGCCATCACCAGCTGGAGGCTGGCTGCTGCTCCTCCAACCCGCCATCACCAGCTGGAGGCTGCCTGGAGCTCCTGCACCCCGCCATCAGCTGCTGGAGGCTTCTGTTCCTCCACCCCGCCATCAGCAGCTGGAGGCTGGCTGCTGCTCCTCCACCCCGCCATCACCAGCTGGAGGCTTGCTGCAGCTCCTGCACCCCACCATCAGCTGCTGGAGGCTGCCTGGAGCTCCTGCACCCCGCCATAAGCTGCTGGAGGCTTCTGTTCCTCCACCCCGCCATCAGCAGCTGGAGGCTGGCTGCTGGAGGCTGGCTGCAGCTCCTGCACCCCGCCATCAGCTGCTGGAGGCTGCCTGGAGCTCCTGCACCCCGCCATCAGCTGCTGGAGGCTTCTGTTCCTCCACCCCGCCATCAGCTGCTGGAGGCTGGCTTCTGCTCCTCCACCCCGCCACCAGCTGCTGGAGGCTGGCTGCTGCTCCTGCACCCCGCCATCAGCTGCTGGAGGCTTCTGTTCCTCCACCCCGCCATCAGCAGCTGGAGGCTGGCTGCTGGAGGCTGGCTGCTGCTCCTCCACCCCGCCATCACCAGCTGGAGGCTGGCTGCAGCTCCTGCACCCCGCCATCAGCTGCTGGAGGCTGGCTTCTGCTCCTCCACCCCGCCACCAGCTGCTGGAGGCTTGCTGCTGCTCCTCCACCCCGCCATCAGCTGCTGGAGGCTGGCTGCTGCTCCTCCACCCCGCCATCACCAGCTGGAGGCTGGCTGCAGCTCCCGCACCCCGCCATCAGATGCTGGAGGCTGCCTGCAGCTCCTGCACCCCGCCATCAGCTGCTGGAGGCTGCCTGCAGCTCTTGCTCCCCGCCATCAGCTGCTGGAGGCTGGCTGCAGCTCCTCCACCCCGCCATCAGCTGCTGGAGGCTGGCTTCTGCTCCTCCACCCCGCCATCAGCTGCTGGAGGCTGGCTGCTGCTCCTGCACCCCGCCATCAGCTGCTGGAGGCTTCTGTTCCTCCACCCCGCCATCACCAGCTGGAGGCTGGCTGCAGCTCCTGCACCCCGCCATCAGCTGCTGGAGGCTGGCTGCTGCTCCTCCACCCCGCCATCACCAGCTGGAGGCTGGCTGCAGCTCCTGCACCCCGCCATCAGCTGCTGCAGGCTGCCTGGATCTCCTGCACCCCGCCATCAGCTGCTGGAGGCTTCTGCTCCTCCACCCCGCCATCAGCAGCTGGAGGCTGGCTGCTGGAGGCAGGCTGCTGCTCCTCCACCCCGCCATCACCAGCTGGAGGCTGGCTGCAGCTCCTGCACCCCGCCATCAGCTGCTGGAGGCTGCCTGCAGCTCCTGCACCCCGCCATCAGCTGCTGGAGGCTGGCTGCTGCTCCTGCATCCCGCCATCAGCTGCTGGAGGCTGGCTGCTGCTCCTCCACCCCACCATGACCTGCTGGAGGCTGGCTGCACCTCCTCCACCCCGCCATCAGCTGCTGGAGGCTGCCTGCAGCTCCTGCACCCCGCCATCAGCTGCTGGAGGCTGCCTGCAGCTCCTGCACCCCGCCATCAGCTGCTGGAGGCTTCTGTTCCTCCACCCCGCCATCAGCAGCTGGAGGCTGGCTGCTGGAGGCTGGCTGCTGCTCCTTTACCCCGCCATCACCAGCTGGAGGCTGGCTGCAGCTCCTGCACCCCGCCATCAGCTGCTGGAGGCTGGCTGCTGCTCCTGCACCCCGCCATCAGCTGCTGGAGGCTGGCTGCAGCTCCTGCAACCCGCCATCAGCTGCTGGAGGCTGGCTGCAGCTCCTCCACCCCGCCATCAGCTGCTGGAGGCTGGCTTCTGCTCCTCCACCCCGCCACCAGCTGCTGGAGGCTGGCTGCTGCTCCTGCACCCCGCCATCAGCTGCTGGAGGCTTCTGTTCCTCCACCCCGCCATCACCAGCTGGAGGCTGGCTGCAGCTCCAGCACCCCGCCATCAGCTGCTGGAGGCTGCCTGCAGCTCCTGCACCCCGCCATCAGCTGCTGGAGGCTGGCTGCTGCTCCTCCACCCCACCATGACCTGCTGGAGGCTGGCTGCAGCTCCTCCACCCCGCCATCATCTGCTGGAGGCTGCCTGCAGCTCCTGCACCCCGCCATCAGCTGCTGGAGGCTGCCTGGAGCTCCTGCACCCCGCCATCAGCTGCTGGAGGCTGCCTGGAGCTCCTGCACCCCGCCATCAGCAGCTGGAGGCTGGCTGCTGGACCCTGGCTGCTGCTCCTCCACCCCGCCATCACCAGCTGGAGGCTGCCTGCAGCTCCTGCACCCCGCCATCAGCTGCTGGAGGCTGGCTGCAGCTCCTCCACCCCGCCATCAGCTGCTGGAGGCTGGCTTCTGCTCCTCCACCCCGCCACCAGCTGCTGGAGGCTGGCTGCTGCTCCTGCACCCCGCCATCAGCTGCTGGAGGCTTCTGTTCCTCCACCCCGCCATCAGCAGCTGGAGGCTGGCTGCTGGACCCTGGCTGCTGCTCCTCCACCCCGCCATCACCAGCTGGAGGCTGGCTGCAGCTCCTGCACCCCGCCATCAGCTGCTGGAGGCTGCCTGCAACTCCTGCACCCCGCCATCAGCTGCTGGAGGCTGGCTGCTGCTCCTCCACCCCACCATGACCTGCTGGAGGCTGGCTGCAGCTCCTCCACCCCGCCATCAGCTGCTGGAGGCTGCCTGCAGCTCCTGCACCCCGCCATGAGCTGCTGGATGCTGCCTGCAGCTCCTGCACCCCGCCATCAGCTGCTGGAGGCTTCTGTTCCTCCACCCCGCCATCAGCAGCTGGAGGCTGGCTGCTGGAGGCTGGCTGCTGCTCCTCCACCCCGCCATCACCAGCTGGAGGCTGGCTGCAGCTCCTGCACCCCGCCATCAGCTGCTGGAGGCTTCTGTTCCTCCACCCCGCCATCAGCAGCTGGAGGCTGGCTGCTGGAGGCTGGCTGCTGCTCCTCCACCCCGCCATCACCAGCTGGAGGCTGGCTGCAGCTCCTGCACCCCGCCATCAGCTGTTGCAGGCTGCCTGGAGCTCCTGCACCCCGCCATCAGCTGCTGGAGGCTTCTGCTCCTCCACCCCGCCATCAGCAGCTGGAGGCTGGCTGCTGGAGGCAGGCTGCTGCTCCTCCACCCCGCCATCACCAGCTGGAGGCTGGCTGCAGCTCCTGCACCCCGCCATCAGCTGCTGGAGGTTGCCTGCAGCTCCTGCACCCCGCCATCAGCTGCTGGAGGCTGGCTGCTGCTCCTGCACCCCGCCATCAGCTGCTGGAGGCTGGCTGCTGCTCCTCCACCCCACCATGACCTGCTGGAGGCTGGCTGCACCTCCTCCACCCCGCCATCAGCTGCTGGAGACTGCCTGCAGCTCCTGCACCACGCCATCAGCTGCTGGAGGCTGCCTGCAGCTCCTGCACCCCGCCATCAGCTGCTGGAGGCTTCTGTTCCTCCACCCCGCCATCAGCAGCTGGAGGCTGGCTGCTGGAGGCTGGCTGCTGCTCCTTTACCCCGCCATCACCAGCTGGAGGCTGGCTGCAGCTCCTGCACCCCGCCATCAGCTGCTGGAGGCTGCCTGGAGCTCCTGCACCCCGCCATCAGCTGCTGGAGGCTGGCTGCTGCTCCTGCACCCCGCCATCAGCTGCTGGAGGCTGGCTTCTGCTCCTCCACCCCGCCACCAGCTGCTGGAGGCTGGCTGCTGCTCCTGCACCCCGCCATCAGCTGCTGGAGGCTTCTGTTCCTCCACCCCGCCATCAGCAGCTGGAGGCTGGCTGCTGGAGGCTGGCTGCTGCTCCTTTACCCCGCCATCACCAGCTGGAGGCTGGCTGCAGCTCCTGCACCCCGCCATCAGCTGCTGGAGGCTGCCTGGAGCTCCTGCACCCCGCCATCAGCTGCTGGAGGCTGGCTGCTGCTCCTGCACCCCGCCATCAGCTGCTGGAGGCTGGCTGCTGCTCCTCCACCCCACCATGACCTGCTGGAGGCTGACTGCAGCTCCTGCACCCCGCCATCAGCTGCTGGAGGCTGGCTGCAGCTCCTCCACCCCGCCATCAGCTGCTGGAGGCTGGCTTCTGC